>NC_090924.1:1468121651-1468424681 GCF_040938575.1 Ambystoma mexicanum | reverse complement strand
GAGGAGCAAGGCGGGAGTTTGACTCTAGGCGTGTGTGAGCTTAAGCAAGGTAACAGGCAAACAGTAAAGAGGAGCAAGGCGAGAGTGTGCCTCTAGGCGTGTTTGAGCTAAAGCAAGGTAACAAGCAAACAGTAAAGAGGAGCAAGGCGGGAGTGTGCCTGTAGGCGTGTTTGAGCTAAAGCAAGGTAACAGGCAAACAGTAAAGAGGAGCAAGGCGGGAGTGTGCCTGTAGGCGTGTGCGAGCTTAAGCAAAGTAACAGGCAAACAGTAAAGAGGAGTGTGCCTGTAGGCGTGTGTGAGCTTAAGCAAAGTAACAGGCAAACAGTAAAGAGGAGCGTGCCTGTAGGCGTGAGTTAGCTTAAGCAAGGTCACAGGCAAACAGTAAAGAGGAGCAAGGTGGGAGTGTGCCTCTAGGCGTGTGTGAGCTTCAGCAAGGTAACAGGCAAACAGTAAAGAGGAGCAAGGCGAGAGTGTGACTCTAGGCGTGTGTGAGCTTAAGCAAGGTAACAGGCAAACAGTAAAGAGGAGCAAGGCGGGAGTGTGCCTCTAGGCGTGTTTGAGCTAAAGCAAGGTAACAGGCAAACAGTAAAGAGGAGCAAGGAGAGTGTGCCTGTAGGCGTGTGTGAGCTTAAGCAAAGTAATAGGCAAACAGTAAAGAGGAGTGTGCCTGTAGGCGTGTGTGAGCTTAAGCAAAGTAACAGGCAAACAGTAAAGAGGAGCGTGCCTGTAGGCGTGTTTTAGCTTAAGCAAGGTGACAGGCAAACAGTAAAGAGGAGCAAGGTGGGAGTGTGCCTGTAGGCATGTGTGAGCTTAAGCAAAGTAACAGGCAAACAGTAAAGAGGAGCGTGCCAGTAGGTGTGTGTGAGCTTAAGCATAGTAACAGGCAAACAGTAAAGAGGAGCGTGCCTGTAGGCGTGTGTGAGCTTAAGCAAGGTGACAGGCAAACAGTAAAGAGGAGCAAGGTGGGAGTGTGCCTCTAGGCGTGTGTGAGCTTCAGCAAGGTAACAGGCAAACAGTAAAGAGGAGCAAGGCGGGAGTGTGACTCTAGGCGTGTGTGAGCTTAAGCAAGGTAACAGGCAAACAGTAAAGAGGAGCAAGGCGGGAGTGTGCCTGTAGGCGTGTGTGAGCTTAAGCAAGGTAACAGGCAAACAGTAAAGAGGAGCAAGGTGGGAGTGTGCCTCTAGGCGTGTGACAGCTTCAGCAAAGTAACAGGCAAACAGTAAAGAGGAGCGTGCCTGTAGGCGTGTGTGAGCTTAAGCAAGGTAACAGGCCAACAGTAAAGGGCAGCAAGGCGGGAGTGCTCCTCTAAGCATGTGTGAGTTTAGGCAAGGTAACAGGCAAACAGTAAAGAGGAGCAAGGCGGGAGTGTGCCTCTAGGCGTTTGTGAGCTTAGGCAAGGTAACAGGCAAACAGTAAAGAGGAGCAAGGCGGGAGTGTGCCTCTAGGCGTGTGCGAGCTTAAGCAACGTAACAGGCAAACAGTACAGAGCAGCAAGGAGGGAGTGTGCCTCTAGACGTGTGTGAGCTTAAGCAAGGTAACAGGCAAACAGTAAAGTGGAGCAAGGCGGGAATGTGACTCTAGGTGTGTGTGAGTTTAAGCAAGGTAACAGGCAAACAGTAAAGAGGTGCAATGCAGGAGCGTGACTCTAGGCGTGTGTGAGCTTAAGCAAGGTAACAGGCAAACAGTAAAGAGGAGCAAGGCGGGAGTGTGAATCTAGGCGTGTGTGAGCTTAAGCAAGGTAACAGGCAAACATTAAAGAAGAGCAAGGCGGGAGTGTGCCTCTAAGCGTGTTTGAGCTAAAGCAAGGTAACAGGCAAACAGTAAAGAGGAGCAAGGAGGGAGTGTGCCTGTAGGCGTGTGTGAGCTTAAGCAAAGTAACAGGCAAACAGTAAAGAGGAGTGTGCCTGTAGGCGTGTGTGAGCTTAAGCAAAGTAACAGGCAAACAGTAAAGAGGAGCGTGCCTGTAGGCGTGTGTTAGCTTAAGCAAGGTGACAGGCAAACAGTAAAGAGGAGCAAGGTGGGAGTGTGCCTGTAGGCGTGTGTGAGCTTAAGCAAAGTAACAGGCAAACAGTAAAGAGGAGCGTGCCAGTAGGCGTGTGTGAGCTTAAGCAAAGTAACAGGCAAACAGTAAAGAGGAGCGTGCCTGTAGGCATGTGTGAGCTTAAGCAAGGTGACAGGCAAACAGTAAAGAGGAGCAAGGTGGGAGTGTGCCTCTAGGCGTGTGTGAGCTTCAGCAAGGTAACAGTCAAACAGTAAAGAGGAGCAAGGCGGGAGTGTGACTCTAGGCGTGTGTGAGCTTAAGCAAGGTAACAGGCAAACAGTAAAGAGGAGCAAGGCGGGAGTGTGCCTGTAGGCGTGTGTGAGCTTAAGCAAGGTAACAGGCAAACAGTAAAGAGGAGCAAGGTGGGAGTGTGCCTCTAGGCGTGTGACAGCTTCAGCAAAGTAACAGGCAAACAGTAAAGAGGAGCGTGCCTGTAGGCTTCTGTGAGCTTAAGCAAGGTAACAGGCAAACAGTAAAGGGCAGCAAGGAGGGAGCGCTCCTCTAGGCATGTGTGAGTTTAGGCAAGGTAACAGGCAAACAGTAAAGAGGAGCAAGGCGGGAGTGTGCCTCTAGGCGTGTTTGAGCTAAAGCAAGGTAACAAGCAAACAGTAAAGAGGAGCAAGGCGGGAGTGTGCCTCTAGGCGTGTTTGAGCTAAAGCAAGGTAACAGGCAAACAGTAAAGAGGAGCAAGGCGGGAGTGTGCCTCTAGGCGTGTGTGAGCTTAGGCAAGGTAACAGGCAAACAGTAAAGAGGAGCAAGGCGGGAGTGTGCCTCTAGGCGTGTGCGAGCTTAAGCAAGGTAACAGGCAAACAGTACAGAGCAGCAAGGAGGGAGTGTGCCTCTAGGCGTGTGTGAGCTTAAGCAAGGTAACAGGCAAACAGTAAAGTGGAGCAAGGCGGGAATGTGACTCTAGGTGTGTGTGAGTTTAAGCAAGGTAACAGGCAAACAGCAAAGAGGTGCAATGCAGGAGCGTGACTCTAGGCGTGTGTGAGCTTAAGCAAGGTAACAGGCAATCAGTAAAGAGGAGCAAGGCGGGAGTTTGACTCTAGGCGTGTGTGAGCTTAAGCAAGGTAACAGGCAAACAGTAAAGAGGAGCAAGGCGAGAGTGTGCCTCTAGGCGTGTTTGAGCTAAAGCAAGGTAACAAGCAAACAGTAAAGAGGAGCAAGGCGGGAGTGTGCCTGTAGGCGTGTTTGAGCTAAAGCAAGGTAACAGGCAAACAGTAAAGAGGAGCAAGGCGGGAGTGTGCCTGTAGGCGTGTGCGAGCTTAAGCAAAGTAACAGGCAAACAGTAAAGAGGAGTGTGCCTGTAGGCGTGTGTGAGCTTAAGCAAAGTAACAGGCAAACAGTAAAGAGGAGCGTGCCTGTAGGCGTGAGTTAGCTTAAGCAAGGTCACAGGCAAACAGTAAAGAGGAGCAAGGTGGGAGTGTGCCTCTAGGCGTGTGTGAGCTTCAGCAAGGTAACAGGCAAACAGTAAAGAGGAGCAAGGCGAGAGTGTGACTCTAGGCGTGTGTGAGCTTAAGCAAGGTAACAGGCAAACAGTAAAGAGGAGCAAGGCGGGAGTGTGCCTCTAGGCGTGTTTGAGCTAAAGCAAGGTAACAGGCAAACAGTAAAGAGGAGCAAGGAGAGTGTGCCTGTAGGCGTGTGTGAGCTTAAGCAAAGTAATAGGCAAACAGTAAAGAGGAGTGTGCCTGTAGGCGTGTGTGAGCTTAAGCAAAGTAACAGGCAAACAGTAAAGAGGAGCGTGCCTGTAGGCGTGTTTTAGCTTAAGCAAGGTGACAGGCAAACAGTAAAGAGGAGCAAGGTGGGAGTGTGCCTGTAGGCATGTGTGAGCTTAAGCAAAGTAACAGGCAAACAGTAAAGAGGAGCGTGCCAGTAGGTGTGTGTGAGCTTAAGCATAGTAACAGGCAAACAGTAAAGAGGAGCGTGCCTGTAGGCGTGTGTGAGCTTAAGCAAGGTGACAGGCAAACAGTAAAGAGGAGCAAGGTGGGAGTGTGCCTCTAGGCGTGTGTGAGCTTCAGCAAGGTAACAGGCAAACAGTAAAGAGGAGCAAGGCGGGAGTGTGACTCTAGGCGTGTGTGAGCTTAAGCAAGGTAACAGGCAAACAGTAAAGAGGAGCAAGGCGGGAGTGTGCCTGTAGGCGTGTGTGAGCTTAAGCAAGGTAACAGGCAAACAGTAAAGAGGAGCAAGGTGGGAGTGTGCCTCTAGGCGTGTGACAGCTTCAGCAAAGTAACAGGCAAACAGTAAAGAGGAGAGTGCCTGTAGGCGTGTGTGAGCTTAAGCAAGGTAACAGGCAAACAGTAAAGGGCAGCAAGGCGGGAGTGCTCCTCTAGGCATGTGTGAGTTTAGGCAAGGTAACAGGCAAACAGTAAAGAGGAGCAAGGCGGGACTGTGCCTCTAGGCGTGTTTGAGCTAAAGCAAGGTAACAGGCAAACAGTAAAGAGGAGCAAGGCGGGAGTGTGCCTGTAGGCATGTGTGAGCTTAGGCAAGGTAACAGGCAAACAGTAAAGAGGAGCAAGGCGGGAATGTGCCTCTAGGCGTGTGCGAGCTTAAGCAAGGTAACAGGCAAACAGTACAGAGCCGCAAGGAGGGAGTGTGCCTCTTAGCGTGTGTGAGCTTAAGCAAGGTAACAGGCAAACAGTAAAGTGGAGCAAGGCGGGAATGTGACTCTAGGTGTGTGTGAGTTTAAGCAAGGTAACAGGCAACCAGTAAAGAGGTGCAATGCAGGAGCGTGACTCTAGGCGTGTGTGAGCTTAAGCAAGGTAACAGGCAAACAGTAAAGAGGAGCAAGGCGGGAGTGTGCCTCTAGGCGTGTGTGAGCTTAAGCAAGGTAACAGGCAAACAGTACAGAGGAGCAAGGCGGGAGTGTGCCTCTAGGCGTGTGTGAGCTTAAGCAAGGTAACAGGCAAACAGTAAAGAGGAGCAAGGCGGGAGTGTGACTCTAGGCGTGTGCGAGCTTAAGCAAGGTAACAGGCAAACAGTAAAAAGGAGCAAGGCGGGAGTGTGCCTGTAGGCGTGTGTGAGCTTAAGCAAGGTAACAGGCAAACAGTAAAGAGGAGCAAGGTGGGAGTGTGCCTCTAGGCGTGTGACAGCTTCAGCAAAGTAACAGGCAAACAGTAAAGAGGAGAGTGCCTGTAGGCGTGTGTGAGCTTAAGCAAGGTCACAGGCAAACAGTAAAGGGCAGCAAGGCGGGAGTGCTCCTCTAGGCATGTGTGAGTTTAGGCAAGGTAACAGGCAAACAGTAAAGAGGAGCAAGGCGGGACTGTGCCTCTAGGCGTGTTTGAGCTAAAGCAAGGTAACAGGCAAACAGTAAAGAGGAGCAAGGCGGGAGTGTGCCTGTAGGCGTGTGTGAGCTTAGGCAAGGTAACAGGCAAACAGTAAAGAGGAGCAAGGCGGGAATGTGCCTCTAGGCGTGTGCGAGCTTAAGCAAGGTAACAGGCAAACAGTACAGAGCTGCAAGGAGGGAGTGTGCCTCTTAGCGTGTGTGAGCTTAAGCAAGGTAACAGGCAAACAGTAAAGTGGAGCAAGGCGGGAATGTGACTCTAGGTGTGTGTGAGTTTAAGCAAGGTAACAGGCAAACAGTAAAGAGGTGCAATGCAGGAGCGTGACTCTTGGTGTGTGTGAGCTTAAGCAAGGTAACAGGCAAACAGTAAAGAGGAGCAAGGCGGGAGTGTGCCTCTAGGCGTGTGTGAGCTTAAGCAAGGTAACAGGCAAACAGTACAGAGGAGCAAGGCGGGAGTGTGCCTCTAGGCGTGTGTGAGCTTAAGCAAGGTAACAGGCAAACAGTAAAAAGGAGCAAGGCGTGAGTGTGACCCTAGGCGTGTGTGAGATTAGGCAAGGTAACAGGCAAACAGTAAAGAGGAGGAAGGGGAGTGTGACTCTAAGCGTATGTGAGCTTAGGCAAGGTAACAGGCAAACAGTAAAGAGGAGCAAGGCGGGAGTGTGCCTCTAGGCGTGTGTGAGCTTAAGCAAGGTAACAGGCAAACAGTAAAGGGCAGCAAGGCGGGAGTACTCCTCTAGGCATGTGTGAGTTTAGGCAAGGTAACAGGCAAACAGTAAAGAGGAGCAAGGCGGGACTGTGGCTCTAGGCGTGTTTGAGCTAAAGCAAGGTAACAGGCAAACAGTACAGAACAGCAAGGAGGGAGTGTGCCTCTTAGCGTGTGTGAGCTTAAGCAAGGTAACAGGCAAACAGTAAAGAGGAGCAAGGCGGGAGTGTGACTCTAGGCGTGTGCGAGCTTAAGCAAGGTAACAGGCAAACAGTAAAAAGGAGCAAGGCGTGAGTGTGACCCTAGGCGTGTGTGAGATTAGGCAAGGTAACAGGCAAACAGTAAAGAGGAGGAAGGGGGGAGTGTGACTCTAAGCGTATGTGAGCTTAGGCAAGGTAACAGGCAAACAGTAAAGAGGAGCAAGGCGGGAGTGTGCCTCTAGGCGTGTGTGAGCTTAAGCAAGGTAACAGGCAAACAGTAAAGGGCAGCAAGGCGGGAGTGCTCCTCTAGGCATGTGTGAGTTTAGGCAAGGTAACAGGCAAACAGTAAAGAGGAGCAAGGCGGGACTGTGCCTGTAGGCGTGTTTGAGCTAAAGCAAGGTAACAGGCAAACAGTAAAGAGGAGCAAGGAGGGAGTGTGCCTCTTAGCGTGTGTGAGCTTAAGCAAGGTAACAGGCAAACAGTAAAGAGGAGCAAGGCGGGAGTGTGACTCTAGGCGTGTGCGAGCTTAAGCAAGGTAACAGGCAAACAGTAAAAAGGAGCAAGGCGTGAGTGTGACCCTAGGCGTGTGTGAGATTAGGCAAGGTAACAGGCAAACAGTAAAGAGGAGGAAGGGGGGAGTGTGACTCTAAGCGTATGTGAGCTTAGGCAAGGTAACAGGCAAACAGTAAAGAGGAGCAAGGCGGGAGTGTGCCTCTAGGCGTGTGTGAGCTTAAGCAAGGTAACAGGCAAACAGTAAAGGGCAGCAAGGCGGGAGTGCTCCTCTAGGCATGTGTGAGTTTAGGCAAGGTAACAGGCAAACAGTAAAGAGGAGCAAGGCGGGACTGTGCCTCTAGGCGTGTTTGAGCTAAAGCAAGGTAACAGGCAAACAGTAAAGAGGAGCAAGGCGGGAGTGTGCCTGTAGGCGTGTGCGAGCTTAAGCAAGGTAACAGGCAAACAGTACAGAGCAGCAAGGAGGGAGTGTGCCTCTTAGCGTGTGTGAGCTTAAGCAAGGTAACAGGCAAACAGTAAAGTGGAGCAAGGCGGGAATGTGACTCTAGGTGTGTGTGAGTTTAAGCAAGGTAACAGGCAAACAGTAAAGAGGTGCAATGCAGGAGCGTGACTCTAGGCGTGTGTGAGCTTAAGCAAGGTTTGTTTGTTTGTTTGTTTGTTTATTTATTTGTATGGCGCACCTTACCCAGGGGCAACAGGGCGCAGGCAGAAGATAATTCGAAGCTTACAATGTTGCAGAAATATACAGTTTGAGGTAGTAAAGAGGAGCAAGGCGGGAGTGTGCCTCTAGGCGTGTGTGAGCTTAAGCAAGGTAACAGGCAAACAGTAAAGTGGAGCAAGGCGGGAATGTGACTCTAGGTGTGTGTGAGTTTAAGCAAGGTAACAGGCAAACAGTAAAGAGGAGCAAGGCGGGAGTGTGCCTCTAGGCGTGTGTGAGCTTAAGCAAGGCAACAGGCAAACAGTACAGAGGAGCAAGGCGGGAGTGTGCCTCTAGGCGTGTGTGAGCTTAAGCAAGGTAACAGGCAAACAGTAAAGAGGAGCAAGGCGGGAGTGTGACTCTAGGCGTGTGTGAGCTTAGGCAAGCTAACAGGCAAACAGTACAGAGCAGCAAGGCGGGAGTGTGCCTCTAGGCGTGTGTGAGCTTAAGCAAGGTAACAGGCAAACAGTAAAAAGGAGCAAGGCGGGAGTGTGACTCTAGGCGTGTGTGAGCTTAAGCAAGGTAACAGGCAAACAGTAAAGAGGAGCAAGGTGGGAGTGTGCCTCTAGGCGTGTTTGAGCGAAAGCAAGGTAACAGGCAAACAGTAAAGAGGAGCAAGGCGGGAGTGTGCCTCTAGGCGTGTGTGAGTTTAGGCAAGGTAACAGGCAAACAGTAAAGAGGAGCAAGGCGGGAGTGTGCCTCTAGGCGTGTGCGAGCTTAAGCAAGGTAACAGGCAAACAGTACAGAGCAGCAAGGAGGGAGTGTGCCTCTAGGCGTGTGTGAGCTTAAGCAAGGTAACAGGCAAACAGTAAAGTGGAGCAAGGCGGGAATGTGACTCTAGGCGTGTGTGAGTTTAAGCAAGGTAACAGGCAAACAGTAAAGAGGAGCAAGGCGGGAGTGTGACTCTAGGCGTGTGTGAGCTTAAGCAAGGTAACAGGCAAACAGTAAAGAGGAGCAAGGCGGGAGTGTGCCTCTAGGCGTGTGTGAGCTTAAGCAAGGTAACAGGCAAACAGTACAGAGGAGCAAGGCGGGAGTGTGCCTCTAGGCGAGTGTGAGCTTAAGCAAGGTAACAGGCAAACAGTAAAGAGGAGCAAGGCGGGAGAGTGACTCTAGGCGTGTGTGAGCTTAGGCAAGGTAACAGGCAAACAGTACAGAGGAGCAAGGCGGGAGTGTGCCTCTAGGCGTGTGTGAGCTTAAGCAAGGTAACAGGCAAACAGTAAAAAGGAGCAAGTCGTGAGTGTGACCCTAGGCGTGTGTGAGATTAGGCAAGGTAACAGGCAAACAGTAAAGAGGAGGAAGGGGGGAGTGTGACTCTAAGCGTGTGTGAGCTTAGGCAAGGTAACAGGCAAACAGTAAAGAGGAGCAAGGCGGGAGTGTGACTCTAGGCGTGTGTGAGCTTAGGCAAGGTAACAGGCAAACAGTAAAGAGGAGCAAGGCGGGAGTGTGACTCTAGGCGTGTGCGAGCTTAAGCAAGGTAACAGGCAAACAGTACAGAGCAGCAAGGAGGGAGTGTGCCTCTAGGCATGTGTGAGCTTAAGCAAGGTAACAGGCAAACAGTAAAGTGGAGCAAGGCGGGAATGTGACTCTAGGCGTGTGTGAGCTTAGGCAAGGTAACAGGCAAACAGTAAAGAGGAGCAAGGCAGGAGTGTGCCTGTAGGCGTGTGTGAGCTTAAGCAAAGTAATAGGCAAACAGTAAAGAGGAGTGTGCCTGTAGGCGTGTGTGAGCTTAAGCAAAGTAACAGGCAAACAGTAAAGAGGAGCGTGCCTGTAGGCGTGTGTTAGCTTAAGCAAGGTGACAGGCAAACAGTAAAGAGGAGCAAGTTGGGAGTGTGCCTGTAGGCGTGTGTGAGCTTAAGCAAAGTAACAGGCAAACAGTAAAGAGGAGCGTGCCAGTAGGTGTGTGTGAGCTTAAGCAAAGTAACAGGCAAACAGTAAAGAGGAGCGTGCCTGTAGGCGTGTGTGAGCTTAAGCAAGGTGACAGGCAAACAGTAAAGAGGAGCAAGGTGGGAGTGTGCCTCTAGGCGTGTGTGAGCTTCAGCAAGGTAACAGGCAAACAGTAAAGAGGAGCAAGGCGGGAGTGTGACTCTAGGCGTGTGTGAGCTTAAGCAAGGTAACAGGCAAACAGTAAAGAGGAGCAAGGTGGGAGTGTGCCTCTAGGCGTGTGACAGCTTCAGCAAAGTAACAGGCAAACAGTAAAGAGGAGAGTGCCTGTAGGCGTGTGTGAGCTTAAGCAAGGTAACAGGCAAACAGTAAAGGGCAGCAAGGCGGGAGTGCTCCTCTAGGCATGTGTGAGTTTAGGCAAGGTAACAGGCAAACAGTAAAGAGGAGCAAGGCGGGACTGTGCCTCTAGGCGTGTTTGAGCTAAAGCAAGGTAACAGGCAAACAGTAAAGAGGAGCAAGGCGGGAGTGTGCCACTAGGCGTGTGCGAACTTAAGCAAGGTAACAGGCAAACAGTACAGAGCAGCAAGGAGGGAGTGTGCCTCTTAGCGTGTGTGAGCTTAAGCAAGGTAACAGGCAAACAGTAAAGAGGTGCAATGCAGGAGCGTGACTCTAGGCGTGTGTGAGCTTAAGCAAGGTAACAGGCAAACAGTAAAGAGGAGCAAGGCGGGAGTGTGCCTCTAGGCGTGTGTGAGCTTAAGCAAGGTAACAGGCAAACAGTAAAGAGGAGCAAGGCGGGAGTGTGACTCTAGGCGTGTGCGAGCTTAAGCAAGGTAACAGGCAAACAGTAAAGGGCAGCAAGGCGGGAGTGCTCCTCTAGGCATGTGTGAGTTTAGGCAAGGTAACAGGCAAACAGTAAAGAGGAGCAAGGCGGGACTGTGCCTCTAGGCGTGTTTGAGCTAAAGCAAGGTAACAGGCAAACAGTAAAGAGGAGCAAGGCGGGAGTGTGCCTGTAGGCGTGTGTGAGCTTAGGCAAGGTAACAGGCAAACAGTAAAGAGGAGCAAGGCGGGAGTGTGCCTCTAGGCGTGTGTGAGCTTAAGCAAGGTAACAGGCAAACAGTACAGAGGAGCAAGGCGGGAGTGTGCCTCTAGGCGTGTGTGAGCTTAAGCAAGGTAACATGCAAACAGTAAAGAGGAGCAAGGCGGGAGTGTGACTCTAGGCGTGTGCGAGCTTAAGCAAGGTAACAGGCAAACAGTAAAGGGCAGCAAGGCGAGAGTGCTCCTCTAGGCATGTGTGAGTTTAGGCAAGGTAACAGGCAAACAGTAAAGAGGAGCAAGGCGGGACTGTGCCTCTAGGCGTGTTTGAGCTAAAGCAAGGTAACAGGCAAACAGTAAAGAGGAGCAAGGCGGGAGTGTGCCTGTAGGCGTGTGTGAGCTTAGGCAAGGTAACAGGCAAACAGTAAAGAGGAGCAAGGCGGGAGTGTGCCTCTAGGCGTGTGCGAGCTTAAGCAAGGTAACAGGCAAACAGTAAAGAGCAGCAAGGAGGGAGTGTGCCTCTTAGCGTGTGTGATCTTAAGCAAGGTAACAGGCAAACAGTAAAGAGGAGCAAGGCGGGACTGTGCCTCTAGGCGTGTTTGAGCTAAAGCAAGGTAACAGGCAAACAGTAAAGAGGAGCAAGGCGGGAGTGTGCCTGTAGGCGTGTGTGAGCTTAGGCAAGGTAACAGGCAAACAGTAAAGAGGAGCAAGGCGGGAGTGTGCCTCTAGGCGTGTGCGAGCTTAAGCAAGGTAACAGGCAAACAGTACAGAGCAGCAAGGAGGGAGTGTGCCTCTTAGCGTGTGTGAGCTTAAGCAAGGTAACAGGCAAACAGTAAACTGGAGCAAGGCGGGAATGTGACTCTAGGTGTGTGTGAGTTTAAGCAAGGTAACAGGCAAACAGTAAAGAGGTGCAATGCAGGAGCGTGACTCTAGGCGTGTGTGAGCTTAAGCAAGGTAACAGGCAAACAGTAAAGAGGAGCAAGGCGGGAGTGTGCCTCTAGGCGTGTGTGAGCTTAAGCAAGGTAACAGGCAAACAGTACAGAGGAGCAAGGCGGGAGTGTGCCTCTAGGCGTGTGTGAGCTTAAGCAAGGTAACAGGCAAACAGTAAAGAGGAGCAAGGCGGGAGTGTGACTCTAGGCGTGTGTGAGCTTAGGCAAGGTAACAGGCAAACAGTACAGAGCAGCAAGGCGGGAGTGTGCCTCTAGGCGTGTGTGAGCTTAAGCAAGGTAACAGGCAAACAGTAAAAAGGAGCAAGGCTGGAGTGTGACTCTAGGCGTGTGTGAGCTTAAGCAAGGTAACAGGCAAACAGTAAAGAGGAGCAAGGCGGGAGTGTGCCTCTAGGCGTGTGTGAGCTTAGGCAAGGTAACAGGCAAACAGTAAAGAGGAGCAAGGCGGGAGTGTGCCTCTAGGCGTGTGCGAGCTTAAGCAAGGTAACAGGCAAACAGTACAGAGCAGCAAGGAGGGAGTGTGCCTCTAGGCATGTGTGAGCTTAAGCAAGGTAACAGGCAAACAGTAAAGAGGAGCAAGGCGGGGGAGTGACTCTAGGCGTGTGTGAGCTTAGGCAAGGTAACAGGCAAACAGTACAGAGGAGCAAGGCGGGAGTGTGCCTCTAGGCGTGTGTGAGCTTAAGCAAGGTAACAGGCAAACAGTAAAAAGGAGCAAGGCGTGAGTGTGACTCTAGGCGTGTGTGAGATTAGGCAAGGTAACAGGCAAACAGTAAAGAGGAGGAAGGGGGGAGTGTGACTCTAAGCGTATGTGAGCTTAGGCAAGGTAACAGGCAAACAGTAAAGAGGAGCAAGGCGGGAGTGTGACTCTAGGCGTGTGTGAGCTTAGGCAAGGGAACAGGCAAACAGTAAAGAGGAGCAAGGCGGGAGTGTGACTCTAGGCGTGTGTGAGCTTAGGCAAGGTAACATGTATACAGTAAAGAGTAGAAAGGCGGGAGTGTGACTCTAGGCGTGTGTGAGCTTAAGCAAGGTAACAGGCAAACAGTAAAGAGGAGCAAGGCGGGAGTGTGCCTCTAGGCGTGTGTGAGCTTAGGCAAGGTAACAGGCAAACAGTACAGAGGAGCAAGGCGGGAGTGTGCTTCTAGGTGTGTGTGAGCTTAGGCAAGGTAACAGGCAAACAGTACAGAAGAGCAAGACGGGAGTGTGACTCTAGGCGTGTGTGAGCTTAAGCAAGGTAACAGGCAAACAGTAAAGAGGAGCAAGGCAGGAGTGTGACTCTAGGCGTGTCTGAGCTTAAGCAAGGTAACAGGCAAACAGTAAAGAGGAGCAAGGCGGGAGTGTGCCACTGGGCGTGTGTGAGCTTAAGCAAGGTAACAGGCAAACAGTAAAGAGGAGCAAGGCGGGAGTGTGCCTCTAGGCGTGTGTGAGCTTAGGCAAGGTAACAGGCAAACAGTACAGAGGAGCAAGGCGGGAGTGTGCCTCTAGGCGTGTGTGAGCTTAAGCAAAGTAACAGGCAAACAGTAAAGAGGAGCGAGGCGGGAGTGTGCCTCTAGGCGTGTGTGAGCTTAAGCAAGGTAACAGGCAAACAGTAAAGAGGAGCAAGGCGGGAGTGTGCCTCTAGGCGTGTGTGAGCTTAGGCAAGGTAACAGGCAAACAGTAAAAAGGAGCAAGGCGGGAGTGTGCCTCTAGGCTTGTGTGAGCTTAGGCAAGGTAACAGGCAAACAGTAAAGAGGAGCAAGGTGGGAGTGTTCCTCTAGGCGTGTGTGAGCTTAGGCAAGGTAACAGGCAAACAGTAAAGAGGAGCAAGGCGGGAGTGTGCCTCTAGGCGTGTGTAAACTTAGGCAAGGTAACAGGCAAACAGTGCAGAGGAGCAAGGTGGGAGTGTGCCTCTAGGCGTGTGTGAGCTTAAGCAAGGTAACAGGCAAACTGTAGAGAGGAGCAAGGTGGGAGTGTGACTCTAGGTGTGTGTGAGCTTAGGCAAGGTAACAGGCAAACAGTACAGAGGAGCAAGGTGGGAGTGTGCCTCTAGGCGTGTGTGAGCTTAAGCAAGGTAACAGGCAAACAGTAAAAAGGAGCAAGGTGTGAGTGTGCCTCTAGGCGTGTGAGATTAGGCAAGGTAACAGGCAAACAGTAAAGAGGAGCAAGGTGTGAGTGTGCCTCTAGGCGTGTGTGAGCTTAAGCAAGGTAACAGGCAAACAGTAAAGAGGAGCAAGGCGGGAGTGTGACTCTAGGCGTGTGTGAGCTTAGGCAAGGTAACAGGCAAACAGTACTGAGCAGCAAGGCGGGAGTGTGCCTCTAGGCGTGTGTGAGCTTAAGCAAGGTAACAGGCAAACAGTACAGAGCAGCAAGGCAGAGAGTGTGCCTCTAGGCGTGTGTGAGCTTAAGCAAGGTAACAGGCAAACAGTAAAAAGGAGCAAGGCGGGAGTGTGACTCTAGGCGTGTGTGAGCTTAAGCAAGGTAACAGGCAAACAGTAAAGAGGAGCAAGGCGGGAGTGTTCCTCTAGGCGTGTGTGAGCTTAGGCAAGGTAACAGGCAAACAGTACAGAGGAGCAAGGCGGGAGTGTGCTTCTAGGTGTGTGTGAGCTTAGGCAAGGTAACAGGCAAACAGTACAGAAGAGCAAGACGGGAGTGTGACTCTAGGCGTGTGTGAGCTTAAGCAAGGTAACAGGCAAAAAGTAAAGAGGAGCAAGGCGGGAGTGTGACTCTAGGCGTGTGTGAGCTTAAACAAGGTAACAGGCAAACAGTAAAGAGGAGCAAGGCGGGAGTGTGCCACTAGGCGTGTGTGAGCTTAAGCAAGGTAACAGGCAAACAGTAAAGAGGAGCAAGGCGGGAGTGTGCCTCTAGGCGTGTGTGAGCTTAGGCAAGGTAACAGGCAAACAGTACAGAGGAGCAAGGCGGGAGTGTGCCTCTAGGCGTGTGTGAGCTTAAGCAAGGTAACAGGCAAACAGTAAAGAGGAGCGAGGCGGGAGTGTGCCTCTAGGCGTGTGTGAGCTTAAGCAAGGTAACAGGCAAACAGTAAAGAGGAGCAAGGCGGGATTGTGCCTCTAGGCGTGTGTGAGCTTAGGCAAGGTAACAGGCAAACAGTAAAAAGGAGCAAGGCGGGAGTGTGCCTCTAGGCTTGTGTGAGCTTAGGCAAGGTAACAGGCAAACAGTAAAGAGGAGCAAGGTGGGAGTGTTCCTCTAGGCATGTGTGAGCTTAGGCAAGGTAACAGGCAAACAGTAAAGAGGAGCAAGGCGGGAGTGTGCCTCTAGGCATGTGTGAGCTTAGGCAAGGTAACAGGCAAACAGTGCAGAGGAGCAAGGTGGGAGTGTGCCTCTAGGCGTGTGTGAGCTTAAGCAAGGTAACAGGCAAACTGTAGAGAGGAGCAAGGTGGGAGTGTGACTCTAGGTGTGTGTGAGCTTAGGCAAGGTAACAGGCAAACAGTGCAGAGAACCAAGGTGGGAGTGTGACTCTAGGAGTGTGTGAGCTTAAGCAAGGTAACAGGCAAACAGTAGAGAGGAGCAAGGCAGGAGTGGGCCTCTAGGCATGTGTGAGCTTAGGCAAGGTAACAGGCAAACAGTAAAGAGGAGCAAGGCGGGAGTGTGCCTCTAGGCGTGTGTGAGCTTAAGCAAGGTAACAGGCAAACAGTAAAGAGGAGCAAGGTGGGAGTTCGCCTCTAGGCGTGTGTGAGCTTACGCAAGGTCATATGCCCTACAGAATGATCAGAGGAGAGACCTGTGCCTGTGAGGTGATATGATGTGGAGCAAGCCGGCCTTGCTTGACAGGATAAGTCATGTGTCCACATGAGGGGAATGTCATTATCCCCTGGGGAGGTTTATTAAAGACGTGAATGGGTGCCTCCAGTAGTAGCAGTTTGTCATTTGTAAAGCACCTTTTTCGCATTGGTATGGCCTCAAAGCGCTTGTGGGTGAAAGTCCTTGGGGCACCGTAGTCCAGGTATGGAGAGGATGATAGCCACGATTGCTGTGACTTTGTGAGGGTAGGAGAGATAGCAGAAGATTTGTCTGAGGATACAGAGGTGAATGTGGCATTTTATTTGATTTGTATAACGCGCATACAACCCCAAGGCATTGAGGCGCTGGGATGATCTGGGTGCAGTGTTAATGTGGTGAGTGCGTTAGACCCGGTGGCATGGAGGCACTGGGATGATCTGGGTGCAGTTTTAATGTGGTGAGTGCATTAGACCCGGAGGCATTGAGGCGCTGGGATGATCTGGGTGCAGTGTTAATGTAGTGAGTGCATTAGACCCAGAGGCATTGAGGCGCTGGGATGATCTGGGTGCAGTGTTAATGTGGTGAGTGCGTTAGACCCGGAGGCATTGAGACACTGGGATGATAAACTGGGTGCAGTGTTAATATGGTGAGTGCGTTAGACACGGTGGCATGGAGGCACTGGGGTGATCTGGGTGCAGTGTTAATGTGGTGAGTGCGTTAGACCCGGAGGCATGGAGGCGCTGGGATGATCTGGCTGCAGGGTTAATGTGGTGAGTCTGTTAGACCCGGAGGCATTGAAGCGCTGGGATGATCTGGGTGCAGTGTTAATGCGGTGAGTGAGTTAGACCCAGAGGCATTGAGGCGCTGGGATGATCTGGGTGCAGTGTTAATGTGGTGAGTGCATTAGACCCGGAGGCATTGAGGCGCTGGTATGATCTTGGTGAATTGTTAATGTGGGGAGTGCATTAGACCCGGAGGCATTGAGGCGCTGGGATGATCTGGGTGCAGTGTTAATGTGGTGAGTGCGTTAGACCCGTAGGCATTGAGGCACTGGGATGATCTGGGTGCAGTGTTAATGTGGTGAGTGCATTAGACCGGGAGGCATTGAGGCGCTGGTATGATCTTGGTGAATTGTTAATGTGGGGAGTGCATTAGACCCGGAGGCATTGAGGCGCTGGGGTGATCTGGGTGCAGTGTTAATGTGGTGAGTGCGTTAGACCCGGAGGCATGGAGGCGCTGGGATGATCTGGCTGCAGGGTTAATGTGGTGAGTGTGTTAGACCCGGAGGCATTGAAGCGCTGGGATGATCTGGGTGCAGTGTTAATGCGGTGAGTGAGTTAGACCCAGAGGCATTGAGGCGCTGGGATGATCTGGGTGCAGTGTTAATGTGGTGAGTGCATTAGACCCGGAGGCATTGAGGCGCTGGTATGATCTTGGTGAATTGTTAATGTGGGGAGTGCATTAGACCCGGAGGCATTGAGGCGCTGGGATGATCTGGGTGCAGTGTTAATGTGGTGAGTGCGTTAGACCCGTAGGCATTGAGGCACTGGGATGATCTGGGTGCAGTGTTAATGTGGTGAGTGCATTAGACCGGGAGGCATTGAGGCGCTGGTATGATCTTGGTGAATTGTTAATGTGGGGAGTGCATTAGACCCGGAGGCATTGAGGCGCTGGGATGATCTGGGTGCAGTGTTAATGTGGTGAGTGCGTTAGACCCGGAGGCATTGAGGTGCTGGGATGATCTGGGTGCAGTGTTAATGTAGTGAGTGCATTAGACCCAGAGGCATTGAGGCGCTGGGATGATCTGGGTGCAGTGTTAATGTGGTGAGTGCGTTAGACCCGGAGGCATTGAGACACTGGGATGATAAACTGGGTGCAGTGTTAATATGGTGAGTGCGTTAGACACGGTGGCATGGAGGCACTGGGGTGATCTGGGTGCAGTGTTAATGTGGTGAGTGCGTTAGACCCGGAGGCATGGAGGTGCTGGGATGATCTGGCTGCAGGGTTAATGTGGTGAGTGTGTTAGACCCGGAGGCATTGAAGCGCTGGGATGATCTGGGTGCAGTGTTAATGCGGTGAGTGAGTTAGACCCAGAGGCATTGAGGTGCTGGGATGATCTGGGTGCAGTGTTAATGTGGTGAGTGCATTAGACCCGGAGGCATTGAGTCGCTGGTATGATCTTGGTGAATTGTTAATGTGGGGAGTGCATTAGACCCGGAGGCATTGAGGCACTGGGATGATCTGGGTGCAGCGTTAAAGTGGTGAGTGCATTAGACCCAGAGGCATAGAGGCGCTGGGAGGATCTTGGTGAATTGTTAATGTGGGGAGTGCATTAGACCCGGAGGCATTGAGGCGCTGGGATGATCTGGGTGCAGTGTTAATGTGGTGAGTGCATTAGACCCCGAGGCATTGAGTCACTGGGATGACCTGGGTGCAGTGTTAATGTGCCAAGTGCGTTAGACCCAGGGGCATTGAGGCGCTGGGATGATCTGGGTGCAGTGTTGATGTGGCGAGTGCATTAGACCCGGAGGCATTGTGGCGCTGGGATGATCTGGGTGCAGTGTTAATGTGGTGAGTGCGTTAGACCCGGAAGCATTGAGGCGCTGGGTGTGGAAGGTGCTGATGGTGCTGATGGTGCTGGTGGTGCTGATGGTGCTGAAGGTGCTGATGGTGCTGAAGGTGCTGATGGTGCTGAAGGTGCTGAGGGTGCTGATGGTGCTGGTGGTGTGGATGGTGCTGATGGTGCTGGTGGTGCTGGTGGTGCTGATGGTGCTGAAGGTGCTGATGGTGCTGAAGGTGCTGAAGGTGCTGAAGGTGCTGAGGGTGCTGCGGGTGCTGATGGTGCTGATGGTGCTGAAGGTGCTGATGGTGCTGAAGGTGCTGAAGGTGCTGATGGTGCTGATGGTGCTGAAGGTGCTGATGGTGCTGATGGTGCTGATGGTGCTGAAGGTGCTGATGGTGCTGATGGTGCTGAAGGTGCTGAAGGTGCTGATGGTGCTGTTGGTGCTGATGGTGCTGAAGGTGCTGATGGTGCTGATGGTGCTGATGGTGCTGAAGGTGCTGATGGGTGCTGAAGGTGCTGATGGTGCTGAAGGTGCTGATGGTGCTGATGGTGCTGAAGGTGCTGAAGGTGCTGATGGTGCTGATGGTGCTGAAGGTGCTGATGGTGCTGAAGGTGCTGAAGGTGCTGATGGTGCTGATGGTGCTGATGGTGCTGAAGGTACGGATGGTGCTGAAGGTGCTGATGGTGCTGATGGTGCTGATGGAGCTGAAGGTGCTGATGGTGCTGAAGGTGCTGAAGGTGCTGATGGTGCTGAAGGTGCTGAAGGTGCTGATGGTGCTGATGGTGCTGATGGTGGTAAAGGTGCTGATGGTGCTGATGGTGCTGAAGGTGCTGATGGTGCTGAAGGTGCTGAAGGTGCTGATGGTGCTGATGGTGCTGAAGGTGCTGATGGTGCTGGTGGTGCTGGTGGTGCTGATGGTGCTGATGGTGCTGATGGTGCTGAAGGTGCTGAAGGTGCTGATGGTGCTGATGGTGCTGGAGGTGCTGATGATGCTGATGGTGCTGAAGGTGCTGAAGGTGCTGCGGCTGCTGAGGGTGCTGATGGTGCTGAAGGTGCTGAAGGTGCTGATGGTGCTGATGGTGCTGATGGTGCTGAAGGTGCTGATGGTGCTGGTGGTGCTGGTGGTGCTGTGGGTGCTGATGGTGCTGATGGTGCTGAGGGTGCTGCGGGTGCTGCAGGTGCTGAGGGTGCTGAAGGTGCTGATGGTGCTGAGGGTGCTGAAGGTGCTGATGGTGCTGATGGTGCTGATGGTGCTGAAGGTGCTGATGGTGCTGATGGTGCTGAGGGTGCTGAAGGTGCTGATGGTGCTGATGGTGCTGATGGTGCTGATGGTGCTGAAGGTGCTGCGGGTGCTGGTGGTGCTGGTGGTGTGGATGGTGCTGATGGTGCTGAAGGTGCTGAAGGTGCTGATGGTGCTGATGGTGCTGGTGGTGCTGGTGGTGCTGATGGTGCTGATGGTGCTGATGGTTCTGATGGTGCTGAAGGTTCTGAAGGTGCTGATGGTGCTGATGGTGCTGGTGGTGCTGGTGGTGCTGTGGGTGCTGATGGTGCTGATGGTGCTGATGGTGCTGAAGGTGCTGCGGGTGCTGCAGGTGCTGAGGGTGCTGAAGGTGCTGATGGTGCTGAGGGTGCTGAAGGTGCTGAAGGTGCTGATGGTGCTGATGGTGCTGATGGTGCTGAAGGTGCTGCGGGTGCTGGTGGTGCTGGTGGTGTGGATGGTGCTGATGGTGCTGAAGGTGCTGAAGGTGCTGATGGTGCTGATGGTGCTGGTGGTGCTGGTGGTGCTGATGGTGCTGATGGTGCTGAAGGTGCTGAAGGTGCTGATGGTGCTGATGGTGCTGAAGGTGCTGATGGTGCTGGTGGTGCTGGTGGTGCTGATGGTGCTGATGGTGCTGATGGTGCTGAAGGTGCTGAAGGTGCTGATGGTGCTGGTGGTGCTGGTGGTGCTGATGGTGCTGATGGTGCTGATGGTGCTGAAGGTGCTGAGAGTGCTGATGGTGCTGATGGTGCTGGAGGTGCTGATGATGCTGATGGTGCTGAAGGTGCTGAAGGTGGTGCGGCTGCTGAGGGTGCTGATGGTGCTGAAGGTGCTGAAGGTGCTGATGGTGCTGATGGTGCTGATGGTGCTGAAGGTGCTGATGGTGCTGGTGGTGCTGGTGGTGCTGTGGGTGCTGATGGTGCTGATGGTGCTGATGGTGCTGAAGGTGCTGCGGGTGCTGCAGGTGCTGAGGGTGCTGAAGGTGCTGATGGTGCTGAGGGTGCTGAAGGTGCTGATTGTGCTGATGGTGCTGATGGTGCTGAAGGTGCTGATGGTGCTGATGGTGCTGAGGGTGCTGAAGGTGCTGATGGTGCTGATGGTGCTGATGGTGCTGATGGTGCTGAAGGTGCTGCGGGTGCTGGTGGTGCTGGTGGTGCTGATGGTGCTGATGGTGCTGAAGCTGCTGATGGTGCTGATGGTGCTGAAGGTGCTGATGGTGCTGAAGGTTCTGATGGTGCTGAAGGTGCTGATGTTGCTGATGGTGCTGATGGTGCTGAAGGTGCTGTGGGTGCTGATGGTGCTGATGGTGCTGAAGGTGCTGCGGGTGCTGCGGGTGCTGAGGGTGCTGAAGGTGCTGAGGGTGCTGAAGGTGCTGATGGTGCTGATGGTGCTGATGGTGCTGATGGTGCTGAAGGTGCTGCGGGTGCTGGTGGTGCTGGTGGTGCTGATGGTGCTGATGGTGCTGAAGCTGCTGATGGTGCTGATGGTGCTGAAGGTGCTGATGGTGCTGAAGGTTCTGATGGTGCTGAAGGTGCTGATGTTGCTGATGGTGCTGATGGTGCTGAAGGTGCTGAAGGTGCTGATGGTGCTGAAGGTGCTGAAGGTGCTGAAGGTGCTGATGGTGCTGATGGTGCTGGTGGTGCTGATAGTGCTGATGGTGCTGATGGTTCTGATGGTGCTGATGGTGCTGAAGGTGCTTATGGTGCTGAAGGTTCTGATGGTGCTGAAGGTGCTGATGTTGCTGATGGTGGTGATGGTGCTGAAGGTGCTGAAGGTGCTGTGGGTGCTGATGGTGCTGATGGTGCTGATGGTGCTGAAGGTGCTGATGGTGCTGATGGTGCTGATGGTGCTGAAGGTGCTGCGGGTGCTGCGGGTGCTGAGGGTGCTGAAGGTGCTGATGGTGGAAGCCGTTTGAAACCACTAACCAGTAACATGCCTAACTTGACCACTCTTTGGGGTCTACCACCACCCAGTGGCCACTATCCCTGTGGAGCATGTGGGGCTTGTGAAATTACTAGCAAAAGCAAAGAAGTTGACATAGGTTTAACCCGGCCATGGGTACAAACAATCTGACCAATTGCAACACTGAGTATGTGGTATACTTAATTACATGTGGACTCCCATACGTGGGGAAAACGATCCGAAAAGTGAAAACACGCATCATGGAACACCGTAGTTGCCTTAAAAACAAAATTGACATGGACCATACTTTTGACACTGAAAGGAGGACATTTACAAACACTAGGAAATAGACTCCTTAGGAAAGAGCAAGAGATGATCTTCAGATTACGAAATGACATTAGAGGTATTAACGATTCTATTAAATGGCATAAAATCCGCCAATAAGAAGAGGGCATTTCCACTCCAATTTAAAGCATGAAGAGAGCATACTTAGACAACTGTGTGAGATGCTTGCTGTGAAATTCAGGTATCCTCTGTTATATGTTTTCATGACTTTTATATTGCTGAATGAAATCTATTTTCTGATGTGACCGTGACATCCTAGTTGTTGTGTGGTATGCACTGTGTCCATGGTTACCCGGTGACTACGTTTAAATGAGACTGTATTACTATCCACCTAACAACTAATGAAGACGACCACCTAAATACTGCTGTGTGGTTAATTGAAATATACATAATGTGAGATTTTAGTCACTGGACACTATTGAAATTGCAATCTATAGTTATTCGTTACTGTTAATATAAGGGATAGTGACCCATGCATACCGCCTTCGAAGGATTTCACAGCGGGTCTGGCCCTACATATCCTTACAACACAACTCACGAAGGTCCTGAACAGAGATCTGATTATATACACTGCTCAGTTCTCTCTCCATCTTAAGATGGCCGACCCCTTTTCTATGTTAGACACTACGTCCTGTCTCAAGACGGGCCTATGCTCTGTTTCCATAGTAACTTATAAACACTGTTTCCCTGCCGCGCGTTCCTCATACAGACACGCAGCTGCCTCCTGTTGAGTCCCTGTCATTCACGTTCCAAACGGACGTCATTGCAGTTAACCTTGAGGTATGTTTTTAATATCGTATTGCACGGGTTCCCTATATGCTTTTAGACACACATGTATGTGAATCTCTGGCACTGACACCTGATATGTTCTACTCGCTATAGATTGCTACTCGAGTAGCGACGAGATGTGCGGTGCCGACATCTGATGCAACTAGAACTACTGTCACTAGAAATCTGCAGAGTCCATGGTGGTAAGTGACTACCCTGTGAGTTTACCGTATACACTTGGGTGCACTCTGTGTCCAGTCACTTGCCATGACTTACCCGCCGTTTGCTTAAACTTTATGTAATTCTAACACGGATGGTACCATAGGGGGTCCTTTATTGTTTTGGGTTACAACTTGGCCTCTATTTGTACCGACCACGTTGATGGTCCCCGTAACTTCCACGACTGGGTTTGGGTCTATTCCGCACGGGTTAACACTTTCTCTTCCCACACGCTGTTCGGAGGTCTTGCTAATTTTAACTGACTGGTTTTCTAACTATTTGAGCTGTATTTTGAGACGGTTCGTAGTAAGTGTGTTATCCTCCATTAATAGACTATACTGAGGAGTGTCCCCCCTCGCCCTCCTCCCCCATTTCCTGTCTAGGGAGTGCCGGTTCCTGCCCACACTGGTGGTAATATCTTTTGCCTACAATAATCTTTTGCCAGAGTGGAGTAACTTCAAAAGACCTGACATCTTTTTATCTACGTCTGTTTCCTAATATCAGACATATAGGTGAGCCATTGGCTTTTTATGATATATGCTAATCCCAGATTTGAATATGCAGGAGTTTTGTCCTGCTGTAACTTTTAAACTATTGAGTAGGTTTTTGTAGCTCATTTGAAAAACACTCAGTGAGGTTTTTCATGTATTAGTTGCAGGTGAAGAGCTAGCTGGCAGCATTCTTCAACTTAAGCAACCTACGTTGTGAGCCCCCACGAGCACCACACAAGGTAATTATAACTTTACTTGTGGTCCTCTGTTCCATTTTTCAGGATATTGACAAACTCAATTAGCTAAAGTTCTAGCTCCTTATTTGTCCCCTTTTCTTTTAATTCACAGGTTGCACGTGTACACCACATTTGTCCTTTATGAAACAATTGAATTTTAATTGGGATTTTCGTGATTATTACAACACTCCTGATGAATGTTCTATGAGTTATCCCGCAAGAACTGAAACATGTCGAGACATTTTCCTGGATTGGTACAGGGAAAGAACAATTCTAGTTATCCAACAATTATTAGAAACTGATACAATACCAGTTATATGTTGAATGTATCGTTCACTTTTTTGTTAATCACCCATCTGATTGTTAATGACGAAATCCTATGTCTTTTATGTAATGATCCAGTAAGATTCTTATTGGACTTGTTGAGCATTTGTGTAATGATTTCGATTACTTGTGTATTTTACTAATTTTCAAAATGTATGAAATTAAAGTTTGTATGTAGGTTTCTTTGTAAACTGAGCTTGTTTGTGCAACCTCCTAAACTTCTGCCCACCAGGTCAGAGTTCAGAAATCCATCTGAACACTAGAAGAGAGGAGTGAAATGTGATCTGGGTGGGAGAATAGGAGAGGATTGATGGGCTGTAAGCCTGTGGTGGTTGAGTCTTCTGTGTTTTGAAAGGTGTGTAGGTGCCAGAGGTATATGTGTGAGGGTTGGAGGGGCGGACGACTAGAGTGTGTCAGCCAAGGCTGCTCAAGCTGCACTTAGGGATGGGATGGCTGAGGGGGGAGGGCAGGTGAGGGCTCTCTGAAAGAGAGTGGCGGTAGCTATGAAGGTTAGGTTAGGGGTTGGGGTGTATTGCAGAGCTGTAGACTTTGGCAAGGGAAGACGGGGGTGGGCTTGCCAGAGGCTGGCTTTGAAGGGGGAAAGAAGGGTGGAGGGGGACAGGGAGGGGCAGTGGTCCGGTTTCTGAGACATCATAGTGCACCTATCACCTCAGAGCTGAGGTGGGGGTTCTGGTCTGAGTTATGAAAAGTTGGGGACTCACCTAGGGGGTTAGTGGCCCTGTCTGTCTACTCAGGCCTGGAGAGGGGGAGGCAGGTGAAGAGTAGGGTTGAAAGTGGGGGATGTGTGGAAGTGGTGAAGGTAGGTGAGGTGCAATAATTACACAGGTGCCGCAGAATTCAGGACCAATGCAGTACTCAGACTGAAGCTAGCTTTGAGGGACTCAGCTACACTTATGTTGCAACAAGATTCTGAAACATATGCTGTACCTGCAATACTGCAAGATCCAAACACTTGTTCTGTCTAAAAGCATCTAGATTCAAAACATTCGCTGTACATTGAATTGCAACTTGAATCCAATACTTTTGCTAAATTAAAAGTGTAAATAGATTCAAAACTCAATACAGAAACATACCAGCAACAAAAACAAAATTATTCAGGCTTCAAGCTACCAAAATATAGTTACGGAGTCCACAAACCAGTGAAACCAGTGCTATTCCAAAACCTAATCAGCATTGGAAGCGGCTGGCACTCCAGGTGCAGCCCGGCTTGATGCTCTATTGCTTGATGCTCTATTCCTACTCCCCACCCACTGTTAGGTACTTTCTTCTAACTTGCCAAGTGAGCTCTGCGTGTCTTCAGAGGGAAGCGCGGGCAGTTGCTGGCTGTTGCGGCTGGCTGGTGGTGGAGCGGATGGTGGTCAAGGGAAGTGGTCCCACAAGTACTCCAACCCTCAGCATGCTGTTTGCACTGTTTAAGGAGCGCCAGTTTTAAATGGCGTTTCTGTGTAGATTGGTGAGCTGTTGTGTATTTGGTGGTCCCCTTTTCTATTGCGACCAGTGAGTCTTGTTTAATCTTTTCTCCACCGGCACTCTACCGTAACGCTTACTTGTTAAGTGGGCGGCTTCATGGCTATATCTGTATTCTTCTCTCTTCCCACAGTGGAATGAAAAAAGGGAAAAGGGGCAGCGTAAAGGGCATAGCTGAAAAGCTTGTTGGTCCACCGACCCCGTTCACTTTTGTAACCTGCATGACTCCCCCAGGCAAGTTGCGAGAAAGGAGGCATCCTCTCCCTTGCCTATTGCTCTAGCTACTCCCCTAGCTGACAGCGTGGGCAGGGACATGGAGCCTATGCCTTCCACTCTTATGGTCGCCCCTACATCTTTGAGAGGGGACCTTTGTTGGAGGCTCGGATACTGAGTCTGGACTTGCAGAACATTGAGACCTTGGTTGCTACCCCTATGGCCCCTACCCTCTCTTTAAAGAGGGATCGACTGTCTGAGGTGAGGGCACTTAGCCTACGTAGAAGGCAAAGGATCTACCCCGAAAGGACGGATTTGCCTCAAACGTTTAGCCTTTTCAACACTGGGGATCTTGATAAAAGTGAACAGGCTGGCAAAGAAGCTCGCCAATATGTAATCCTGATCAGTGAAAAGGCCACTGTCTCTGGTATTGCTTTAGTCAATTCAGGGAAGACTTTTTGGTCGCCCCCGTCCACATCCCCTACCTTTGACTTAGCAAGGCCTAAGAATAATGTTCAATCTCAAGGTAACTTTGTGTCTATAGCAACGGCCATCCTGGTGGTTAATCCCCAAGAGCAGATCACTCCAGAGCAATGGATCATGGTAAAGGTCAACATTATTAACCAACTGAATGTGTGCCAAAATCTTGACGATTTTAGTAATTGGATGGATTCCTCAGACAATTGTGTGGGGAATTATCTCATTGTGAGGGTGGATCGCTCTTGCCAAACTGGCCCCATATCGTCCCCATTGATGCATCAGTATCCAGCCCCTCTTGGCACTTCTGTACTGCCGGCCCCACTATTGATGGAGGGGGCCGAGCTCCTTTTTTCACATTGTGAACATCCCATGACCCGGCTCCTATCATTGGCTCTGGATTCTCAACGGGTCCTGGTGATCCTTCCCTCAGAGGAGAGGATAGAGTGAGTCATCTACACCCTCCACTGCTGATGGACCCCAAGAAAACTTTGTTAGATACTGTTACTGTGGGTTACCCTGGGAAAAGACATAAAATGTCTTCTGCAAAACACTTTCATGTTAGGAAGTCTTTTATGCCACGGCCTGGGGACAAGACCATCCGGAATTACGTCATGGACAAAAGGCACTTCATCATTACCAGTATCAAAAAACCTACAGAGAAAGCACCCAGAGAAGCTTTGAGGAACATTGTTCTGGCCTGGCTTCGCAAATGAACTGGGCCGGGGGTGGTTAGACATATAGATCTGAAATTCCTACAGAGTCTGGAAATAGAAGAGTGGTGTACCCAGGAAAGTAGGGAATGTGTCCTGGTCAGATGTGGGTCCAGCAATTTACCTAGCTACCTTAGTAACATGATATGATATGGCATTTGTAACGCGCCTATACACAACTGTATCTATTTGCCCAGAGGTTCATCAAATCTAAAACTCATAGTTGATTAACCTGAAAGCTTGTATCCCTTGATGAGAAGGCTGTATTTGATGAACTCTGTCTTGTTACTTTTATTGTGACTGAAGGGCTTTCAGCGCCTTGTTAATAAATAAATAATACATAATTAAACAAGCAGCCAAAAAACAGTTATGCAGGCTGCTTGGAACCAAATTCCGGTTGCTGTTGCTGCAGGTGACCACAATTATTAATAACATTATTGTATTTATTGAGCATGGACCTAGCTTCGGGTAGCAATGCAGCACTTTACAACCATACAAGAGCACAGCGAGGGATGCAGAGAGACAAGTAGTGGGGAGTTACCAATAGAGAGGGGATGGGCAATTTGTCAGCAAGGGATCACAATCAACCCAGAGAGAAAACCATGGCGATCAGATCACCCAGTCCCAGGTACGGGGGAGATGAGGGTGTTGTGGGCCTAGTTGTTAGAGAAGCACCATTTCTTGAAGGGGAGGGTCTTGACCCCCTTCCTGAACAGTAAAAGCAAGGGGGCGAGTCTGATGATGATGGTGAGGAGGTGTTTTCCTGAACTGGTGGAGTTCACGTCTGAACATGTTTGATTGATTGTTTTTGATTGATTGTTTATTTGTATAGCGCCTATACACAATGTGTTTCAAAGCGCTTCAAGGAGGGAGGGAACATGGGAGAAAAACAATTACATTCTTACAAGTCCTTGAAAACAGTACAAAATGTGAAAAATAACTATCAAATCATAAACAGATAGTAAAGTGCATGGAACATTAAGGGAGAGGCGAGGGAGGAAAGGAGACAAAACTAGCAGTAACGTTACTATGTCTGACGACAATTGTTGCAGTGCAAGAGTGACAAGAGGAGGGGGAAGGAGGGGCGGTAGGGGAGAGGAGAGAAAGGGTAAGGTGAGGAACAAAACAAGAGACTATCCAAAGGGTCAATGGCTACTCAAGATACTACTGGGGTGGGAGGGGAGGAGAAAAACAAGAAGGGAAGAAGGGGGACAGACAAGCTGTTATCGGAGGTGAAGACCAGTGATAAGAGTAAGTGCTAAGAGTGGTCAAGAAGAGAGGGAGGGGGATGGGCAGGATGAAAGACAAGACAGGCGGCTATGGATTTCAATGCCAGAAGGCAATTGGGGGTACCAGGATTTGAAAGAAGGAAAGTGAAGGAGGAGAGAAAAGGGAGAGGAAGGGGAGGAGGAAGGGAGGCAGATGAGAAAGATAAGGCAAGACTAAGGGGAAAAAGGGGGACACTGGCGGGCGGCATGGGGGACACAGACACTGGCGGGGCAGGGGGGACACACTGGCGGGGGCAGGGGGTACACAGACACTAGTGGGGGGCAGAGGGGACACAGACACTGGCGTGGGGCAGGGGAGACACAGAGACACTGGCAGGAGGCAGAGGGGACACAGAGACACTGGCGGGGGGCAGGGGAGACAGAGACACTGGCAGGGGGCAGGGGGACACAGAGACACTGGCAGGGGCAGGGGGACACAGACACTGGCAGGGGCAGGGGGACACAGAGACACTGGGGGGGCAGGGGTGACACACAGACACTGTTGGGGCGCAGGAGAGACACAGAGACACTGGCGGGGGCAGGGGAGACACAGAGACACTGGTGGGGGTCAGGGGAGACACAGAGACACTGGCAGGGGGCAGAGGGGACACAGAGACACTGGCGGGGGGCAGGGGAGACAGAGACACTGGCAGGGGGCAGGGGGACACAGAGACACTGGCAGGGGCAGGGGGACACAGACACTGGCAGGGGCAGGGGGACACAGAGACACTGGGGGGGCAGGGGTGACACACAGACACTGTTGGGGCGCAGGAGAGACACAGAGACACTGGCGGGGGGCAGGAGAGACACAGAGACACTGGTGGGGGTCAGGGGAGACACAGAGACACTGGCAGGGGGCAGAGGGGACACAGAGACACTGGCGGGGGGCAGGGGAGACAGAGACACTGGCAGGGGGCAGGGGGATACAGAGACACTGGCAGGGGCAGGGGGACACAGACACTGGCAGGGGCAGGGGGACACAGAGACACTGGGGGGGCAGGGGTGACACACAGACACTGTTGGGGCGCAGGAGAGACACAGAGACACTGGCGGGGGGCAGGGGAGACACAGAGACACTGGTGGGGGTCAGGGGAGACACAGAGACACTGGCAGGGGGCAGAGGGGACACAGAGACACTGGCGGGGGGCAGGGGAGACAGAGACACTGGCAGGGGGCAGGGGGACACAGAGACACTGGCAGGGGCAGGGGGACACAGACACTGGCAGGGGCAGGGGGACACAGAGACACTGGGGGGGCAGGGGTGACACACAGACACTGTTGGGGCGCAGGAGAGACACAGAGACACTGGCGGGGGCAGGGGAGACACAGAGACACTGGTGGGGGTCAGGGGAGACACAGAGACACTGGCAGGGGGCAGAGGGGACACAGAGACACTGGCGGGGGGCAGGGGAGACAGAGACACTGGCAGGGGGCAGGGGGACACAGAGACACTGGCAGGGGCAGGGGGACACAGACACTGGCAGGGGCAGGGGGACACAGAGACACTGGGGGGGCAGGGGTGACACACAGACACTGTTGGGGCGCAGGAGAGACACAGAGACACTGGCGGGGGGCAGGGGAGACACAGAGACACTGGTGGGGGTCAGGGGAGCCACAGAGACACTGGCAGGGGCCAGGGGAAACACAGAGAGACTGGCAGGGGCTGGGGAGTCACAGAGACACTGGCGGGGGGCAGGGGAGATACACAGACACTGGCGGGGTCAGGGGAGACACAGAGACACTGGCAGGGGGCAGGGGAGACACAAATACACTGGCGGGGGGCAAGGGAGACACAGAGACACTTACCGGGGGCAGGGGAGACACACAGACACTGGCGGGGGGTAGGGGAAACACACAGACACTGGCAGAGGCCGGGGAGACACACAGACACTGGCGGGGGGCAGGGGAGACACACAGACACTGGCGGGGGGCAGGGGAGACACAGAGGCACTGGCCGGGGGCAGGGGAGACACACAGACACTGGCGGGGGGCAGGGGAGATACACAGACACTGGCGGGGGCAGGGGTGACACACAGACACTGGCGGGGGCTCACTAAGGGGTCAAATAAGGGAAAGGCTGGTGGCGTACCGTGGTGGACAGGGGTAGACAGGGCCTTCGTTGTCCAAACTTCTGGTGGATCATAGGCCTCTGGAGATGCTGACTTTCCGAGTGAGACTAAAATACTATCACAAGTGCCACGCGCAACCATATAGAATTGCGCTGACATTAGTGACCACAATGCAATTATATAGGCCCACAGACACCAAAATAGTATTAGTAAACACAGGCCCTTTGCAACCAAACACTGTTACCCGTTTACTAGAAAACAAAATCCATTTGCACTGGCCACCAGCAACCATAATAGTTCAGGCCACAAGTAACCAAACTACAGTTACCCAGGCAAATAGCAACTAATACACAATTACTCATGGTAACCTACAACCGGAATATAGTTACTCCTGCCACTTGCAATGGTAATATAGTTACTTGGGCCATTAGCAACCAAATACTGTTGCCCAGGCTACTAACAAACAAAATACTGTTGCATAGGTCCCAGAAACTGAAATACAGTTACGCAGGATAGAAAGTCACTAGAAACCAACATACAGTTGCCATCGACTGCTGCAACAAATCCCCAATGGAAACTACCAGGCCTTTATGACTGTCCTTCCACTCCCTCACCCTCTCCCACTTGTCAACACCATTGTGGCTTCTGCTCTGATATCCATACATGCACATGGGTGCATGGTGCCGATGTATACCCAATCTGGTGCAACCTTGAACATCTCCGATACTCATCTGGTGTTTTAGGGTAACAGAAGACCATCCATTGTGCTGTGAAGGCCTTTCAGTCAATGCTCTAAGCACTGGTCCACATGTCCTTAGTCAAGTGTCCTTTTTGCCCTATAGAGTGCTGTGGTGCCTGCCACATTGTAATCATAACCTTGTCTTACACATTCCAGTACTGCTTTGTGAGAGAAAAACTATCGGCCGTGGAAGTCCCAGTGGGGGATCAACTTTTCCCATGACTCAGCGGAACCCAGTACTTTTGACAAATCAATAAGGCAAGAGATCTATTGCCAGCATTGTAGCCTACACCAGGCACTGTCTGTCATGGGACTTGTGATATTTCTAGCCACACTCAGATGCTTCCATAACGTTATGCAATGGGGGGTCGATGCTATGCGCTGCTATGATGCAAGGGTAGAGCTTGGCGGGCTTCACTCTGTGCCCTGCACTGGTGTAGCTGAGGTATTTTCAGTGGTATTAGCACAGACTGGTGGAGGCATGCTACTTCTCTGATAGTACGGAAAGGGGTGCACCTCAGATCTTTTGAATTCTTCCCATGCCTATGCATGGTGCCACTTCATATGAGGGCGCATAGATGGTACTCAGGTTTTCACCTTCCGTCCCTCGGCACACACTTTTCCGGCAGAGTGTTCATGAGTCAAGGTTCAGTCACTTTTTGCCACGCTTTTGGCTTTCATACAGTGGCGCAGCCAGGATTGTCCTGCGGCCTTAAGTAAATGTAGTTGTGCCCACCTCAAGTGAAGCCTGTGGCCCCCGGCGGAATATGCCAGAGCGGCCGAGCATTGCGAGGGAGACAATCCTACTGATGGGGGTTCAGGATGGTTCTCCCCCCGATTAAATTGTTTAAATAATGGGTTAAAATTAAGAACTGTAGGGACAGTTAAAAAAACGGTTCTGTGTTCATTCATCCCCAGATTATTTTCGCAGAGTTTTTTGCCGAAATTCTTTGGCCGAAAAAATTCATCAAATTTATTTTTTATTTTTTTCGGGGGCATTACTCCTCCGAGCCCCCCTCCCTTTTTTTATTCTCTATCCTCCCGCCACCTCTACCTCTTATACCCTATATTTTCCGATGAGCTTTTTTCGGCCAAAGGTGTGAGGCACAAAATTCAGTGCTAATAAAAGAAACTTGCGATGAATGAACGTTGTACCGAAAAAACAAGAAAACCTACAGCACAAGGTACATTGTGGTTCTGCCCCCATGGTCCTTCCAGTAAGGCCCCTAGAGACATATTAAGACCCATTGCTCCCTTTGTGCTAAAGCCAAGTAACTTTAAACTGTGGTGGCTATTAAGCATAATGACTATCCCCCTGTCAGTATCCAGAGTGCATCCCTTTGTCTTCTTTGAAACTGTCTGTCCTCTGCATTCCTTTACAGGGTGGGTTGTCTTTCATAGTGTTGCTAGAACGGTCTGTTGTGATATAAATAAAGTAGATATTTTTTACACAAATTTGACTGACAGTCCTTTTTATCATTGGGTAATAATTGTATTTTCGCTGTGTTGCTGCTAACCAATGTTCCCCAACCTTTCGAAGATGGGCCTGCCGTTCCGTACAAGTTACCAAAATTGGACAAGGAGGTCTATCATTTGCTTGTTATTACAATTTGTTTGGATCCCTTCCGGTGTAGTAGAGGCGCAGGGCTGATTGATGGTTAAGAAACCAATAATCACCCCTGGACCACTGGTACACCGGAAGTTGATTTGTCGACTGCATGATTGCTTTTTAGTAAGATTGGGCAAGGTTTTAACTGGCAGCCCTGCCCCCTTTGGAACCTGACCCTACAGAAAACTCCACCCCCCGCCCCCCACCGCCGGCACTTGTGGGATCCCCACTCTGTCTTGCTCATGGGGGCCTTTTCCTTACATCTACTATTGATACTGGTCCTTAGCACCAGAAACCTGTCCCATTTCTGATGAAAAAGTCATTGGGTTGGGTTCCCACTCCCCGATTGTTTCGCCAGGGACCTGTGCTCATACCTACATAACCTCTGGTTTTAATCCGAATACTCAGAGAGTTTTTGCGCTCATCTCTGGGATTTGCGGCCTTCCGAGCATCTCCAGCCACGCCTCCACGTGATTGGCTACAAGAAGACTATTAGTGGGCAATTACATGGAGATGTCGGTGGAGACACTGTAAGGTGGGCAAATCCCACCCATACTTTGCTTCAGTCACCACACAGCATAACGTTTCACTACTTTTTTTAAATATGTGTGCTGAGCATGTGGTCATGGTCTTGCGAACATGTGGGCGGGGCATTCCGGTGACGTAGATCTCTGGGCATTTCATTTTGAAATGTAGGCAGGTATGCCTGTTTTGCAGAGCTGTCAATAATGACGTCCTTGTTTTCCCAGATAACCACAGAGTAAAGACGGCCTGCGAGGATGACAAGCTGCGGCTGCACTGTCGGAACACCTCGGTGCTCGCCATCTACTCCGCCAGCTACGGGAGGACACTACGTGGCAGCGCAGACTGCGCCTCCTCTGGCCCCGACATCGGTACGTGACCTGGCACGCACCGCCCCGCCCAAACCACACATTGATGCAGGTCATTGCAGCCCTCCCCAGTGTGAGATGGACTCTGTGCATTGGCGCGGGAAACCCAAGGGGTGCGTGAGACTGGGAGGCAAGTGTGAGCCTGTGATCTGATTGCATTCATTGGGAATTAGGGCATTTTGACTATCAACATTTTCCTGGGCGGGTGATTCCATTGAAGTCTATAGAAAACAAGTGCTGTATTGGGAGGGTGAAAATGTCCCCAAAGCAGGAGACGCCCTCCAGATGCGTGCGAGTTGAGAGGTATGTTTAACAACAATTCTGCTGACAGATACTATGGTGCTGAGGATGCAGAAAGGGGAGTGGGGCCGACACGCTGACCCAGAGAGAACAGAAACAAACTGAGAGATAGTTATTATTATCATTATTATCATTATTATTACTAATAATAATACAATTATTCATTTTAATGTTATTATTATGCGCCCTTAGGATTCAGATTATGTTTGTGCCATTTAGTTGTGTTAACTTCTTAAGAGTGTAAAGGTGAGCGGGGCCCTGAAGCAGTCGCCACAATTTCCATCAAAGAACACTTGGGCCCATCAAAAACCCACGCCACAAGAATGGAAGACTCAGCCATGGGGCAAAGTTACTGTCTTTTATTAGCAAACAAAACGACAGGGATCACACCAGGAACACAAATATCCTCCGGAGCTCTCGTCTTCTAAGCATGTGTCACTTGGTTTTATTCCGGTGTGATGTCACAAGTTCAGGTTCCAACCCACAAACCTATCAGCTGATTGCATTGGGCAGTTTGGGTAAGTTGCATATAGAGGATATACAGGTTAGCTCTACGATTGGATAGCCATGTCTAGGAGCCCCTCTTAAGGCTACCCCTACTAGTATCAATCTACAATGTTGCTGCGTCGCAGAGAGTCCAATGGCCCTTGCAATAAATTATCCCCACGTGAATGGTGAATCTGGATTGGTCAGAGTGTGCCCTCCCATCCCTGGGACCATGGACAGTTACCTGGCTGGGTGTTACTTTTCAAGGCAATGGGAATAAACATGGGGGTACAAAGTGTTCCCTAATGTTGCAATTCTCGGATCACTTAGGCCTGTGAGATTGCATTCAGTTGATCGTCCAGATGCAACACTTGTAGCTTCTTTTCCCCTGGTTCGATGGGAACAGCTCTCCATGTCTGCCTTGGTTGAATGGGCGTTGTCTTGTTCGTCTGGGTCACATGTGCTGAGACCACGAAATTAAGCCCTCTTGCCTGTAATTATGAGGATTTTAGCCTGGCTTTCTGCAAGTGACTTATTGTCTTGGTAACTGGAACTTTTACAACTATAATTGTCTTTGGCTGAGTGCCTTTGTTTCTGCTCGCCTCTAGCTGCGGCGATCGTGTCACCTACTCCATGTGCTTTGTCAGAGATGCTCAGGTCCTAGGCGCAGGAGCGACGCTGTACCAACCACCCCCTCAATGGTTTTAGTGCCTGCAAGACAGAGCTTACACAGGCCTCTTTAACCAGAGCGGGGAAGGAGGGTTAGGGTCTCGATGATTGGATAGGTAGAGGGAGTTATAGGAATACCGGATAGAGGGTTGGGAAGGAGTTATGGATAGGACTGGGGATTTTAGGGTAAACGATGTCTGCACACTTTCCTCAAACTGGCTGATGGAACTGCCGTAGCACCTCTACATGTAAAGGTGCTGCCACCCTCACCAGATCCCTGAACAGAGATGAAGGTGCTCCCTGAGCCTTACAGCAACATACTCTAATTAGCAACAAACAATTGTTGACATTAGTCCTTTTACATTTTCATGAACACAGTCACATGCACTAGCACACTTAGCTTTGCTTTGGTCTTTAAAGTCCTGTCCTGCAAGGCTGTCAAGTCCTGTGCCACGTCCTTGCAGTCCGAGATTCAGGTTCGAGTCGGATTCAAACTAAAAGAAAACAGAGGACAAGCATTAGCGTTTTGTCTTTCGTTCTGCTGAACACACACTCTCTCTCAATCACTCTCAACATGCATTCAGCGTTCGTAAAATAAACAATCCAGGAATCTAGGAGTGCGCTGCCGCACGTGGCTTTATCAAGCTCCAATGGAACTTTCTGCCCCGGACACGGTCTTCCCTCAGACCGGGTGTCGGAACGCGGCCTTTCCTCAGACCGGGTTCCCCAAGCTAGTGCTTCTTTATCTCACGCGCCCTTCCGGCGCTTTTCCCAAAGATTAATGCACCCAAAACATGCTCAGTTAGCAACACAACTTTCCCGTAAAATCCGCCCACTTAGCTTTTGCGTGGTGCGCAGGGGCTCAGAAAGGGGTCGGGATATGCCCCCTGCGCTTTCCCTAAGATCCCAAACTCTCCCTGGGATGAGCGGCACTTATCTTGTGTCTGCGAGGGGCCGGATCGTGGTTCCTGTGGGCGTTGGCCCCTCGCGTATGGATTCCGGGGAGCTGCTGGGCTCACGTCCTCTCTCCTCGGCGTCTCGAGCACAAGCCCCGTGCCTTGGAGCTTGCGCATGCGCATTCGCCGCGCGCCACACCCAGCGCGGCTTCCTATTGGCTCGCGGGCCCGCGAAGCCTGCTGGGAATTGTAGTTCCGGCGGGCTGAATACTGGATCAGTCTGCAGAAAGGGCACAACAGCCCTTTAAAGTATGGAAACCCTTTGGGTCCGGGTTTCTTCATGGTCCCTGGCCCCACAGTCCCAATAGTACCGGGCCCTGGGCCAGTCTTACCCCTGACAGCACTCCCCCTCCCACGGAAGGCAGGTCCCCCAGGTTTTTCAGGGTAGTTTTTGTGGAAGGTGCGCAGCAATCGTGGGGCATGTACATGGTATGAGGGTTCCCAGGAGCGGTCTTCAGGTCCGTACCCCACCCAGTCGATTAAGTAATAGACTTGGCCATTCTTTTTTTTAGAGTTCAGAATTCCCCGGACTTCATATTCTGGCTCCCCCTGTACAAGTACCGGGGGTGTTTTTTGAGTGCGTACCCCAGGCGGGGCTGGTTTCAACAATGACGTATGGAAAGTTGGGTGGATTTTCATCTGAGGGGGCAGGGCCAGTCGGACCGCTACTGGGTTGATTACTTTTTCAATGCTGAATGGGCCTAGATAGCGAGGTTGTAACTTTTTGGGTCCCTCTAATCGTAAATTACGAGTGGACAACCATACCAAATCGTTTTTATGGTATACAGGGCTAGCACGTCGATGTTTATCGGCGTAAGTTTTGTACATTTTTTTGGCTTTTACGAGATTGTCCTGCACCTCCTTCCAAACCTGCTCCATTCCGATCCGTTGTCCTGCTAATGTAGGCAGTGCCGCTTCTGTTGTAGGGACGGATGAAGGTAATATCCGTGGATGTCTTCCGTACAAGCAGAAGAACGGGGATCGTTTTGTGGAAGAATGAACAGCATTATTATATGCCATTTCTGCTAGCCAAGTATGTTGAACCCATGTTGTCTCCCGTCCTGCGGCTAAGCAACGCAGGAACTGTTCAAGCCCCTGGTTCACACGTTCGGTTTGGCCGTCCGTCTCGGGATGATATCCCGAGGATAACCGAACTTCCATACCAATGATGTTACAAAATTCACGCCAGAACCTGGAGGTAAACTGTGGGCCCCTATCTGTGATTATACGGCAGGGAAGCCCATGTAGCCGAACCACGTTTTGCAGGAATAATTCAGCGATTTCTTTAGCTGTTGGAACCCCTTTACAGGGGATGAAATGGGCCATTTTTGAAAAGGCATCCACTACCACCAGTATGGAGGTAAACCCCTGCACTTGTGGAAATTCAACTATTAGGTCCATGGTTACTGTATGCCAAGGAGTAGTTGGTGTTGGCAGGGGGCGTAGGAGGCCTGCCGGTTTCTGGTGATCGGCTTTGTTCCGAGCGCATACTGCACACTGTCCTACATATTGTTGGACATCAAGCCGCCACTTTGGCCACCAAAAATGTCTCCCCACCAGTTCTAGAGTTTTTGTCTTACCGGGATGACCCGCTAGGGAGGAATCGTGACACCAAGACATCGCCTGTTCTTGTAGCTGGGGCGTAGGCAAGTACAATGATTGCCCATGATATGGGAGCCCGTCCAGAATGGTGTGCTGTGGGTCTTGCTTGCACCATTGGTGAAGATCATGCACAGAAAGTTCTTTTTGAATGCTTTCAAAGATGCTGGTAGTTAAACCCAGTATGTGCTTCGGAGAGACTATTGGCCGAGACGCGATTTTTATTTCCTCAGAGACCTTATCAGGATAGCGGGACAAAATGTCAGCTTTCCGATTGTTTGTTCCTGGTCTGTATGTGATTATAAAATCAAATTCTGCGAAATATTGGGCCCAACGCAATTGACGTGGACTCAAGGTCTTGGCAGTCCTAATAAACTGAAGATTGCGATGGTCTGTAATAACCGTCACTGTGTGACGTGCCCCCATTAAGTAGTGCCGCCACTCGCCAAAGGCTGCCTTTATGGCCAATAGTTCCCTGTCTGCGATGATGTAATTGACTTCTGCTGGAAGCAGTTTCCTTGAATAATAGGCCACTGGGTGTAAAAGCCCCGTCTGAGGATCACGTTGGGACAGAACAGCTCCCAGCGCATGGCTGGAAGCGTCCGTTTCCACCACAAATGGTTGGGACAAGTCCGGATGTCTCAATACCGGTGCATCGGTAAAGGCCTTCTTGAGCCGTTGAAAACCCTGCTCAGCCAAGGCGTCCCAAATAAACGGGCAGCCCTTACGAAGAAGTCTTGTGATTGGTGTTACCAACTCAGAGAAATTCTTGACGAACCGTCTGTAGAAGTTTGCAAACCCTAGAAAGGATTGTACGTCTTTGACATTGGTTGGCGGGGGCCAATCAAGAATGGCCTTCACCTTTTTTGTATCCATTTGTACGCCTGTCGGAGTAAGGTAGTACCCCAAGAATTCCACGGTAGTACGGTGGAATTCACATTTCTCGAGTTTGGCATATAGATGGTATTCCCTTAACTTTTGTAAAACAGCGCGTACATGCTGAACATGATCTTCTAGGCTATGGGAATAAATGAGGATGTCATCGATGTACACGACGGCACAGACGTCTAAATATTCCCGAAGAACCTCATCTAGGAAATGCTGAAAGGCAGCAGGTGCGTTACAGAGACCAAATGGCATAACCTGATATTCATACAATCCGAATTTTGTTCGGAAGGCGGTTTTCCACTCGTCACCTTCGCGCACCCGCACAAGATGGTAAGCCCCACGAAGATCCAGCTTAGTATAGATAACCGCGTCCCTAACCTGATCTAGAAGGACGGGAATGAGTGGAAGTGGGTAACGGTTTTTGATGGTTATCCGATTCACCCCGCGGTAATCTATGCAGGTCCTGAGTTCTCCGGACTTCTTCGGTACGAAGAACAAGGGAGAAGATACTGGAGAGTTAGAGTGTCTAATAAAGCCATTTTGCAAGTTGGCTGTAATATATTCTCGAAGGTGTTCGTTTTCAGCCTCGGTCAAGGCATATATACGGCTGCACGGTAACGTTGCCCCAGGCTCAAGATCGATCCGGCAATCAAATGGCCGATGTGGGGGCAGAGTTTCAGCGGCTTTCTTATTGAAAACATCTATAAAGTCTGAGTACTCTGTGGGTAGTTCTTCTAAACGCACTTCCGGCTGGACATTAGTAATGCCTGCGAGTTGAATAGCCGCAGCCACCGGCTGTTTACAATGCTCCCGACAATAAGGAGAGGAAAGGTTTATCAAACCGGAGGTCCAGCAAACCTGAGGATCGTGTTTTCTCAACCAGGGTAACCCTAAGATAAGTCCGAACTGCGGGGCAGCAATTAAGTCAAAGGCAATGTATTCCCAATGCCCAATACCACAACTCAGGGTCACTAAATGAGTGTTATGTGTGATGGGTCCCGAGCATAGAGGTGTACCATCTACCGCGCGTACGGGCTCAGGTTTTGCCTTTTGTTGGATAGGAATACCCAACCTGGCCGCAAACTGGATATCTATAAAATTACCCGTTGCCCCCGAGTCAATCAACATGGTGACCTCTTTTGATATACCCTGAAAACCAAGACACCCCCTTACCGAAATGTGTGGGGCAAAGTTGGGACTACCTTCTATTGGGGCCCTGCAATGAGTCAGGCTCGACCGGGTGACCCCCACTACCGACGAGCCGAGGCGTTTCCCTGAGTCTTGGGCTTTGTGGGGCATTCACGAACAAAGTGTCCGGACTTCCCACAGTACATGCATACACCATCCTTTCTCCTCCGTTCTTTTTCTTCTTTTGATAGGGGACCGCGAACCGACCCAATTTGCATCGGCTCGTCTCCATCTGACTTGTCCATTGACCCTCGTGCCCCTTTAAATTGGTCAAACCTGGCTACTGGACGGGTCTCTCCTTTTTTCCTATCCCCCCGTCGCTCCGCTTGACGATGATCCAATCGCATCGCCAAATCGATCATATCCGAGCATTCCCGGGGTTGGGGGTCAACCTGAGCTATAAGATCTTTCAAATCATCCCTCAATCCCTGATAAAATAGGGACATGCATTTGTCGCGTGGCCATTCGGCTTCGGCTATCAATCGATTGAACTGAGTGACATAGGTCACTAGTTCCTTATTTCCCTGCCTCAATGTCAGCAACTCCCGATCCTTACACAGGGTAGCAGCCCTACGATTGAATATTTTCTCAAATTCACAGAGAAACTCGTCCCAATCATAAAGGATAGTATTGTCCTTTTGGACTAAAGGATTCGCCCATGCTGCTGCATCTCCTGTGAGATAGGAGATAACAAAAGCAGTCCTAGACTGATTGGATCGGAATGCTGTTGGTTTCGTAAGGAAATGGAGGCGGCATTGCATAATAAAGGTGGTGAATTTTTGCGGATCTCCTGCATAACGCTCAGGTGGAGCCAAAGGAATCAGGGGCTCTGGGGTGACTTGAACCTGTACTGGTGCGTGACTCGGCAAAGGTGCTGTTTGTGCGGCCAAACTTCGTACCTGCGCTGACAACGTGGCATAGTCCTGTCTGGACGCCGCTAGCTCGCTTTGCAGGTCCTGCAACACCTTGGCAATCTCTTCCATTTTGGTAATGGGGGGGGTGGCTACACCACTCAGGCGCCTGAATATACGTGGGCTTGTGCTTCTGTCAGAGATGCTCAGGTCCTAGGCGCAGGAGCGACGCTGTACCAACCACCCCCTCAATGGTTTTAGTGCCTGCAAGACAGAGCTTACACAGGCCTCTTTAACCAGAGCGGGGAAGGAGGGTTAGGGTCTCGATGATTGGATAGGTAGAGGGAGTTATAGGAATACCGGATTGAGGGTTGGGAAGGAGTTATGGATAGGACTGGGGATTTTAGGGTAAACGATGTCTGCACACTTTCCTCAAACTGGCTGATGGAACTGCCGTAGCACCTCTACATGTAAAGGTGCTGCCACCCTCACCAGATCCCTGAACAGAGATGAAGGTGCTCCCTGAGCCTTACAGCAACATACTCTAATTAGCAACAAACAATTGTTGACATTAGTCCTTTTACATTTTCATGAACACAGTCACATGCACTAGCACACTTAGCTTTGCTTTGGTCTTTAAAGTCCTGTCCTGCAAGGCTGTCAAGTCCTGTGCCACGTCCTTGCAGTCCGAGATTCAGGTTCGAGTCGGATTCAAACTAAAAGAAAACAGAGGACAAGCATTAGCGTTTTGTCTTTCGTTCTGCTGAACACACACTCTCTCTCAATCACTCTCAACACGCATTCAGCGTTCGTAAAATAAACAATCCAGGAATCTAGGAGTGCGCTGCCGCACGTGGCTTTATCAAGCTCCAATGGAACTTTCTGCCCCGGACACGGTCTTCCCTCAGACCGGGTGTCGGAACGCGGCCTTTCCTCAGACCGGGTTCCCCAAGCTAGTGCTTCTTTATCTCACGCGCCCTTCCGGCGCTTTTCCCAAAGATTATTGCACCCAAAACATGCTCAGTTAGCAACACAACTTTCCCGTGAAATCCGCCCACTTAGCTTTTGCGTGGTGCGCAGGGGCTCAGAAAGGGGTCGGGATATGCCCCCTGCGCTTTCCCTAAGATCCCAAACTCTCCCTGGGATGAGCGGCACTTATCTTGTGTCTGCGAGGGGCCGGATCGTGGTTCCTGTGGGCGTTGGCCCCTCGCGTATGGATTCCGGGGAGCTGCTGGGCTCACGTCCTCTCTCCTCGGCGTCTCGAGCACAAGCCCCGTGCCTTGGAGCTTGCGCATGCGCATTCGCCGCGCGCCACACCCAGCGCGGCTTCCTATTGGCTCGCGGGCCCGCGAAGCCTGCTGGGAATTGTAGTTCCGGCGGGCTGAATACTGGATCAGTCTGCAGAAAGGGCACAACAGCCCTTTAAAGTATGGAAACCCTTTGGGTCCGGGTTTCTTCATGGTCCCTGGCCCCACAGTCCCAATAGTACCGGGCCCTGGGCCAGTCTTACCCCTGACATGCTTGAAGCCTGTCTCTCCCTTGTCATCCGTTTCAGAGACCCATAGCTTCTATATCATTCCCTATGACTTCTCCATGTTAATAGCAGTAGGCATGTGCAAGCTAAATATATGAACTCTTTGCATCTTGCGGTTTCAGCTTTGGCGAAAAAGATATGAACACACCTATATGCACATGTATCTGTCCTCTACATACGTGGGCCACAAGCATGTGCTTCGTGCCTACATGCAATAAACTAGTGCAGGCTTGTGTAACTTTATGAATGGATGAGAATGTACTTCATGTATAATGCAGCTACGTCGTGATGTCAGTGATGACGTTATTGATTTCTGGCCTTGCATTCAGTCGACTTGCTCGATCGATGTAATTTCCATATTGTCCAAGTCATCTATTGGGTATGATCTGAACGGTTGTCTGAGCGAATAGCGCTTCTCACACCTGCAATACATTGAGGTTCGTGTTGATGGACGTAGAAGCGGGGCACATCTGTCATTTCTCTGCCTTCATGCTGAGGGTCGTGTGGGGGGCATGAGGGTTAGATTTGGCCGCCTATATGCAAGTGTATTAAACAATAAGTGGTATTTACATGCAGAAGAATATTAATAGATTATATTTTTAACAATGTGTTTTAATATATGACAGTCGTATTGTTCATGTTTCATATCATGCTTATTCTAACGTTGCAAATTGTACAAATATAACTCATTTTTTTTCTTTACAATTGTAAAGACAAAAAGAATAAATGCATATGAACAGATGGCGGGTTAGGCGAATCATTTCACCAGTAGCGCTGGTGGCATCGAGGATGGGGGGCTCTGTAGACATAGGGGTTCAGAACAGTTGGTTCGTGAGGGATGTTATGACACTTTGCAGGGGGTTGTGGGCATTATAGTTTGGGGGTGCTAGAATTGAAAGCGACATATATCTTTAAGGGACACATGAAGTTGAGGGTCATGTGGGGGAGCTAGCTGAATAGGGGTAGAGGGCCTATAGTTTATTGGGAGATGGATTGTGTGGAGTATTTTGGGACAAGGCTGTTCAGTGATTTCACTACTAAGGCGAGGCCGCTGTAGCAGGGGCCGATATATATTGCGGTGGGGCACACCTTATGTATAAAAGAGGCAGTCAGTCAATCAAAGACACTGAGTCCCATACTGGGAAGACCATGGGGCCATGTGTGAGAGACTGTGGGAATGGGGTTTCTACAGAGTTTCCAATCACAGCCACAGAGTCCCAGAGCGGGTAAGGCTGTTGGTCCCTGTTTTGACAGTGTTTAGACCTTGGGTGGCCTGGATTCTACCATCACAAACACAAAGTCCCGAGCTGGTAAGGCCATTGGACCAGTGTTGTGAGTATGTAGACCTTGTGTGGCATGGAGTCTTCCACGACAGATACAGAGTCCCACAGTGGGGAAGGATGTGGGGCCCTGTGGTGACAGTAGACACTTAGAAGTGAGTTGGTGGTGTGAATGCCTCTATCTCCACTTGCCTACCTCTGTATAGCAAGGTAGGATTAAATGATGTAGCGTGTCAGCTGTCATGGCTGATGTTTCAGGAGAGAGGGGCTGAATCTGATGGGTTTATGTGTAATGGCTCTGATGTAGTGCTGCAACCCTTGTGTATTACCCTCTATGTGGCATTGAAAGTCTGGGATCCTTGATCTTCAACCTGCTGCTTTGTCTTCCCAGAGTGCCTTGCTCCAGTTGCCCTGCGGAAGGTTTCCCGGAAATGCCACGGAAAGCAGAACTGCACAATCCTCGCTGATACAGCCAGCTTTGGGGACCCCTGCTTCCCTGGGATCAGGAAAGAACTCAGTGTCTCATACACGTGTGGTAAGGGGGTGCTGACCCATCACAAACCATTCACCTTCCAGGACTGCAAATGAATAGCACCAATGCATGCTATCCAAATACTTGCTACCACACACAGCTCTGACAATCATTTACATTCTGCTGATCAGCAGCTGTGCTATCACAATACCAGTACCCAAACACCACTGTGGCAATGCATGTCAATCCCGCTGTGCAGGCCTCCTGCTGTCGCAATTCTGGGATGTTCAGACTGCTGTGGCAATGCATGTCAGTTCTTCTGTGCTGCACCCCTTCTACGGCAGTGACCATTGCGACAATGAATCCTGCTGTCACAATACTGCGACCTACACACTGCTTTGACAATGCATGTCAGACCTGCTATACTGCAGCCCTTCTATGACAATACTGGGACCCACTGTGGAAATGAATGTCAATCATGCTGTGTAGTACACCTGCTGGTAGAATTCTGGAACCTACACACTGCTATGGCAATGCATGTCACTTCTGCTGAGCTGCACCCTTGTTATTGCAATACTGTGTCCCACACATTGCTGTGGGTGTAACTTGCATAGCGACTGTGCCACTGCTACTCATAGGGAGATGTTACGGGGTTATCATATAGACTTATTCACCAAGCCCGCATAGAGGTGGCCCCCCAAGCCGATAGTGATGTTGACGCGTGACAAGGACAGGCCAGTCATCAATCTTAGGGACTGCAACAGCTTTTTGTTATAAAGACACTTTTAGATGGACGGTATTCACATGCTCAGAGATAATTTATAGCAAATGACAGGTTGGTCCGCCGAGAGCAGAAAGTTGCCTATGTGGCAGTTCCAAATTTTCCATTGCACAGTCATTTCCTCCATTTCATGTGGGCAGGTCACATATGGGAATTCCTCAGCCTGGCCTTCAGGTTGTCTTCTGCATACTCACTAAACTAATATAGCTGGTAGTGGCATCCCTCAGGCAATGAGGCGTTAGAGTTATCATGTCACAGCTGAGGTGAAGCTAAAAAGAGTAAGAACAGATAGTTATTTTTTTTTATTATTATTATTATTTTTTTTTACTTTTGCTTTTATCAATCTTTTGATTTTGCAAAGTCGTTTGCTTCTTGTCCTTTCTTTCTTTTTTTTTTGTTTGTGTTCTTTTAGTTTCTGATTATCGTTTCGTTTCCCACCATTACTTTTTGCAGTCGAGTTTTCTGTTAGGCGATCTGGGACTTTCTTTGCGCATTCATCCAGGGCAGCTTTTAGAATTGTTGCCGTCGCTATGGACCACGAAGTCCTAGACCCACTCATTAAGCGACACCACCACACTTCTTCGTCGTATTGAGAAAAAGTTCCAACAGGGGGCCAAGAAAGGATCTTCTCCATATGATGGTCTTTGGGCAGCTTAAGAGGAGGTGTTTTACTGACTCTTTTTCAGATTGGCTCTTACACAGATGACAATGGTTTGTAGCAGAGAGGCCCCTTATGGCCCGGACCTCGTTGGTTGGCAGTAAGTTCAGCCTAGCCCTGAGGAGAGTTGCACGTAAGACTCTATCTGGAAATCTTTTGAATAATTCGAGAGTCGCATCCAGTTTTTTTCGGTTGGGCAGGTAGGTGTTTTAGGAGTTTGTTTTTTTCCGCAATTGTGTGGGTTTCGATCCAGTCCTCCTGGTTCATTTTCTTTTTTATTTTTATTGGATTTCTGGTCAGAGTCTCTTCTGTGCATGCAATGTTTTCTAGGGAAATTATTTGTTTGGATGTCCTTATGGTCAGCATTTTGCAGGTCTCGTTGTTCATTTCTGTGTTTATCAGGTTGTAGAGTGAAGGAGAATCAGGCATGAGAATTTTCCTGAAGAATGACATTTCCCCGGCCTCTTTGGGTGCTTTCAGGGATCTGAGGCCTAGTTCTCTTCTGATCCCAGCGATCAGCATCAAATTAGGAAGTTGGAGTAGCTTCCGCCAGAAGTACCCCTCCAATTTTCCCCAAATCGCAGTGGGAAGAGTGGGAAGGGCATCTCCTCCATAGACCAGACAGGGGACCACTTTTCCTTTGTAGAATTTCAGGACCGGTAACAGAGAGAATCGTCCATACTTCCTGTCGATGATCTGCGCTTGTGTTGTTAGCTTTCGTGTTTTTTCCCACAGATGTTTTTGCATTGCGACTTCTGATTTGGAGCTATCCATCATCACACCGAGGTATTTGTAGTTCTTGACAACCTCCAAGGCTGCTTTTTCGATGTGCCAACTCGATTTCTTTTTTGACTTCTTCCCTGTTGGTTTTTCCATTATCAGGATTTTTGTCTTTTCTTTGTTAATCTCCAGATTGTTAGCGGATATGTATGAAGCCAGATTGTCTAGTTGTCGTTGTAGTCCTATTTCTGTCTGGTCAAGGAGAATGATGTCATCGGCGTAGAGAAGTCGACCCAGTGGTGTTTGGCCTATTTTTGGAGGAAAAGATCTTATTCGGTTTGCACTTTCTTTGTAGTCACCCAAAAAGGAGATAAATAGGGCCGGGGGCAGGGGGCATCCCTGCTTGACTCCTCGGAATGTTGGAATGACTTCCGAGAGTAAGCCTTGGTGGTTCAGTTTAACTCGTATGGCGGTTTCTTTGTGAAGGGCTTTGATGTGTTCCAGTAGCGATGGCGGGCAATTCCAAGCGGACAATTTGGACCATAACCTCTCTCTGTCGACTTGGTCGAAAGCCTGGGTAAGGTCTATGAAAGCTAAAAAGACCTTCCCAGAACCTTCCATGATTTTGCTCTTCAGAATGCTAAGGATCAAGATGTTGACTTGAGTTCCGCAGTTTTTCATGAAGCCCGCTTGGAATGGATCGTTGCAGTCAGCCGATTTTGCCCATGTTTGAAAGCTCCTTTGTAGGAACGAGCCGTAGATTTTTCCAATAGTGTCCAGCAAGGCGATGGGGCGGTAGTTTACAGGGGCCGACCTGTCTCCTTTCTTGTATATCGGTGCGACAACTGAGGTGGACCAAGAGACTGGAATCGAGTCGGACAGGGTACAATTCTGAAAGACTTGGCTGATGAAGGAGGTCCATTCTGACGGATGATTTTTCAAATCGATGTTGGTAATTCCATCGGGACCCGGGGCTCTTGAAGATTTTAGCCTTCTTATGGCTGATGTAATGTCTTCGATGTCGGAGAAGTCCTCCCAAGTATTGTAAACCAATGGCGCTGTTGTCTTGGGAGCATTCGGCTCGGGGAGTTTGAAAATAGTGGAGAAATGGGTTGTCCAGGCAACCTCCCCAACGCAATTTGATGTTGAGGAGGATGTTCTGTTGTCATACTTTTTTATCAGCTGCCAAAAGGCTCTGGAATTTTTGTCTGCCAGTTTCTTTAGCATTTCTTCAGCGTCATGTTGGTATAAGGCCGATCGATGGAATCTTAGCCAGGATTTGTAGCATTTTTGCTCTTGCAAGTAAATTTTCACTGCGTCGCTTGTTTTTAAGTTAGCCGCTTGTCTCTTCAGTTTCCGAAGTTCTCGTCTTCTGAGTACTAGCTCTAAGTTATACTCATGCAGCGGGTTGGTTGAAGGCCAGTTTTTTTATGTGGTTTCACGTAGTATGGAATTAGCAGAGGTTGGTAGTCTGCTAGATGGTTAGGTGTCCCAGATTCTCTGTACTGTTGACTTCCGTATTTTTTCGTCAGTTCTCTGATTCTTTCGCTTGTAAGTCTGAGTCAGTTTTCTTGAGCTGTGGGTTCCGGGGCTTCAGGCAGGAATACTCTTGTGCTATGCTCCACCGGCCAGCTGGCTTTCAGAATGTTGTGATCATTCTCAACGGTCCGCAGAATCTCGAATGAGGTCATCCTTGCTAACATCTCTTCGGATGTGAAGATGTAATCTATAGTCCTCTTTTGCGCGCCTCTTTCCCAAGACGGGATAGGGTTTGATGGGAGGAGGGCCTCTTCGATGTTATGGAGGTTTCTGGTATTCATCAGTGTCTGCCATTTCTCTCCTTGTGACTCAGCCTTGGTTTTTTCTCTCAGGTAAGTGGTTTTTTGTCTCTTTTTTGGGCACGTACATTTAAGTCGCCGCTTATAATTATTTGCACTCCTTCTTTGGCTGCCAAAATTCCATCCATCTCTGTTTCGATGATGTTGAGGAATTTCTCGTCCGTGATCGACTGCGGGTTCCAGTACGCGGTGATTATGGCCAACCATTGGGTCTCGTTTTTGTTTTTGTTTCTGTTCTTGTATTTCTCGGCCTTTGCATCGAGAGAGGGAGCCCAGTCAACAAGGACTGCTAGGTGGTTTTGAGTAGCGGCCAGTCGTTTCTTGATTGAAAGATCCACTCCGTTCCGGACTGCTATCAAGAGACCAGAGGACGGCCGACCCAGACGACCCTTGCTGGCAGGGGCAACCATGACAGAAAAGCCATCGATACCTGGTTTGTCAAGCAGCCATGTTTCTTGTAGCATTATAATGTCAAATTCCGCCAGATTGACTTTGCCCGGTCTTGTAAGGTGATTGAAACCTCTTGTGTTCCAGGACATCATTGTGATGTCTGAGCGGACTTGAGTCGTTGTGTGTTGTGAGGCTGCTGAAATTGAAAGTTGGGTTGTTTCTCTGTTTAGCAGACTCACTGCTGTTGATTGCTATTTTGTCGTCGAGTACTTCAGCGCTTTAGGCAACCACGCTAGGAGTTGTTTTATAGGCGCGAATGATGATGCAGAGTTTGAGGCTTGCGGGGCTAACCTCGCGCTCGTCTCTTCGTTTGAGGTGGCGTTCATTTAATTTCTTGATGTTTTAGGAGAGCCTTTTGGAACTGGGCTTGTGTTACTTCCTTCTCTTTCTAACTCAGATGGATTTAGGTTTGCTTTCCTTTTAGGACCTAAGCTCTCTTTGGCAAGATCGTGTGAGTGAGCCGTCCGTTGGCTTGAAGGTTTGAATTGATCATGGGTGCTACAGTTTTTTTCTGTTGCAGGTTGGTATTTGGTGGACTGCGCGTTCGTCGCAGAATTGGTTTCCTTTTCAGTAGTACTTGTCCATTCTGTGATGGTGTACCCGGATTTGAGGAGATTGCTGGAGTCGGCTCTTGAACCCCTTCTCACCGCATGAATTTTGACGTGGAGGAAGGCCTTAGCCCTATGCCCTTTATGATAAGGTTCCACTAGCGTAAGGTCTGCCGATGTCAAGTGGTTTAAGGTTTTGGAGTGTTTTAGGATTTTTAGGACCGTTCCTCTGTTCAATGTATGGCTTCTGAATTTTGTGGAGTCTGTTCAATCTTGAAAATAATAGACGGCAGGTAGTTTTTCTTAGGTCTGTGGACTCGTGAAGAGAATTTTAGTCCGTTCAGACTAATTTGCCTTTTTGGGCTGTGGCGTGTTCTTGGGCTGCCCGGACTGCTTCTGCTTCTTTTCTTGTGGTAGTCGTTGTCCTTTACTTCCGCTTCTCTTTGGCGGTTTTTTGTTGGTGGTAAGCGGTTTCTTGTTTCTTGTGGGCCTCTCGGGTTTCTGGGGATATTATCTTGGAGCTCGTCCTTGCGAGGGCCGCTCTGTCATCTACGTTTTTTATGGAGAGGAGAGACGGGCTTATTGCTTTTGGATTGGCTTTTTTGGTAACCAAAGTCCCAGTTCTGTGGTTCGGCAGCACTCGTCAGTGACAGGTGGATTGTTAAGTTCATGAGGTTGTCGTCTCTCATAAAGTCCTCCGTTGTTATTGGGGACTTTCTTGAGTTGGCTGGATTCAAGAATTCTTTCTGAGGCGCCCCCGATGATGTCAGTCTCGGAAGTTCTTTTATTTTGGGCCTGGCTGATGGGCCGTTTGAAGCGGTTGGAGATTTAAGGCCTTGTGTGCACCACACTCTGAGGTTTTGTCTGTCTGTAGTGATGCCTTTGCTGTCTCCACCCTCTTTGGAGACGTTGATACACTGTCCAAAGTTTTCTTGTGGTTCTGGAATTCCTGCAGCTTTGTATGTTGCCCTTTAGGTTGTAGGTGCGGGGTAGAGGTCTCTCGTGACCCGTTTACTGTTGGAAGTACGTTGGTTAGAGCCGGAAGAGCCGGGAAGGACAGGCTCTCTTTTTGTTTGTTCAGAAGAGCCGGAGAGTTGACAGAAAACTGCTTGTTCCCCGGCCCTCGTTGGTGGGATGTCAACTGTTGCCCAAGTGGGAAGCCGTTTTCTGTTTGGGAGCCTTGATCTGCAGAATCTTTGATCTCGATGGGTCTCTGACTTGGCTGCGTTGATGTAGGGGTCACTCTGGTGGTCGTGAGCAGGATTTTATTGAAAAGTTCGGAGTCCAGTTTTTCTTTTGCTGCAACGTACCCTTCCAGGTAAATCAGTTTCGTATGGGTCATTGCGAGCAAGGTAGTTTGATCTTTGAGTGAGTCACTTATTGCCTCGTATAATTTGCCAAACGGGGCAAGTGCGATGGTAATTGCAGACATTAGGGTTGCTATGTCAAGCCGCTTGGGAGATGACCCTTCCTGAGTTTCGTCCTGTTGCCGCTCCCCTGATTTGCTTTTTCTTCTTGGTGTTCCCACGGGCAGTGTCAAGAGAGGGGAATGATTTTGCTCCCGACTCTTTATCCTGTCTCTCCAACTCGAGTCCCTCACAATTGGAGATAGGTTCACTTGTTGTGGGGAAAGGTTGATGGGGGAGCTGGTCTGGTTTCCCTTTCCGTTTCCCTGATTTAAGGACGCTGAGAGGAAATCTGTTTGAGGAAGAGGTTCCTTGGAAATCTCCGCTTGACCCATCTTAGCGGAGAGAAATTCCTGCAGCGACAGTACACTTGGAGTAAGCAATGGCAAAGTGTTCGGTGTGGTGGAGTTGGGGGTGACTGGTTCCAGAGCTTCACAGTTAATAGGGTCTGTATAGCTGATAGGAAATGCTGGATTTTCAGGGACTGGTGAGGTTAAAGGATGCGGGGGCGCCTGGGTTGCCTGTCCTGTACAAGGAAGATTAGACGGGTCTTTTGCTTTATTGTAGTTTCTGAAGTCAATTTGGGCAGGCATGCTTTGAATTTGTGATGTTGGGTGCTCGATGGTTACTTCTAATATCTCTGCGGCCGTAAGTCCTATTAGGACGTCGTATTTTCTTTTCCCTTGGCTCACAAAGTATTCCTTCAGGGAATTGCATATCGCCATGTTGGACAAAGATTTCAGGGCAGATGTTTTTTTGTTTTGTTTTGGGTGGTTTGCTGAATAGGTTTTGATTTTTTTAACACTGCTGGATGTGCCGCCTTAAGACCCGATCTTGTTTTTAGTTTTTTTTCTTAAGAGGAGGAGTCATTGAAGGCGAGGTGGAGGACTCCATAATGTATAATTCCACGATCGAGTCGTCTATTTGGACACTAGATTCCAAAGACGGGGCTGGCAGCCTTGGCCCCTCAGACGAGGTCAAATTTTCTTCTGCTGAGTTCCGCATTGCTCCGCCTTTACTTGGGGGTGGGGACACGTTTTCGGAGGCGTGGAATAAAGCCGCCGTCCGCCTCTGTTCTGATGACGATCCTTGACTCTCCACACCCTCTGGTGTGGCGAGGAAGTTCAGGCCCGATACATCGACCGGGAGATGCGTGAATTCGCACGGCGAGTGAAGGGCATCCGTAGATGGCAGCGAGGAAACGGTAGGTGGAAGTCGGTTCCTGGGCTCAGAGACATGATCCTTACACGGCTCGTGTGCAGACCCAGGGAAGCAACTCAAACCGGCAGGTGAGTCCCTTGCAGTCCGCTCTTCGGCAGGCTGCACTGGGGGTGAGCTGGGAGTTTGCCCCGCCATGGGTTGTGCCGGATGATGAGGCACGTCCTTTTCAGGTGTCTGTGAGCCTCTCGAGGATTCTTCGGCCTTTTCCTGGCTGCTTGAATTGGTTGACTCTACCGTACCCAAGGCAGCTGAAGTGAATGTCGCCTGGCTAAGGGGGGTAGGAGACCCCACTCGTAGCATCGAAGTTACTGGTGGTGAAAGCCCGCTAATGGTCCTTGAGGCGTTGGTACCCTTGGGGGCTTTGGTGAGAGATAGAATTAGAGGTGGGCAACCTCGAGAGCCTGTTTAGCCACTAGAAGGCTCTGGTCTGTTGTGTGAAACGCTGGTGCTCCGCGTCCGGCGCCAATCTTCCTCCTGATCCAAAGGGGGTTTCAGGACCATAGTTGGGAAGCTGCTCGTCCTGCTCACGGACTGCCACAGACTGCAGCTACTCAACTCTGCTGCCAACTCCGCCTAACAGATAGTAAACCTGCTACACAGCCTTGGCTTCCTGATAAACTGAATCAGAATTTACTCCCTCGCACTCCCTGGATCTCATGGGTTCCTTAGTTAACACCGAGGAGAACTCCCTAAAATTTCCCTTGGCAGAGATCCACTTAATCAGAAGCGAGATTTTAATCTTACTAAGGAAAGACAATGGGCCCCATTACGGGGCTGGCGGTAGCCTAGCCGGTGATACCGGTGGGTTGCCACCAGACCTGAAAAAAATGACCCGCACCAGTAAATTCTGTAAATCCCCATTCCCATAGAGTCCTATTGGACTGGGAATGGGGAACAAGTTAGCCCCAGCACCGTTAATAACGATGCCGCAGCTACCATTACCATCTGTTTACCGTGGCCGCTGTGCCCAGCAGGGTAAGACCTGCCAGACACAGCGACTCTGGCAGGCAGACCCGTCGTGTGCTGGTCCGGTAACAATGGTGCCGGTAGGCTTACCAGCACTGTTGTTACCGGACCAGCAGACATGTAATGAAGCCCAATGTCTCGCTCAGAGAATTGGCAAAGGTGATAGGGCTTCTATCGGCATTCAATCAAGCCACTTCCCCTTACTTTATTGGGTATTACAGGGACACACATGTTTCCATCTGTTCACACTCTTTCATATATGCTAAGTTCTTTCCCAGGAAGCAAGGATAGAAAATAGATGGTGGCTGGACTATATGGTAGCATTGAATGACATAGCCATTTTCAGGTCAAATATGGACCTCATTGTAAAGGTGGCTACCAGCTGACGTGCTGATTGGACGAGATGCAAGTCAATTTCCACGAGGGCAAGTAATCACCCCACAAGCAGGAACTACACATCAACTGCCTCGAGCTTCTGGTGGAATCCTTAACGGTCTGCTAGTTTAACAAGTGCAGAGTGAGCTGCCGCATTCTGCTAAAAATTGACAAATTGTCCAAATTGTCCACAGTGAGGTACATAAATCACCTCGGCTGCATTCGATCCAAGCTTCCAGCAAAATAGCCAAGGAATTGTGCCATTTCTTTCTCAAACACCTGATATCCATCTCAATGGATACCCGCCAGGTTCGCCCAACACGGTACCTAGTGGATCACAGTAACTAGAAACTGCACATTTGCAGGAAAAATGGGGGTCATGAATACGGACTATTAACCTCCATCTTGCAAGCTTCTTCATCTGGAAGCCGGATACAGCAGTGATGGCCATAGATGCTTTCCCTCAGCCCTGGAACCCCGGGTTAAACTATGCGATTTCTCATTCATCCTGATCGCGAGAACCTTAGTAAATACTCACCAGGAACAAGAGGAGCAGGTCCTGAAAGCCCTGTTTTGGACATCTCAAGCTTGATTTCCAGTTCTTCTGGAACTTTCTTCAGATTCTCCACTTAAACTACCCAATGTTCCCAATCTCCTGACCAGTCTGTGGGGGGAGCTACATCCAATGATTTTGAGCAAGATATTTATACCCACTGCATACATCTCCCCAGATAAAAGGGACAGGGGCAACAGGAATTCTAGAAGCTAAATCTTGTGGTAGATGAGTGTACTGCCGGGTTGCTTGGTGGTACGTGTTTATGCTGTGAGCCCAGGGGGGTGCGCCAGAGCCCTCTGACTCCTGGCAGGTGCTGTTGAAGGTGACAATGGTAGTACTGAAAGAGTGGATAAGCAGTGGCACACACATGGTCAGAATGTAAAAGTAACACAAAGATAACCAAGCCTGTGCCATAATGCTAAATAAAATCCAATGGGAACAGTTCCAAAAACAGTTCCAGAAGTCTTGAAAGGTTCCAACCAGGGACGGTGAACAAGAGTCAATTTTCATCAGTTCATTTTCCTCCACAGGACAGTTCAGTAAAGGAAGTTAAAATACATATGAAGTCAAAATGAACAAATAAACTGCTGTCGGTTCAGTTCAGGGAAGCAGTTGGAAATATTTTCTGGAACGCTAGAGACGGATGTGAATACACATCAGGATACGTAAACCACTAACGACAAGAAAGAGCCCAGCGGCTCCAGTGTAGAAAAGAAAGACAGATACATTCTGGGCAGGCTATCAAACTGCAGTGTTTCCAACAGCTTTCTCCTCGCTCCTCAGCAACTGGAGTAGGCATTTAGACAGGGAACTCACACTAATTCAAGACGGTACCCACGGTTTGTCTCATTTCACTTTACTTACTTTTCTAGAGTATCCCTTGCATGGGCGAAGGTTATATCCCCTGGCTGTAGGAGATTGACTCTGGAAAACAGTGGCAATCGACTGGGAGGTTAAATGTGTCCTCTACACTAGTGGGGCTCCACTGCCTTCTGCAGCCAGCTGTATAGCAAGTCCTTTATCATTCCCACTATGTTGAACAATTCATTCATCAAGGGGTTCCAATTTAGGACCTGGGCATAGAAATAGATTAGTAATGGTGGAATTGGCAGCTGCTCGGTTTCCGGAATAGATTGAAGGAATAGGCAAGGACAACAGTGAGACAGCCTCTTTGTTTACTGTTGCAGAGCAGCAATTATAGGAGGATGGGCTCTGTGGAGATGGCAGGCTGTTGCACTCTCCGGCACTAACAGGCATGTGTCCAAGACAGGATACACAGGTACTTAACCGCAGTATGTGTGGTGAGCAGGATCAGATGGTGACCATGCCTGAGGGGCTGCAGTGCTGACATTTGTTGATTTACCTTCACGTAATCTCTGCATTGCAGCAGATGACAGGGGCCAACGGGAGTTAAGTCAGGTAAGGCAGTTTTCACCTGTGAATGGAGAAAAATAACAGATGTTTGTAGGTTATGCGCATAGGGCATCCAGTAGGGAACTCATGGGGAAACAGACCATGAATCCGGTGTGGATTATTGTGCACGTGCAGCAGAACCAGGGGCAAGGTCTCTGGTCATTTAAGACCTGTTTCTTGACACACTTTAGACAATTTGTCCTTAAGTTCTCCATTGCAACGTTCCACTGTGCTGCTAGAAAGGGGGTGGTAAGCATAGTGAAACCTATGAGAGATAGTAAGGTCTTTACAGATCTCTTGGAAAGCCAGACCAGTGGGAAGGTTTCCTTGGTCACTGTCTATTATTAGAGGAATCCCAAATCGAGAAATAAAATCCAGTAACAGGCACAACACCCCTACCAAGACAGGGTGGTGTAACTCACCGGCACAACCATAACCCAACTACCAACTGAGGCAATAACTCTCAAAACGCCGAAAACTGACAGGATGAAATCCCCCTCCATTCATGGTCTTGCAGAATTTGTGATCTCTGATGATAATATTCTCTGAGTTTAACCATAGAGGGGAGATGAAAGACAAGAACACGAATGCGTGCTGCACTGTCAAGTAGGATTGGCCCAGCAGCTGTCTCTCAGAGTATGGAAGAAAGCGCAGGGCACTGCAGAGCAGCGAGCTGAAATGGGCACTCATGCCTGTCAGCAGCTATGATGTCATAGAACTGCCATGCTATGCTACCACCCCCTGACCGCCCCCCCTCCTCCCTTACAGCTGCCTGCATTATCTGATCTGGTAGCAAACTTTGAGTCAAATAGAAGATGCCGTTTCCATTTGGCTCACTTTACTCTCTGCATTCTCTGGCCGTATCTATTCAAACTACGTTTTCACACTGATCCCATGACTTTGTTTGCTGGCACAAGACAACCTCAAACTTAAAGCCGCTCATGAGGCTTTCTAAGCATGTACCATGATGAGCAAGACCTCCCTGGCTGGATTGCCTTTGCACACTAATGATGTATGATGAGCAAGACCTCCGTGCCGGGATTGCCTGTGCACACCAGTGCTCCATGATGACAAAGACCAAGATGACAAAGACCTCCCTGGCTGGATTGCCTTTGCACACCAGTGCTCTATGATGAGCAAGACCTCCCTGGCTGGATTGCCTTTGCACGCCAATGATGTATGATGAGCAAGACCTCCCTGGCCGGATCGCCTTTGCACACCAGTGTTGTAGGATGAGCAAGACCTCCCTGGCTGGATTGCCTTTGCACACCAGTGCTGTACGATGAGCAAGACCTCCCTGGCCGGATCGCCTTTGCACACCAGTGTTGTATGATGAGGAAGACCTCCCTGGTGGGATTGTCTTTGCACACCAATGCTGTATGATGAGCAAGACCTCCCTGGCTGGATTGCCTTCACAAGACTTCCCTGGCTGGATTGCCTTTGCACACCAGTGCTGTATGATGAGCAAGACCTCCGTGGCTGGATCGCCTTTGCACACCAATGCTGTATGATGAGGAAGACCTCCCTGGTGGGATTGTCTTTGCACACCAATGCTGTATGATGAGCAAGACCTCCCTGGCTGGATTGCCTTCACAAGACCTCCCTGGCTGGATTGCCTTCACAAGACCTCCCTGGCTGGATTGCCTTTGCACACCAGTGCTGTACGATGAGCAAGACTTCCCTGGCTGGATTGCCTTTGCACACCAGTGCTGTATGATGAGCAAGACCTCCGTGGCTGGATCGCCTTTGCACACCAATGCTGTATTTTAATCCCAGCCTTCGGGTCTATTGACTATTAATTCATCCGCAGACTCAGATGTGTCTTATTCAACGCCCGTCAAATGCTCTATTCCCCACCTTGGAACTGCCTCACGGCACTGCAACAGAACAGGAGTTTGCTGAAAATGTTTCTCACTCGCAACCTACCTACTATGACCTGTCGGCCTTCTGCTGTAACTGCACTTCACTCGCTACTTAACCATTATGACCTAGCTGCATTGTGCTGCAAATGTAATCTGGAGCCTATCATCGAACCATCGTGTAGCCCAGTGCTTAATATTGTATCCTAATACATCTGCATCCGTGCTGACCTGACCAGCACACTCATGCTAAATATGTATTTTACTTATATGCTAGCTACCTGATCTTGCCATACCTGTCTGTATACCTGATGTGGCCCCTGTACCATGAGGCGTGGCTTTGCCAGACTGTACACCTTCCTGAGTTTGCCTCACCTGTCTGTATACCTGATGTGGCCCCCTGTACCATGAGGCGTGACCTTGCCAGACTGTGCACCTTCCTGAGTTTGCCTCACCTGTCTGTATACCTGATGTGGCCCCCTGTACCATGAGGCGTGGCTTTGCCAGACTGTACACCTTCCTGATTTGCCTTACCTGTCTGTATACCTGATGTGGCCCCTGTACCATGAGGCGTGGCTTTGCCAGACTGTACACCTTCCTGAGTTTGCCTCACCTGAATGTATACCTGATGTAGCCCACCTCGGTACCATGAGGCGTGGCTTTTGCCAGACTGTGCACCTTCCTGAGTTTGCCTCACCTGTCTGTATACCTGGTGTAGCCCATCTCCGTACCATGAGGCGTGGCTTTGCCAGACTGTACACCTTCCTGAGTTTGTCTCACCTGTCTGTATATCTGATGTTGCCCCCTGTACCATGAGGCGTGGCTTTGCCAGACTGTACACCTTCCTGAGTTTGCCGCACCTGAACGTATACCTGATGTAGCCCACCTCGGTAGCATGAGGCGTGGCTTTGCTAGACTGTGCACCTTCCTGAGTTTGCCTCACCTGTCTGTATACCTGGTGTAGCCCACCACGTACCATGAGGCGTGGCTTTGCCAGACTGTACACCTTCCTGAGTTTGCCACGTATGTCTGTATACCTGGTGTAGCCCACCTCCGTATCATGAGGCGTGGCTTTGCCAGACTGTACACCTTCCTGAGTTTGCCACGTATGTCTGTATACCTGGTGTAGCCCACCTCCGTATCATGAGGCGTGGCTTTGCCAGACTGTACACCTTCCTGAGTTTGCCACGTATGTCTGTATACCTGGTGTAGCCCACCACGTACCATGAGGCATGGCTTCGACCAGACTATTCTTTTCCAAAAACACTTTTATGTTGTAACCTGTATGAATGGTCCTGCACTTTGAAGAAGGTTCACTTCACACTCAAAGTAACTAGCACCCTGATGCCTGAGAGTTTGTTGAGCTGCTTTACATGTAAATATAAAATAAAATAAATAACGATGAATAATAGCAACACCTGTTACCTGTCTCTGCTGTTTGTGGATCACTGCGAATTATTAGTAATGCAGACATGTACCTATACACATACATGTGCATGCATACATTTCTATGTCTAAACATAAAATAAGAGCATTAACATGTGTTTCTAATGCATGCTTTTCTTGCAGTGCCTAAACAGCTGCTGGAGGAGGTGGCCCGTGACTCCCCAGATCCTTTCTCACTCTCAGACTACACTCATGGTAAGTGAAAAGTACAAACCTTTGCAACATGAATGTGTATGACATTCCAGGCTCTACACGCATATTATGTGACAATGATTGTGGCAGTCAGGATTATACATGTCAAGAAAATACCTCTTACCACCTTAATTTCAGGAAAGGGTTCATTTTTGAAATGGGGTTTAAGAATATATTAGTATGTATCACGCAGATATTCCGATTGTGGTCTTTTGAGGACACCTGTAGTCCCACAGAGTGTAACATATAATGTCCCCTAAGGTACGCAGGTTCGGCAAAGCTACAGCAGGAGTGATGGTAAGAGAAGCACCGACCCTACGAGTAGCCTTCACTCACCACTGGGTAGCAGTGGTTGAGCCATATAGGCATAGCTCTTTCGAGGGATGGAGTGTCGGATAAGCACACATGGGTATTGAACATCAAAGTGAACACACCAAATAAAGCAACGCCCATGTGGCAATTATTCATTGTGCTGAAATGACTACTGCTCTACAGGAGTACAGTAATGAGTAGTGACTAAAGCTCCTAACTACTACTAAACCAACAAGGATCCCAATCATAAAGTTGAAACAAGGCGCAGCATGATGGTAGACCTCCTTAAGTGCCTTTGGTAACGTGGGCCGAGTGCAGGCCATACCCTTGAGAAAGAATGTGAACTAGCACAGTAGTATCCAAAACAATATGCCAAATATTCAACCAAAGGTTTACAAAAAAGGAACATTTAATACAAAAATACATACAACTAATACAAACACTACTAAACCACACCTGTAACAGCGAACATACAGATTGAACATTTTGCAATCGAAGGGAGCACTCTGGGTCCACAAGACTGGGGTCAAACAATATTTACTGCAGCAAATGCCAAGTTCAAAGGAGACATCTTATCAAAAGGCAGAGTGGGCTACTAGAAGTCATTCTGGCCTTTTAAGGTATGCCAAGGAGAAATAAATATATTATATTGGCTTGTCTTTGCAGCTCGACTGTGCTGAGCCAAGCTTCTAGTTCTTTCCTGCAGTTCGGGACAGTGTTGAGACAGGTCAAGTCAGGCTTCCAATTGAGAGTCTACATTGCGACAGTTTCATATGTGCGCTTCCAGTCCATTCCACTAATGGTCACCCTCAATGGTTGGGGGACAGAGCTTGCTTCTTTCTTGGAAGCCTGGATCTTTGCCTCTATGGCAGAGGACTTTGGAGCAGACTGTACTATTAGCCATGTTCCAGGTGAATCCGCAGTTGCCCAAAGATAAATCCCCTAAGGGGAGGGTCTTTCTCCCCATAAATAGGGAAAGTACCAGAGTGGGATGGTCCACACTACATGAAGAATACTAACATAAGCAATGTATCAGCTGAATGCAACATGAATGACGTGAATATAGCTCAATAACATAGAAACACACCATTAATGAGCAGCCATCTTTTCCAAAACGGAAACCACATTATGCTTCTCATTAAACGATAGGCCCCAAAGCTTCAGGAGAACTCAAAATGCTGAAATCACAAAAATACAGATCCATGCACAGCTCAGGAAGGAGCTGGCAACCACATGCAAGGTTATAGCAAATTAAGGGAGGGTCAGAACATTGCAATGAAAGCATGACATAGACATTCCCAGGACCCAAGAAGGATACACACAGTTTTATAAGAGTAGAAACAGCCCTTGTAAGCCAGGACAATTATAAGCCAATAGACTCCATGAAGAATAACGCAAAAGTGTTTCCAGTGGCAAGAGAAAACATAGCACTCACATCATTATTAGCTAAACTCCTAATAAATGAAAGGTGAAATCATTCCAAACACGGTCCCATCACACATGAGCCATAATTGAAGAACACGGTCTATACATTAGCAACAACCACAGATAGGACACCTGCCTTATTCCATACATCTTCTTTGATTGAAAGGAAAGCAGTCTGTGGACCTCTCTCCTGCGACTCCTGTCTGGCTCATGTCTTAACAACCTGTCAATTATCCAAGGTTGGTTAGTACAAAGCCGACCAATGAAAATCTTCAATGTTACACCACCCATGAAGTATCGGACTCCACGGGAATGGGAACTTACTGTTCCTCTGACACCTGTGATGTCCCGGTAACACCGGGATGTCAAGCAGCGGGAATGGTAATGCGAGTCTACTGGTAGCCCGCCAGTAGCACCGGCAGGTTACTGGCACTCGTAATGAGGCCAAATGACTGTTGCTCTTGGTAAACAAGACAATTGAGTTTCCTCATCCTGGGGTGGTTTGGGCCTCGGGATAATTTGTGTTCCACCCCAATTCCTTCCCTGCTCTGTGACGGACATGATATGACTCTGCCGTGCGCACATGTGCAGAGGACCTCAGGTCATCATTGGGGCAGTGTGAAGCCATATATTGCATGACTGCTAGAGGACTGCCCCTGTGTGTAGTGCTGAAGTCACAGTGCAGTCCACAGACATAATAATTGCCTGGGCTATGCTTCCACAGGGTGCCACATTTTTCTTGCGGGTTCTCTCAGGAAGTCTTCTGCCAAGGCAATTTTGTTTATTATATAAGAAGTTATGATTTTTGATTTCAAACAGATTGACCATTTAAACTCTATCTTCTTGTGTGTATTGAAATCTCCAGAAAATAGTGCAAGGCCCAAAAGACACAATTGATGCACCCTTTCTAGGCGAAACTGCAAAAAATATTTTAATTAAGATTGATTATCAACCCATGCAGCCGACACCAAAAAATGCACTGCCCAATGCATTCAGCACTTGATCTATCTTAGCAACATCAAAATGTATCTTCCTAGAAGCCGCCTGGGATGTCTCAAAGTATTTAATCTTTGCAACAAGTGAGATTAAAAAAACAGTTTTCCTGTAGGTTTCCTAAAGTGTGGGTCTAGAGTGTCAAGGGATGGGTGTAGTAACACAAGGGTCTAAGTGGAGGCCACAGGAAAGCTGCAGGTTCATTTTTACAAATGACTCCAAAAATTATTTTTCCGCGCTCACGGTTCAAAAACTTTCATCAGCTTATATCAAACCTAAATGACAAAGATGATTTAGTGTACACTATGCAAGGGCAGTAACTTTACCGCTTTTTAAGTGCCGCAAAACGTGCCCTCCTTGAACACCTTCACACACCTGCCATGAGTGGGCCACTCCACGTTTGAATGGCTGGATCGTGTGAACCCCTGCCATGTGTGGCATGTTCAACCATGCTAAGGTTGCTAGCAAAAGGGATAGAACTAAAACAAATGCTGCTCACTAAATAAACTCAAAGACTGTAGGTGTCACAAATAGCATTGTGCCAGGTCCTGGCTATGCATGGCAACAAGCAATTCAGTTCCTCACACTTCAAAAACAGAATCACTGCACAGCATGTCAAGGCAAAGGGGGGGCTCAATACAAGTGAGCCGCTCTGGAAAAAAATGCAGCATTTTATTCGGACCAGCTCACTCCAACTTTGCCGGTTGAGACAGGGAACTACCGGCAGGCCCGACCTACCGGGAGTTCAGGCCCCTACCAGCAGAGTAATCACTGAAGCACTGGCACCGCTCACAATGCTCTGATTCATTTCAACTTGCTCTTGTTATGGGAACAGTATAAAACAAACAGTACGTTCTTTGGATAACTGACAGTACAATGCAAAAACAAGCACTGGCAATGCCAATAGTTTGGGCGTTTGTGTAGTCATGGGAAAGGTGACAGATGACAATCACCTGGTCTTCAGAAAAACTCTCAAAATCTAACCATTCACTCGATCATAACAGAGAGACTAGCCTGACACCCTCTACAGGCTGGACCAGGCAGAATTTGCAAGCACTACACACCCCATTCTGTGGCTGTAAGACTCACCAGAATTACACAGATGAGCCAGCTGGTCCTGCAGGGCTGCAGCACTCAGATTTAACAACATAAAAGACCTCACTGATAAGTGCGCCACCCTCACAAACAGGATGACATATAGACTGCCCCATTCGGGCCAGCCTCACTGACCTGGGCAATATGTCTGTGCACAACCCTTAAATCAAGAACACCTTGGAGGTTGGACCCCGGTCAGTCGCCCCATCTTTATTCCACATCACACATATGACACCGACACCTCACCACAGCCATCATAAAATGGAACTAAGACCAGTAATAACCCCTCATGCAGATGGACAGCACAGCTTGAACTCTACTGATTCGGTCTAACACTAACATTCTGAAAGGACTTCCCAGCAGCCCCAAATCTCTGCCCCCCCCAACCAGTCAATCTACTAGCACCTTTAAACCACACACAAGCAATATACCACACGCAGATGGTTTGTGCCTGTGAGCGCCATGCCAGCTACAGGTACCTTGGGGAGCAGCTCGGAGCTCATCGTACGGCCTTCTACATCCTACATCACACACTGAGCTCGGCCAGGGGCTCTCCCAGCGTGGTCATGTACTCGATCTTAGACCTTATCCCACACACATGTATTCTAAATGTGAATGCACCCAAACGCTTTAGGTGAGGTGTTGATCAGGTCTCCCATCTCCCACAATAGTTCAGGGAGGGAGGCGGGGGTGGCTGCCACCAGGAGACTCCTTTTAGGCAACAGAGGGCAGAATCTCTCTGGATGGCACCACTGCAATCATTTCTATAATTCCTGGCAGCCTACCATCGGCAGGAACACCTGTAAAAAATGGGTTAATGACCGCCCTGGGCGGAGAACTGTGCCGTCCCGCTGGCTTGAATGTGGACTTCATTAACTGATATAAGCCCCTGTTTCACTGCTGGCACCTCTCCCCAGGCGGCCATTTTCTCGCTCGCCTCCACTGTCCGCCACCCCTGCCTGAGTCCCACGCACCTGACCATTGCCCCAGTTTCACTCCCAAGAACTCCCTGTCCCACCTCCATCACCCCATCTATCTGTGTCCCGACACTTTGCCCTTCTCTGTGCCACTCCTTTATCTTGTCATAGCTGCCAAAACATAGAGAAGTGCTCTGTAGTAAATGGGAGCTGCAGGAATGCCAGCCAGCACTCAGAAACCACGCAGACACCAGTAAGTACAAACAGGAAATGTTCTTTATTACTTGAGATCACAGGTCAAAGGTTACATGGCACAACAGGGGTTGGTCATCCTTCTAGGTCAAGTTTCCATCTCCAGGTCCCCCCCAACCATCTGTTTAGGATTCTCCAGCCACTCACCAATGCACATTCACCAAGCATTGCAGACAGCTGACACAACATGCAAACAAGCCAGACACCACACACCTCCCTTCCATATAGAAACAAAGAAGCAACCCTAACGCCCGAATATAAACCACCACCAGGACCAACTACAAAACGATCAAAAACAACAGGTTTCACACAGTCAAAATAAACTATACATCCTCTTGGGCTGGGCTTCCACTCCAGGGCATCAGACCTGCCAGGTCTGAGCACAGCCTGCTCTCACAAGAGCAGCACCCAGCTTATACAAAAACAGCAAACCTACCCACACAAACACAAACCATACAATAAAATAAACCTCCTTCTGCCAGAGCCTGCGCGCCTCAGCCTCAGGCCTGCCACACCTGAGCTTTATTTTTTTTTAATTTTTTTTTTTATTTAGTTAGTTGATAAAATCAACCTTTCAAATTATATCAACATTTTTCATTACCATGTACATACGTCACATTTGTCTTTACAACATTACACGAAAAATAAAAGCATAACATTATCCAATTATTTCAAATTCTGTTAAACCAGGCATGAGTTTAACATGTAATTTAAGCATTCAATTTACATAATTAGTTTGAATTTTCTGAGACGATTGAATCTAAAAACTGTACTACTGCCACTGTAATGGCCAATTTTGGGCTGGAGAATATACACTGCCATATTTCCATCGAATCACTTGTGGAGTGTTGTACAGTTAAGTTCTTAAAAAGCATTTTCCACTGAGAATTCAGCTGAGGGCAAAATACAATACAATGTTCTAGAGTTTCTCTTTGTCTTTCATTCTTGCAAAAGCGACAGTAATTTTGATCTTTTGCAATTTGTTTTCTTCTTGCTAGCACATCCAATGTTGGCCAAAGGTTTAGTCGGAAACAAAGATATTGATACCGAATATTTGTGGAAGGAAATTTGACTAGTCTGCTATTGTTTGCTATTACTTATGCCCAAACAGTTTTCTATCAAAATCCTTATAATGTGAACATTTAGCTTCATTCTCACACAAGTCATGCTGAAAGATCTTCATTTTTGAACGAACCGGATTGTTTAAAAGGAGTTCCAACTTAACCGAGGCATCAGCCAAAGCATTCAGAGTAAAATGGCACCAAGTTTTAGAAAAAAACTGGTTCCGATCTAGTAGATGGTGAGCCATTAAACCCAATATATTAGGAGAATTCAGGCCTAGCAGACATTTTCTCGACAAGGGACAATATTTCCACACCACTTGAAAGTACATAGAAAGTAGGCCCAGTTGAAATCGAATTAGAGGTAATGGAGTGGAGTGAGGGAGATGTAAAACTTGCTTCCAAAATAGGGATTCTAATTTATCCCACCATTTGCAAACTTTTGGCTTTATGGCTTCAGTGCCATAGGTTAGGATTGGAATCACCTTTTGTTGGTAAAAAATCATTACATGTTGCACTGAAAATTTACCATACTTCCCTATTAGTATTTTTGCTTGCGAAGCCAAGGAACGCAATTTACCTCTCAATTTCTGCTCATAGATCGAACTTGTCATGGTGTTGGAGAATGTTATTCCCAAATACTTATATTGGGATACTCTTAGAAGCAGAGGCGTTGCTAGGGGGGGGCAAAGGGGGCTATAGTCCCGTGTCTTTTGTTTGTAGCCCCGGATAGAAACTCAGGTGCTACAACCAAAATACTAGCTAGCCCCGAGTCCCACCAGTCCTGACATTAGCTTAGCCCCTGATCTTTTCCCACCCTAGCAACACCCCTGCTTAGAAGTTCTACATTCTGAAGTTTCCATTTAAACAATCTTATTTTTCTGCAGCAATTTGGTTTACAGACCATTATTTGAGTTTTTTCTGTATTATTTATAAGGTGATTGTCATTCAAATATGAATCGAGACTGTTCAATAAGTTCTGCAAACCAATATGAGTCTTAGACGGCAGCACCAGGTCATCTGCATATAGCAGATAACAGACTTTCTGCTCACCTATACTTGGGGTGGTCACTTGAGATTTTTCTTAGTGAAATTCCCAAATCATATAGAAACAGATTAAATATTGTGGAGGCAAGAATACACCCCTGTTTTAGACCTCTATAGGTGGAGAATATAGATGACAGGTGCCCTAATTTGCAGGGTCGTATTTATATGCAACAGGATAATCAGTGCAAGAAGAGATTGGGGGCAACTGAATTTAACCAGCTTGTTATACAAAAGTGTACGGTCAATGGAGTCAAAGGCCACTCGGAAATCGACAAATGCAAAATACAGTAGTTGTTTCCCAGTGGCATAGTCCGATTGGGTCATATTTAATGTAATGATGTTAGGGATAGTGACGAGACCAACCACAAAACCTGACTGGAATGGGTCTCAAAGATGGATTTGAAGGGTCCATGCATTCAGCTTTCTCAATATGATAAGCGAGAAGATTTTTCCAGGCACGTCTAACAGAGCTATTGGTCTGTAACTAATAGGATCTTGTCTATCCCCCTTCTTCTATATGGGGACCAATATAGAATGTTTCCAAGTAGGGGGTATAGTCTGGGTCTTGTTGATGTTGATAAAGATGTCAAACAATATATTTGGCCCAATTTCAGGATGTTTTTTTTAAAGTTTGATTGGATGATCCATCTGGGCCACAAGCCCTGGATTGACTAGCTTTTTAAATATAAAGTCTAATATCATCCAAGTCAAACTTCAAGTAAAAATGTGTTGGAATTATTAGAGATTCTAATTTTTGGGCCCCTTCAGGTCCCGCATAAAGGTTTGAGAAATGAGAAATCCAGTTCTGTTCTGTAACTCCATTTGCTTGTATGATTGCTTGTGAGCCAACGATGGCTTGATTTAGTAGAGTCAAGGTCTTGACTATATTCTTAGTTTGTAATGCGCTTAGCATTGTAGCGACATCAGTTTGATATAGTTTAACCAGTTCTTATATTTAGTTCTAATGTTAACTAAAAGTTTAGGCCTAACCTCTTTCGGTTGTTTCAATGCCTCACGTTTTTGCAATCTGTATAAAGCTTTTCTTAGTTTCAGATTGTGATCATATACATGAATTTTTGGGGGAATTGCTTTCTGGTAATGGGAACTTAAACTCGAATTGCTCTGAAAAGCTTGCATCATATCCGAGTAAACCACCCTATTGGGACAAACTCCTGAGTTGGCTTTCCTCAATTCCATACCCAAACAAGACTGAAATTACCCAAAGACTCCCCCGACCATCACAGTCTATTACAACCAGCACTTATAGTTAGATAGCCTTGTTGATATGTGTTTCTGTCACGCATATTACCGTTTGAGATCTGCCATTTTGCTGTTAATTGATTGTGGTCATGGCTGTTGTTTCCAAAATTTCAAATTCAGTAAATGCGTGAAAGAACTCATCATTGGTGTATATGTAGACTATTGTCGAAAAACATACCCCTCTACGCCATGTCGAACGGGGGGGAATATCCGACTTAAAGACTCCATTGAGCTTGTGCAGATTGTAATACTTTATAAATAGATTCCAGTTTACTATCCTGCTTTTGTTGTTTTTAACTTTCTCATTTATGCAGTCAAAATTCAAGTCCCCCGCAATAAGAAATTGCGATACGGTAGTATCCATTGTAATTATATTCATCAGCTCACTCAGATCTTTTAAGAAGCATTCGTCGAATATTCCCATCGGGTTCAAATAGACATTTATCATAGCATAAATTGTTGAAGAGAGTTGTAATCAAACCCTTTGCATGTACATGTTTGGTGTAGCCCATGGCTTAGCACTAATATCGGGGCCAGAGGTGGGTCTTCCACGAATTCCCTTTTGGGCAGGATTTAGGAGCAAGTCATAATTATCCCATATTGCAACAGATGTTAGCCACGTTTCTTGTAGCATAAGTACATTGGACTTAGTTAAGGAATTGTCATAGTTATCTAACAAGTGAGTAAGGAGATTTCTCTAACATCATGCTCTAGATCTAGTTATTTTTGTTTAGTCATGCAGTTGCATTCATTGCAAGTCTGCTTACGTACAGATGTGTTTTGATGTATCGATTGATAATGGTCATATTGGGATTTTGGTTGGTCTTGAATCTGATCAGCAAGTGAGGCTTCTACTGATAATTCAAAACCCATCTCAAACAAGTGTTTTTTAGAAGACCATATGATATTTTGGATGACCCTTGAGTACATCCAGATTCTAACAGAATTAAGATTTTGTTTGTTCAGAAATTCCACTAATACAAAGTCAGTGGAACTAAGGTCCTCTAATTGAGGAATGACTGAGCTTATCCTCACTCAACCTATCAGAGCAACCAACAATGCAAACTATAAACTTGCCATGCCACACACCTGAATCAAGTCCTGAAACTGCTACCAACCCCAACAGACAATCACCAGCATCCCGACGAAATCTCAACCAACCAAACCAACATCTCCCTAAGGAACAAATAACAGAAAGAAAAGATAGAAAAGAGACTCACAAATCAAAGAACACACTAAAACGAACGTAACTGCAAGAGAGCAGCACTTCACAGCACACAAACACAGGGCACCAATCACTTGTTCACATGCAACCTCGCCTGTCACCCAAACACAGGTTGGTCAGTCCCATGTTCAGGCAACTCATCAATCTTCTAAAGAATAATAAATAATTACAACTAATGGCTGGCTACGTACCTCTGCCACAACCATGCCAACACAACTGCTACACCTAAAATACCCACATGCACATACGTTGTATGTTGTCATCCAAACCCTGACAACATACATACAAATGGCAGAAAACTCCAGGACACTAATGTGCACATTCTGTCACAGCACCTACATAACTCCTGCACAACTGTGCTAAGACACCCCGCAGCTACACAAACACTCACTCTAACCTCAAGTCAAAAACTCGTACAACAATATAATCAAACGCGTACCTGGTGTCCAACATCCCACAATACACACTTTTACCTGGTGTCCAAAACTCCTACAAAAACATTTTCAAACAAACACCTACTCTTAACTGGTTTCAAAATCAAACACCTTCGGAAAAACTCCCAAAAAGTATTACACTTGCACTCAATACTACAAAATTACACCCACTCCAGTCACTCCAACGTCAACTCTTGAACCTAAGCCTACACACATGTATTCTAAATGTTAATGGATCCAAATGCTTTAGGAGAGGTGTTGATCAGGCCTCCCATCTCCCCCAGTGTCCTCACAATAGACCCTGTGATTCTCACTACATTAAAAACACATGTTAAGGGTGTACCACTCTATACCCCAAAGCTTTGCCCCCACTCCCAAGAAACATGGGATTCAGGGAGGGGAGGTCTTAGCTGCAGGCTGCACACAGATGTGTTCAGAAGGCATGTCAACCCACTGAGCTATCCCACTAAAGAGCAATAGGAAGAAAGGCAACATTGATGTAGCCGGTGGTATACAGTGAAAGATGTTTCATCGAAAATGTTTCATTGAAAAATAATGTAATCGAAAAAATCTTTCAATTCATTTTCTTCTTATTTAAAATATATGTATGTATGTTTGGGTGGGGTAAATGGTTACATTTGGAAAACAGGGGAATGGATGGGACCCCCAATTAAAAAAAAAAAATATATATATATATATATTCTGTGAAAAAACTTTGTTAAAGGGACGTTATGGTTCAAAGTAAAACCGAAAACCCCTGAAATTCGGCAGTTATGGTAAGATAAGCAACCATAACTCGCGCCACCGTGCACTGATAACACTAACACCCAGGACATCAAAGATGACATCACAAGGAAATTGTACTATCAGCGGACAAAAGGAGGGTTCGTAGAACACTTTCAACCTGACAACGAACAATACAAACAGCGTTCTCAGAACACCCCCATTTTGTGTAATTGCAACCATTTCGGGACACTGCGAGTGTTCTTAGAACACATTCAACTTACCAGATTACAATACGTAATATTACAATATTGTGTATTTACGAACATTTAAATACACTGCGAGTGTTGTTAGCTCAATTTTACTTTCCTTGTGAACAAAAAGGACACATACTCCGTCCTCTGAACACCCCACCATTTAGTTTATTTACAAAATGTCAGAACAGCCGTGTTCTCCGCGGACAAATCGAACACAACAAAAGCATATAGCACATAAAAAAACAAAACATTGAACCTCTCATACTCCCGCACCCTCCCCAAACACTCTTGCACACCAACACACTCCACTAAATATAGGTCGACGGCGAATACGGCGAATACAAGATGGCGTGTGCCACAGAAAATCTGATGCGCTCCACGCCCCACGCCGTCCAATCAGCGAACACGTCGCATGTCCGTGGACATGACGCAAGCCCATGGGCCAATCGGGGTGCTGTCCGCGGAGCAAACAGGGAAGTCCGTCCGCGAAGCGAACACAGATATCACTAATTTTTTTGCCTTACATTTTGGTCATTTTTTAAAAAACTACTGGACGGATTTACATCAAATTTGCAAAAGCACACTTTCGGGACCAAGCCGCCGCTCCTGCCGCAAATTTGGTGTAAATCCGTCCAGCGGTTCACGCTGTAGCCATGCGCAAAGTTTTTTCCCATTATGTCTATAGGAAAAAACAAAAGTTTTGGGACCCCCCTATACATTTTCCCCCCTCGACGAATCCTCACCAAACTTTGCAAAGTGACCCAACTCTGCGTCATGTCCGCGGACATGCGACGTGTTCGCTGATTGGACGGCGAGGGGCGTGGAGCGTGTCAGATTTTCTGTGGCGCCCGCCATCTTGTATTCGCAGTCGACCGCGTACAGCGCAGTGAAACGTGGATAAAAAATTGTATTTAGTGCCATGTGTTGGTGTGTAAGAGTGTTTGGGGAGGGTTGGGGAGTATGAGATAGGTTCAATGTTTTGTTTTTTTATGTGCTAGACCTTTTTGGTGCTTTCGATTTGTCCGCGGATAACACGGCTGTTCTGACATTTTGTAAATAAACTAAATGGTGGGGTGTTTAGACATAGCTCTCAACCATTTTTGTTTTACAGGCGGGTGAAATCACCCAATTTTGTTTTTAGCGGGTGAGACGCCCATTGGAATGAATGGGCGTGCAGGAGGCTTGGCGGGTGAGTCTGCCCTTTACAAGGCGTGTGACACCCGCCAAAAGCGTGTGAGTTGAGAGCTATGGTTTAGAGGACGGAGTATGTGTCATTTTTGTTCGCAAGGAAGGTAAAAATGAGCTATGAACACTCGCGGTGTACTTAATTGTTCGTAAATACACAAACTGGGGGTGTCCTCAGGACGCTATCCATATTGTAATCTGTCTAGTTGAATGTGTTCTAAGAACACTCGCAGTGTCCAGAAATGGTTGCAATTACACAAAATGGGGGTGTTCTGAGAACGTTGTTTGTATTGTTCGTTGTCAGGGTGAAAGTGTTTTAAGATCACTCCTTTTGTTCGCTAATAGTACAATTTCCTAGGGGCGTCAACTGACTTTTTGTCCACTAAAGAAACGATAAATACGGCTGGTGTGCGTCGACATTATGTGATAATCCTATGACTGGCGCTATTGACCTGGCTGACTTGCTTTTGCGACACTAAATCATATCTCCCGCCCCTAAGTCTGATATTATCAAAGCATTCATATTCCCCGCCTTTCTCCGTGACGTTACAGGGTGCGTAATGAAACGTGCCCAGTCGTCTCCAGTACTACGCGACTTTACACAGAACCCGGAAGACATCACACATTATGTCACTACACAGCGCGCCACAATTCGGAATATGAAACTGTGATTTAAAAGCAAAGAGCAAGATTGTAAATGTTGTAAAGTACATTTATTTGACATCAAATGTTTAGAGAATATTCAGCAATTTGCATTTGTCTTTGTTGTCGATCCGCAAAAGTTAATGTTGAGACACGCAATGTTCCTTTGCGGTACAGAGAGTGTTAGATCAGCTTACAACTCAGTGCGCCACAATTCGGAATATGAAACGGTGGTTTAAAAGTAAACAGCAGGATTGTACATTTGGTAAAGTACATTTATTTCACATGAAATGTTTAGTGAATATTCAGCGATTTGCTATTGTCTCTGCTGTCGATCAGCAAAAGTTTATTTGGAGCCACGCGTTGTTCCTTTGCGGTAGATAGGCTGTTGGTTTATGATAAAAGCAGTAAATGGTTGCTCTGATAATCGGAAGGTTGCTCCAACAACGAGCCATTAGACCACCCTATTGGTTGGTATGTTGTTTGTAGCCGCTAGTACTGCGTAAGGGCATATTAGTCCTTGGCGATTGTCCCATAAAATGGTGAGGGTCATGAAGTTGCATATTTGGACTTGCACCTGCCAGTTGAAGACCCCATCCGCTGGAGTCTCTAAATCGTGACATAGACAAAATGGGGCCACGTACCTGTTTTAAAAAACATAAATTAGTCTCACCAGCCGATCTTCAATAAAAATCATCATTTTATTTATTAGGGCGTGAAACTATTTGCTATCGAAGATAGTGCAACAGAGTATGTTAATAATAAAATAATAATATTTTCCCATTCATATAGCGCTAAGAACTGTGAGGTATGTAAGCGGTGCTTATGATTAACCACGGTGTGTGGTGCTCATTTATCGACCACGGAAGGATGAAAGGCTGAGTTTTGCCTTGCCGGGATTTGAACTTGCGTTAGCAAGCTGTGCACGGATGTCAAAGCGAGCGCTTTAGTCGCTGTGCCACTTGACAGGCTGCAGTGAAGTTGCACAGCGAGTAGAGTGCTTGACCGCCTATAGACCGGTTAAATTATTTATATTAACCCACTCTGTGTCATCTGCCTTTTTCAGAGCCCTCTAAACGACAGGGGATCAATTCGGCGGTGATAGTGCGCGGTAGAAAACATTATGCCACTTTCAACGAACAAGTTCAACTTCAGCGGTCTTTAATGCTACGCTATTGTAATTGTATTTGGTATAAAGTAATCTAAAGGGTTACTTACAGTACAATTGCAATTTCCATTGTCTACGAGTGGTGCAGTCCCAAAATACGACTCTGCGTGTGCCAACGATCTTTCACATAGTGATATAATATGTAAAAGTGGTTCCGTTTCAGAAATTTCATCTTTATCTTCTCTTACGTTTTAGCAACACTCCTTCAAGAGAAGTCTTTCATCACAATCTCTGTCATTCAAGGTCAAAACACAATACAACCTTATAGTCTGCTTCGTGAGCCTCTCCGGGGGCCGAGAAAAAAATGGAAGCAGCTGACCTTCACTGTGAACGAGCATAAATTCTTACTTTGCAACATTCTGTGTAAAGCCATCTGTAGAAGTTGGTTTTTGCACGCCATGTTTGTATATTGTTTGCGTGATATTAAAAAAAGTTTGTTTAAAGGACGTTATGGTTCTAAGTACAGCCGAAAGACCCCTGAAAATAGCAAATTATGGTAAGCTATGAAAAATAACTCGCGCCAACACCATGCACTGCTAAGACTAACACCCAGGACATCAAAGATGACATTGCAAATGTCATTGATGAAATCACTGATGACATCACATGTGTATGTACTTTTCATGGAATTTGTGTACTAGGGATTTTTATTATAATGTTCCGAAAAAAGTGTCAAGGATATTGCAATAAATATCATACCATTATTAGTGCTTTGAATGATGCATTTATATCAATAAATAGCATTGTATTATGGGATTCTATGTAGTATACTGAGCTACTAATGGAGAAAGATAGCATTGTGTGCAGAGTACAAGATAAAAGTATAATATTTGTAATGTTAATATGTTGAATAATGAAATGATAATTGTCCTGAAATGTTCGAAAATTCACAAAATGGATGTGTTCTGAGGACGTTATTCATATTGTGTGATTGCTTAGCTTTATGCAATGAGGGAATGGTACAGAGAGTAAAGTGGACGCCGTCCGTGGACACCGCGGCTGTTCGTGGACAGGGCATGGTAAATCCGGGTTTTTCCAGGAAATCCAACATGGAAAGAAGACTGTACGGATCAGCCAATCAGATGTCGAGGTTGTGGATTTGTGTTGAAAGAGACTGTGTGTGGTGAAGATGGCAGAAGTGGAGAAAGTCAGGGTGTTGGTGCTCGGAGATATGTTTGTGCATGGTTTACAGCAGTACGCTGAATGCAGGCATGTTGCAAAGAACTTTGATGTGAAAGGAGTGGAGGTGGTGTGGAGCACTGTGCCTGATTGCAATGTACAGGGAATTGTACAAGTTTGTGCGGATATGGCCACGATGAACAGTCCGCATGTGGTAGTTTTGCACTATGGTGCTTTCCATTTGGGCAACGTCAGTGCCCCTACTTTGTTGGCTGATTTGGAACGCTTGGTTCAAGCCGTAATGAAGATCCTTCCAAATGCAAAAGTAATTTTTTCTGGATTACTACCTAGGGCAATATGGGACAATAGTTCAGTTTTTTGTCCACAGCAAAACATTGCTAGGTGTGTCATCAACCGAGGCATGTGTGCCTTCATGCTTAGAGCTGGTATGTTCTTCTGTAACAGTGAGAATATTGATGCCAGTAATGCTGTTAATTTTAAAGAAGATGGCATTTCTTTATCTTTTACCGGAAATGCCTTTCTATTTTGGAATGTAAGGGTTGCTTTGGAGAAGGTTATGTGAAGATTTTAGGAGTAAAGTAAGAAAAAACAAACAAGAAAAAAAATATAAAATAACAGGTGTCTGTAAAGCATCTGTAAAAAAAAACGGCTCTTTTCAGAGCCAACTTCAAAGGGGAAATGGGGCACACTATTTAAATTTACATTCACCACGCTCAGATTTTTGATGTGTCCGCGGACATGGTGGTAGTCCGCGGACATGAAAATCACTACGAGGGGGTTAGTATGTTCTATGTTACATGTCAGGGATATTATGGTTAAGTTGTGCTACTAAAAACCTATGAAATTCTGTGAAAAAAACTTTGTTAAAGGGACGTTATGGTTCCAAGTAAAACCGAAAAACCCTTGAAATTTGCCAGTTATGGTAACATAAGCAACCATAACTCTCGCCACCGTGCACTGCTAACACTAACACCCAGGACATCAAAGATGACATCACAAATGTCATTGATGACATAACTGATGACATCACATGGCTGGCTCTCCCTTTTTATCCTTTACTGACATATCGAAGCCACATAGTTTTCTTCAGTAACAGTCAGGAAGTAAAAATTGAAAAGGTACTATATTTGTAGACTTGGGGTCCTGTCACATCATATGAAACATGTACATAGCGGAAGATACAGGCTTGAAAGAGAGCAATCCTTTCTGTGCATGAAGATAATCATTATGGTTATCAGCACTTTGTCATAGTTTTATTTTTATTACTCTACCTTCCCTCTATATGCTCATATTTGTATACATTATACTCACTCTCCATAGAGTGAATGGGAAAAAAAATTTGCTCGCGCATACAGCCCAAACCGCTGGACGGATTTCTACCAAATTCGGACCAGGAGCAGCGGCTTGGTCCCGAAAGCGTGCTTTTGCAAATTTGGTGAAAATTCGTCCAGTAGTTTTTTTTGAAATGACCAAAAAGTAGGTAAAAAAAAATTAGTGATATCTGTGTTCGGTTTGCGGATACAATTCCCTGTTCGCTCCGCGGAAATTGTCCTGATTGGCCAATCGTCTTGCGTGATGTTCGCAGATATGCAAAGTGTTCGCTGATTGGACGGCGTGGAGCGTGAAGCGCGTCAGATTTTTCGGTAGCGCCCGCCATATTGGATTTGCGGACGTCCCCGGACAGCGCGGTGAAACTTTGTTCAAAATGTGTATTTTGTAGGGTGTGTTGGTGTGTAGGATTGTTTGGGGAGGGTGGGAGTGTGTGAGATAGGATGAAAGTTGTGTTTTTTATGTGTTAGACGTTCTTTTTGTGTTCGATTTGTTTGCGGACATCACGGGTGTTCTGAAATGTTCTAAATAAACTGACTAGGGGGTGTTCTAAGGAGTCAATATGTGTCCGTTTTGTTCGCAAGCAAAGTGAAACTGTTCTAAGAACACTCGCGGTGTCCGGGGAGTGTTCGTAGGTGGTGTCCTGAGGACGCTGTCCGTATTGTTCTCTGTCAAGTTGAATGTGTTCTAAGAACACGCGCAGTGTCCTGAAATGTTCGCAAATAAACAAGATGGTGGTGTTCTGAAGACGCTTCTAAGAACACTCCCAGTGTCCGGGGAGTGTTCGTAGGGGGTGTCCTGAGGACGCTGTCCGTATTGGTCTCTGTCAAGTTGAATGTGTTCTAAGAACACGCGCGGTGTCCTGAAATGTTCGCAAATAAACAAAATGGGGGTGTTCTGAAGATGCTTCTAAGAACACTCGCGGTGTCCGGGGAGTGTTCGTAGGGGGTGTCCTGAGGACGCTGTCCGTATTGTTCTCTGTCAAGTTGAGTCTGTCCTAAGAACACTCGCGGTGTCCTGAAATGTTCACAAATAAACAAAATGAGGGTGTTCTGAAGACGCTTCTAAGAACACTCGCGGTGTCCGGGGAGTGTTCGTAGGGGGTGTCCTTAGGATGCTGTCCGTATTGTTCTCTGTCAAGTTGAATGTGTCCTAAGAACACTCGCGGTGTACTGAAATGTTCGCAAATAAACAAGATGGTGGTGTTCTGAAGAGGCTTCTAAGAACACTAGCGGTGTCCGGGGAGTGTTCGTAGGGGGTGTCCTGAGGACGCTGTTCGTATTGTTCTCTGTCAAGTTGAATGTGTCCTAAGAACACTCGCGGTGTCCTGAAATGTTCGCAAATAAACAAGATGGTGGTGTTCTGAAGACGCTTCTAAGAACACTCCCGGTGTCCTGGAATGTTCGTAGGGGGTGTCCTTAGGACGCTGTCCGTATTGTTCGTTGTTAAGTTGAAAGTGTTGTAAGAACTATCACGTTGTTCTGAAATGTTCATAGGGGGTGTCCTGAAAACGGTGTCCCTATTGTTCGCTGGCAAGTTCAAAGTGTTCTAAGAACACTCACATTGTTCGCGGACATTAAAAGTTTCCCATAGATCATAGTTGAAATGTTTGACTCTATGGATGTGATATGCTGCAGTAGTTGTTGCCAGGGCATAGAGTCTTGGGTGCATGGCCATTTGGCCATGCACCCAAGACTCTATGCCCTGGCAACAACCACCGCAGCATATCACATTCATATTTGCTTATAACTTTGGGTGAAAAACAAATGTATAAGGAACAAAGGTATTAGATACTATGGATGTGATATGCTGCTATGGCTGTCCTTATTATTGTATACTTACTGTTTGGTCTAGTAATGGAAGTCCATGTTTTTCTTCTTCATTTCTGTGATAAAAGAAAATAGCATGTTAGTATTAGTATTTTGTAATGACTTATTACATTGTATAAGCAATATACTTTTATTTTTTTTTGACCCTCATATTTAGTAGAGTACAAATCAGAGTACTGTGCAATTTGCTCAGTTTCTGTATTTGTTGCTAAAATCATTGGGTCTGTGGGAGAAATAAAAATCCATGTTGGTTTAAAAAAAAAACTTTTTCTGTTATGCTACAGTTTGTTTGTTTGTTTTCAGTGTTCACTTGTTGTTTCTGGCTAATGCTTTATACTTTGCTTTGTTGTATTTTTTTTGGAGCAGTAACAGATGCTTCATTTGTTTTGACATTATAAAATTTTGGAGCAGTTAGATACCAATTGGCATATTCTAACTGTCTATTTTTTTAATATATTTTAGTGGTTTTGATTTACCTATTTGGATATTGTTAAATTTTGGGACAGTTAGATACCAATTGGCGTATTCTAACTGTGTATTTTTTGGCCTAATTTAGTGGTATTCATTTATCTGATTAGTTGTTGTAGAGTCTTTGAGCTGTTAGATAGCTTTTGGAGTATTCTAACAGTTTATATTATTTTAACACACATTTATAATTTTGGGACAGTTAGATACCAATTGGCGTATTCTAACTGTGTATTTTTTGGTCTAATTTAGTGGTATTCATTTATCTGATTAGTTGTTGTAGAATCTTTGAGCAGTTAGATAGCTTTTGGAGCATTCTAAAGTTTATATTTTTGTAACACAAATTTACTTAAAGGTTTAAATACAGTTTATTTATCAAATTTTGGTTTTAAGAACATCAAATAAGCGTTTGTAAGATTTGCTGGTAATCTCTGCTTTAGAGTAATGGTACTATCATTACATTCAAGCCATCCACATTTCTTTTTTATGTATGCAGTGTAGTGCCCTGAATTGGTTGTGGCTCCTGCGTGGTAGATTATACCTATTGTTGTGAAGGTTTTCTTACCAAGTGATATTTGACCATGTGTGAATCCAGTCAGCTTGCAGTTGTTTTTGGTACCATCTGCATTGTAACGTAGAAGCATTAGTATTACGTATTTACTATGTGTTTGTATTACTAACGTGGAGCGATTATCTGAATTGCATGTAGAGCATAATCTACAATGGTTTGCATTTTGTACAAGTTGCTGAAATGGAATGGATTCACAATTTGGTATTGATATATATATGAAGCGTTCATTGGGGATTTCTTCTTGTGTCACATTGTTGCAGAGAGTGCATGTATGTTTCCACATGTATGAAATCTGAAAGATTTCATTTATAGGTATGTTTTTGTTTTCCAGTACTTGTAGTAAGTACATTAGAAATTCTTGTGGATCTTCCTGTGAGTTTATAGTGAATTTCACCATTCCAGCACAGTAGTCCAATTGTCGTCTTATTCCAAAAACACTATATGTGTTGTCAGGATTGTTTGCTGCATTTCTGTGAAGAACTAACATTTGCAAACACAATGGGTCTGTACTGTGTGAGTAAATGTTGTCAACAATTGGTTGTAATTGAAATAGAATATTCATTGCTACATTTGCATAGCAACTTACACCAACTATATTTGAGAATTTAAATGGTCCAGGTAGTTCTGTATCTAACTGCTTTTTTTGGAGTTTGTCTTCCTTCTTTAAAGAAGTACGTGGTTTACTTTCTCTAATTGATTCTTTTTTGTTTGTGGTACTTGATGAAGTATTAGTTTATTTTACTCTCTTTGGAGGATTTGCAGTGACATCCTGTTGCATTTCTGTTTGATTTAGTTTTCTTTTACAACGTTTTAGTTTTTGTGGAACAGAATATGTGTTTAGATGGGGAGTGTATAGTGAGCGAAGTCTATTATATTCTAAAATGCAAGGAATATCAGCGTTTACTTTACTTGCATCAAAGTTGATTAGAAATAGACCGTCAAGTATACGTAAGCGTGATAGTGCTACGTAGATCATGCCTTCTTTAAAGACTGTGTTACCAATATCTATCATTGCTTTGTCTAGGGTAAGACCTTATGATTTATGAATTGTGACAGCGTATGCAAGAGTTAGAGAAAATTGTTCTCTGCGTACATACATATCTTTGAAGAGAAGGAATCTAGCTGTTGAGCATCCTATCCGTTTTACTTCTGAAAGTTTGTCAAATAGTATATTGACAAACTGAATTTTGTTGTCACGTGGGTATGTTTGAAAGCCAACAACTGTACCCAGTGCTCCATTAACTAGTCCTTGGTCCACGTCAAGGTTACGTTTAAGCATTACTCTGCAATTTAAGGATAATTTTAACATCTTTTCTAAGCCTGCTGTGTTTGAGATTGATTTTTCTAAATTATTTAGTCTTGTTGTGGCTTGGTCACACATGGGTAGTGTCATACCATGTACATCTAGTTTGTCTGTGGCGCTAATTTCCATTATTGGTTGCATTTCTTTACTTAGCATGATTTCATTGAATTTGAAACAGCTTGCAAGAGTTGGCATTAAGGCCATACAATTGACATTTTTGTGGGCTAATTGTTCCATAACATCTGTAGCACATGCATTATCGCCATAAAGTGCATTAATGTGCCGGGTTTTCAATGTTGCTTCTGCTTCTTTAGAAAGTATACCAACTCTCAAACTTTTTAAAATGTTGGCATAAGTTAGATCTGCAGATTGGCGCATGTTTTCTGTTAATTCTCTGTATTGGAAATGTTGCCAAAGGTTGACATTTCCAATGCTGCCAACAGTTTTACGGCAGAGTTTGTGCCCTAATGTTTTAAAAATAGGTTAACCTTTTACTGGTGTTAATTGAAGCAGATCTCCAAAAACAATAATGTGTTTTCCTGCAAAGAGCTCTTCATAGTCTGTTTTGAGTACTTCTTGTAATCTGAGGTGAATCAAAGCTAACATCAGGTTGGAGACCATACTCACTTCATCTATTAGTAGCATTTTCATTTGTTTCAATACTCTGCGTAATTCCATTGCAGCTTCTGCAGAAAGTTTGTAATAGTCTAATTTGTTCTGGTGTTCTACTGGTAATAGTAGTAATCGGTGTAATGTAACACCACCTATGTTGTAGGCAGCTCAACCTGTGGGGGCAGTGACAACAGCTGATAGTTTGTTGTTTGTCAATTGTTGAAGGAACTTACTAATGATTTTGATTAGGAATGTTTTGCCAGAACCAGCTTCACCACTGACGTACAGTAGTATAGGTTTATAATTATGGCAGGAACATTCTTTATTTTCATGTTTTACACCATGTGCAATTTGTTTTGTTACTTCTTGAAAAATGCTACTTTGCTCATTGTTTAGTTTTGATTGTAGCATACTTAAGTCTTCCTTATCTTCATACTGACACATGGTGTTTTCTACTTCTATCATAGCTAATTCTGCCTCATTTGTTATTAGTGGTTCTCCCAGTGGTTCTTGGCTTCCTGTTACAGAAGGTTGACTACTGTCAGGAGTATCCTTATCTAGTTGGGCTTGGAGTTCTTCTTCATGTTGCTGTTCATTGTGCAACATGGTTTTGTACTGTGTAAAGTTTACATCAGTTATAGTGCTTTCATTTGCTTTGAAAGCATCCTCATATGAGTCATAGTTATCTAGTAATTGTTCTTCTTTTCTCCATGGTTTGAAGAGTTGTAGCAGGGACATGTAATATACTTCTTTATGTTGAGGAGTCTTCAATGACAATTTGATATGATTAATTAAATTTGGTTTAGTGAGTTTAACTAAGCTGCCTTCACAGTCTGTCACTATATATTTACCTTTTTTTTCATCGGGTTTCATATTATTTTTGTATGTGTAGTTTTGGGCTATTTGGTATAGACACATGTTTTCCAAAGTATTACTTCTGTTTGGGTAGTATGTGTCCAATACATTGTATTTTAAAATGTCTTGGCTGTTGGGATCATGTTTGGCTATTGTTTCTATATCTTCATATGATTTTAGAACTCTTTTTCTAGATTTAGCTGGACCAAGACTTAGCCATACTATATTTTCAGATTTACCATACAATGAAGTACCAGTTAAACGATCAGCTGCTTCATAAGATCCACATTCTCTATGGGTGAGCATTTTTATGCCCAAGCTGTATAATTTCTGAGATACTGTTTTATCTGATGACAGGTCATTCCAGAGGTCTTGGAGCTCTGTCTTTTCTGCTTTAGTTAAGGATGCTGTGACATATCGTGCAACTGCAGTAGAATTGTCTGCAATGTACTGCACATCTATGTTTGCATTCCATTAGTGGGCAAAGATTGCATTATAATCATTGATATATTTTTCTTTTCTTTTCTTTTTATGTAATATGTATTTTTAGGTGACTTTCCTTTAACAGTATGTCTAACTGAAGACATGAGGTTGTTTACTTGACCTGTATTTGTAACTGGTCTAGGGAAACCAAATCGGCATTTGGTGTAGTATTTGCCTTTGTTTTTGTATTAGGAACAACACTATTTTCCACATTTGTGTCTTTGAAATTGTAAAATTTGTGCACAAAGATCACTATTTGTGGCTTCTGATGGAATTTCACAAGTGACATATTTTTCAATAAACTGTACAACAGTGGCATCACTGTCTTGACCAAATTTAGGAGCATATTTAATCCATAAAAGCATGTGGATATGTGGTGCTCCTCTGGCTTGGTATTCCTTTCTCCAAAAGAAGTGTTGCACTTCTCCAAGGGGAGGAACAGTTTTATTACAAATAAAATATAGCATAGCAATGAAGCGATGGTGAAAATATCTTGAAACATTAACAGGATCCAAAGAACAAAGTTCTCCAGGTGTTAGAATATCTATGTTTGTTTTGTTTTTATTTGATATGCGTAGGAAATCATGTAAATCTTCCCATGCATATTCTGCACAACTTAATGTAACAAACCAAATGGGTGGGCCAAGGTTTCTGATCATACAACGTACATCTCCATGATGTCAAAACCAGTACTCTTTAGTACCACGCATATTTGCTAATAGATTTGTAATATTTGATTGTAAAACCTCTTCCTTTTGTTGCACTTTCTCTAATAATTGTGTAGCTGTCATATTTTGAAAGTGTGATCCTGATTTTAATATGTGTGCAACTCCGTAACATAAAGTTGCTAGTTCACTTTCAAAGAGTAGGTGGAATATGTATTCCACATTTTGTCTAAATCTGGGATCTTCAGAATACATCCGTAATGAGCGGTATTCTGAAGCTGATATTTGAATAGGTCTATCATCATACCTTCCTCCTTTGCCAGTAGGAAAGAGTAGAGGAAAAGCACGTGCTTCTATACTTTTTTCCCATATACTGATTGGCGATCCTTTTGTTTGACGAATTTGGTAAGTTTACAGTACATCTTGTACGGTGTCATTACAGTGCAAAGGATGAATTGTATACTGGTCTAAAGTATTTGCTATTGTAGCAGGATCTAGTAGCTCAAATTGACCAGCTTCTTGTGTTTCTTGAATTATTTCAGTTGTATCTTTCAAGTTTTCTTCAATATTAATTTCTTTGTAATATTCATTATACTCTTTAAGATATTGGAAGGCTTGTCTAACTTTATATAAATCTACCAGCTGTTGCCATATATTTTTGTCTTTTGTAGGTACTCCATTTACTAATATAATTAAAGATTGCTGCATTGGACGTTGCACTCCTAGAGCATGCACATTTTCTTTTAGATTTAATGGTAAATAAACTACTTTTCCACAAATGCCTTTTACCAATTCAGAGGGAGGTAATTTTGCTGTTTTTGGTTGAAGGCGTATTATTGCTTGAAATGGGTGTACTGTTTGAATTATGATGCTCTCATATAAATTAAGTTGTTGTAGAGGTTTTGGTACTGGGTATAATTCCAAATTATTTGTGATAGAACGTGAAGGAGTTTGGTTGTCATGTTTTGTAGTGCAATAACTGCAAAGTATTATGGGCTCAGTTATTTCATATTTGTTTTCTGCTAGAAGGTAGAGAGCTAATTCAAACCATTTAGAATCTTCATTGTCTTCTATTTTGTATGATAGGTCCACAGTTTTTGTGTTACTTTTATAAAAAATTCTACGGCAACATACACATACATGCTTTGGTACTTCAGCTGATGTACTTTTAAATTTTAGTATTTCTTTTTTGTATGTGTTTAGCAAAAGGTTGCCATGTGTAGAATTGTTGCTTAATTGGTTTAAAGCTATTTCATTCTGTAAATGGATTTCACTTCCAAAATATTTTTTCTGGATATAGTGAATTTCTTCAAGTAGGTCTTTTGCTGTACCATGTAGAAGGATGTTATTTAACTTTGCTAGTGCTAAAGCAGGACTTTTAGCATAGTACAGTTTATAGACTAGATTTCTTATAGTTGAATGATGTGTTGATATCCTTTTGATATCATGGAAAGTGGTTTTACAAGTAGGTCCTGTAATGCAGGCCAATGAATGTCCTTGTAGTCCTGTGTACTTGCGCACTGGACAGGTATATATATTTTGCAGTAATTTAATTTTGATTTTGTCTTTGCTTTTTACATGTTTATTGAGGAATTGGTGTAAAGATTTTAAACATTGTTTGGGAATGTTACACATTGACGTGCATGGCCATTTGTACACTAGACGTTCTGATTCAGTTGAATGGAGGGGTAATTCTAAGTTTTCAGGGCATATTTTTGTAAGGAGTACTTCTTGTTCCATTATGGTATTATTCACTTTTTCATAACCTCGGCCACTGCTATTTATGCCAATTGTATTTGTTTGCTTTTGTTTGTACGCTTCTTCATTAAAATATGGTTCTGTGCTCGTAGTGTGATTCCATTCACCTCCGCAGATACTTAAGAAGTTCTTTCTGCTGACATTTCGCTTATTGAGAAGACTTTTTTGTAATTTAGTTATTAGTTTTGTTAGTGGTTTCATTTTGTTTAACAGTAAAATAAATACATTTCTTTTGAGAAGAATTGCACTGTCCATCAATGGTTCTAAGATTAATTTCCTACGATAGGTTTTAAGCTTTGAACCTGATTTCTCTCCTGTTTTTATAAGATTTTGAAGGACTTTGTGACGGTATATTTTGGCTAAAATACTTTTCTTGGTATGCTTACTTTGCACTATATTAAAATTTGAAGAAGTAGTTTTATCTGTACTGATAGCTGATTTTCTGTTAATTGGTTTTTGGTTTGTTTTACATTTTGATAGAGGAAGCGCAGTTGTTGTACTTGAAACTTCTTGTGTTTCACTAAATGATTGTATTAGCTGTTTTGTTTCAACTTTTTTTACAAATTCTGCTAGAGATGGATGCTTATGTTGGACACCTTTATTTTCATTTGCTCTAATTTTGCGTTGCTTTCTACGGAGTTGTCTTTTGGTAGGCATTCTTTAGGGTCTGTTGAAAAAAATAAAGAAGATATGGGTGGGGTGTTCTGGAAATATGTGTGCTGTGTGCATGAGTGTTTGAGTAAGATGATAAAGATGTATGTAATGGTGTGTGATTGTGCATTGGGAACTAAAACTAGTAGGGATAGGTATTCTTGAATTTATGTGTCACTAAACTGGGGTGCAGATGACAAAAAAAAGTAAGCTAGTGGTGTGGAAAGGTACAAATAGTAAATGTAATGTATACAATTAAAACAGTTGTTTGTTCTATAATATGAAAATTGTAGTGGTTCAGTTGGCTAATTTGTGTGTCCAAAAATAGAAATTTGTGGGCCATTCTGGTTGTAAATCGCTGTTTACGACATGGAAATTTTTGGACAAAATGGTACAAAATCTCTATTTTAAGAAACCAAAATAGCTGGTATTAATGTTATAGTATATTTGATTAATAATATAAATAATATGGTGATATTTTACTTACTTTTTTTTTAAATTAACAGGTAACTTCTTAGTTTTTCTTTCTTCTTCGAATTCGGCTGCTTCTTTTCAGGAAACTGGTCTTCACTGCAACTGTAAAAGCTTCAAATTAGTAACTTTGTTTGTATATAGCACTGTTTTTAATTTAGATATTGATTTTTTTAATTGAAATCCTCAGTGCATTCTGTAAAACCATTAAACTAATTTATTTACATAAGATACATTGCATCAGTTCAGTACATATGATATGTTCTTAATGAACAAATTGTATTGAATGACTAACTGTAGCAAAAATAAAATATCTTTACTATGTCTTGTGAAATGTATAATATATTAGTGAATACCACTATTTCTGTAAGTAAACTGTTCTAGGTAATAGCGCCTCAATGTCATGTCTAATTTAAAGTAATTAAGTAAATAAATAAATAAAAACAAAAAATATGAAATTGTATAAGTATTTTTATAAAGGTTTAAACATAGATTGTGTTTGCATGCAATTTTGTTTGAATATATGTAGTCTATATATTTCATTTAAAAAATGTTAGTTTAACATGATTTGAGTGTGTGTGTATAAAGAAAGTAAAAAGTATAAAGGTGTATAAGTGGTAGTTGATTTTAGGAAATTGAAAAAAGTACAGTAAATTCATTTTACAGATTTTACAAGGTAAAAGTCTGTTTGAAAATGTTTTCATCTACCATAGCTCTCAACTCACACGCTTTTGGCGGGTGTCACACGCCTTGTAAAGGGCAGACTCACCCGCCAAGCCTCCTGCATGCCCATTCATTCCAATGGGCGTCTCACGCGCTAAAAACAAAATCGGGTGATTTCACCCGCCTGTAAAACAAAAATGGTTGAGAGCTATGTCATCTACTATACAGAAAATATGCATACCTGAAGTTTGTGTTCATGCATATGGATATGCATGTAGCTGCAAATAGAAATCTTGAAGACTTGTACAGTATTTCTGGTAGATGCTGCTTGCCAATGATATGACACTTGTACTCAGAGAGATTCAGAGTACATTTGCAGTGCTGATCTATGATGATGCAGTTAGATGTAGAGGTCTTGAATGTGATTGGTGCATGGTCATGTGATTTTTGAGGTACATCCAATGAGGGAATGGCAGAGAAAGTGTAGTGGAAATGGTAGAAGGGCTGTTCATGTTACGATATGTCCGCGGACATGGCGGTAGTTCCCGGACATCGGGAGTTACATCTGGGGATTTTTGGGTTCAGAAGTCATGCAAATGAGAATAAGCACTGAAAGGGATTGGTCAGGAAAGTTTGGTGGGTGTGTTGTGCCAGGAGAGATTTTCTGAGATACTCTTTTTGCTGAGAGAACAAAAGATAGCTATGGCTGTGTGTTTCAGAAAACAGATTGTTTGGATTTTAGGAGATTTGTGGATACATTGGTTGAAGGTGCATGCAGAAAGCTGTGGAGTAGCTGTAGATCTTGGATTCCCACATGTGGAGGTACACTGGCATGGAGTACGTGGAATGAAGTGGTTGGACTTGCTACCTCTCTGTGCTACTTTGGAGACAGAGCAACATCTAGACATAATTGTAATTCATTGTGGAGGGAACAGTTTAGGGCATGTGACTGGAATTTGTTTTGCAATTTGCTATGAAAGAAGGACTGAGGAAGGTTATGGACATGTTTCCTAATTCTCAAGTGATATTTTCACGGATTGCGCAGAGACAAATGTGGCTTCGTTCTTCTTCATTTGGTCCACAAATGGAAAAAGCAAGGCGCAATGTTAATAAGGCTGTTTGTGGCTTTCTAAGAGATTTTGGCATGTCTTCTTTTCACAATGAAAATATTATGTTTCGTAGTACATACATTTTTCGCAGAGATGGAGTCCATCTTACTTATGCTGGCAATCAGATTTTTCTGAGAAATGTACAAAATGCATTGCAACCTTTTTTGGAATTACAACAACGATTTTGAAGTAGATGTTAAGCATTTACAATTTTTGACTTACAAACACCACCCAAAGGCTCTTTTCAGAGCCACCACTTCCTTCCAGAGAAAATTACAATGTTTGTGATGGAGTAGTAACCCAATTTTTTTAATGTTCGCGAACTGTCCGCGGACTTCTAAAAAATACAAAGAGCCCTGCTTCATTTATTTTCACTTCTATTTTTTAACTGGGAAAGGCGGCTCTGAAAAGAGCCTTATTTTTTTTTTTTTTTTTAATTTTGTATTTTTTTTGCTTTTTCAGACACGACACACTAGGAGAGGAGGGTAAAGGAGGGTAAAGGGGGGACACCAACCACAGGGATAAGAAAGGGCGAGCTGAGAGAGGAAGATGTAGAGTGGGTTTTATTTGGGTAGTGAGCAGGTCTTCTCGTGCTCTGAGACAATAGTCTCAAAAGCACTCCGAAGTCGCTCCCCCCTGCAGAGTACTGTGTCACAGTACATACATACAACTGTGACCCTCGAAAGGTAAGGGTCATCAGCATTCTGTCTGGCCTGTGAGGCAGCTTGAGAAAGACGCTGTCCCACAAAGGTGGTCCTTGTGGTGACAGGATCAGAAACAGAGGATGAAGTAGAGGAAATCAACCTGCTACGTTCTTCGCAAGGTACAACCCTGCGAATAGCCCCAGAGTGAAATGACCTCAGGTGTCGCTTCATAGTAGTGGTCCCAAAGCTGTAGTTACCGTGCTTCCCGTGACTGAGTATCATTTTGCACTCATTGCAGGTAACATGGTTCGCACAAGCCTTAGGACCATTCCCATGAATGGTAAATAACCGTCACACCCAAGACTCACGCCTAGTGCGGGTAGTAGGGATTTCCTCTACCTCATTGTCATCATCCTCTTCTTCCTCCTCCGCATCCTCAGTCCTGTTCCCCTCTTCAGGCCCTTGGGGAGGTGGTGGTGGTGGAGGGGGTGGTGCTGGTGCTGAAGCAGGTGCAGCACCAAGTGGCAGTTCAGCAGCCAAGGATGCCATGTCGATGATGGTGTAGTCTGCAGGTGGCAGCAAAAATCACTGTGTTCTGAAGAATAGCCAGAAACACAATGGGAATAAGCTCTTGGGCGTGGTCTTTTATAGGGGTGCTTGTGCACGGTCCACGGACATGCGCACTGTGCGCGGAAAGATCGAACACAAAAAAAGGATCGCAAAGTTTCAAAAGGTATATAGAAACTCAAGATTGCTATGTGGGACTTGTGGCATGGTGAGATTTTATTGAAAAATATTATGGATTAACTGAAAATGTACTTTTAAATTGTTCGGGGACACGAACAGTGTCCACATTTCAGGACACACGATGAGCGTGGGCGCGGTCATATGATCTGTTTGCGAACTAGTCTGCGAAGGAAGCGCCTGTCCGCAGGACACCAAGTGCACGGAGATTGGTTAGCGCATGCGCATTGATGTCCTACGGACACTGTTCGGGTTCTGAAGTAATTAAAAGTGCGTCACACGTGAAACGAATATTTCAGGACACCGCGTGTGTTCTTAGAACAGTTTAAACTTGGTAGCGAATAGTAAGGACAGATATAGTGTTCTTCAGGACTCGTGTAATTTAGTTTATGTACGAACATTTCAGGACACCAATTGTGCTCTTAGAACACTTTCAATTGTGTAGTGAACACTACGAACAGTTGTACTGTTGTTCAGGACACATCATTTTCGTTTATTTACGAACATTTCAGGACACCAATTGTGTTCTTAGGACAGTTTTAAGTTGATAGCGAACATTACGGACAGATATAGTGTTCTTTAGAACACTTTAATTTTTGTTTCTTTACGAACATTTCAGGACACTACGAGTGTTCTTAGAACATTTTGAACTTGCATGAGAACATTACGGACAGATGTAGTGTCCTCAGGACAGTTACATTTTCGTTTCTTTACGGACATTTCCGAACAACTGCGGTGTCCGTGGACACCTAAATTGGTTTTATTACAAGGAACTGAAAGTAATTACAACACAATATAAAAAAGTAACTTTATTTAACATATATAAACAATTTATGACTGAGAAGGTGGGGCAGAAACGGAAACAAAAACAGGAGAATTAGGGTTTTCAATATTAGTGGGATCAGGGGAAGAAGGGATGGAAATCTCATCAAAACGTTGTGGTCCATGGAGAGAGTTTGGGGATAAATGAATGGGATATAGTGAGGGGGGACAAGTACAGGTGGGACAATGGTATGTTGTTGGTGGTTTTAGGTGATCTTCCACAAAGTTCTTTAAATCTATAAAATTTGCCATAAGTTGGTCCATTTTGTGGGTAATGTGTTCAAGAGTGTTATCCACCACTTTTTTTTCTTTGGAAGTTGCAATTTTTATAGGGTCTGTAAAAAAAAAATGTATATGTTGAATGTATACAAAATAATATTTATCAATTGGTTTATACAGTAAAGTGTGTACCATTAGGTGGACTATCTTCTAACATTTCGTCTCGTGGGGAATGGTCCTCTAGCCAGTCCAGAGTACTACACATTTCTGTGAGAAAACAAAGAAGTAATATGTTTTTTTTTTCTAATATAGAAAGTTTATAAATATATGAGTAAAAAGAAGTGCACTTACTATGTCTGGTGAGATATGTAATCAGTAGTGTATACATCTGGTCTTGCTGTTGGTTGTGGAGCGTCTGTGAGGTAATCATGGTGGAAGCCACTTTATCTTCTTTTGGTATATTCCATTTTAAAACATATTGTATTTACATGAATGGTTAGTGTTTTACATATATGGGTAACATTTTTTAAGTATTACTACATATACTTTGTATGTGTGCTGCTTTTTGAATTTGTTAAATGTTCCTATGTTATGATATAACTATTACACATAGCTCCCCAGAGTTTTTAGGTGGTGGTACTGTTCTCCGAACATGTCCGCGAACATTAAATAAGTTCGCGGACATCAAGTTCATAAGAAGAGATCTAGTCAGTTCCATATGACATGCATATAAAGTCAAAGTCATTATTGTTATGTTGTGCTACTAAAAAACTATGAAATTCAGTGAAAAAACTTTGTTTAAGGGACGTTATGGTTAAGTTGCGCTACTAAAAACCTATGAAATTCAGTGAAAAAAACGTTGCTAAAGGGACGTTATGGTTAAGTTGCGCTACTAAAAACCTATGAAATTCAGTGAAAAAACTTTGTTAAAGGTACGTTATGGTTCCAAGTAAAACCGAAAAACCCTTGAAATTCGGCAGTTATGGTAAGCTAAGCAACCATAACTCGCGCCGCCACCGTGCACTGCTAAGACTAACACCCATGACATCAAAGATGACATCACAAATGCCATTGATGACATCACTGATGACTTCACATGTGTATGTACTTCCCATGAAATATGTGTAGAAGGGATTCTTATTATGTTGCGAAGTACATACACATGTGAAGTCATCAGTGATGTCATCAATGACATTTGTGATGTCATCTTTGATGTCCTGGGTGTTAGTCTTAGCAGAGCACGGTGGCGGCGCGAGTTATGGTTGCTTAGCTTACCATAACTGCCGAATTTCAAGGGTTTTTCGGTTTTACTTGGAACCATAACGTCCCTTTAACAAAGTTTTTTCACTGAATTTCATAGGTTTTTAGTAGCGCAACTTAACCATAACGTCCCTTTAACAAAGTTTTTTTCACTGAATATATATATATTTGGAAATGTTTGTGGTGTTTTAAAGGGCAGAAAACTGGGTTTTGGGGGAGGACCCCTCCAATAAAAATTTTTTTTAAAAAACTTGCTGAATTCGCTATACACATGTTCGATAAAAATGTAATTAATCTACATTCAGTGATTTTTTTTCTCGATGAAACATCTTTCACTGAAACATTTTTCAATGAAAAGACATGTGACTGCAAAGACTACTAATGGAATGGTTTCTTGACTCAATGATAGGATTTATTCTGGTGGCCACAGATTCATAAGAGGAAGGCGTTTGGTATCTGCCAGGTGTGACGCTCTTTCCTTCGCTTCTGGGTGTCTGTGCACGAGCAGAGAACACAGGGCAGCGATGGATCAGAGATCCACTGCCTAGATTCTGTGAAAGGCACTGGAGAGGGGTACTGCCATTGTTCCTATCCCTTTCACTGCACGCCTGCGGTGTGTGGCCAGGGTGATATCAAATATGACGCCAGTCACTGCACTATTTTCTGCAAGAACACAATATCCAGGCCGATTCCTATGGAATTAGACGACTCCAGAATGATCAGAGCAGTCTTCCCTGGTGTCGTGCGCAAAGTCAGGGTCAGCGCAGACTGTCCGCCGCGTAGTGTGGATGTTGTGGAACATGTTTTGCACTGGTTCCATCTGCAGAGGCAGCCACCTGAATGAGGCTTCCATTAGTAATTATTTTATTGACTTCAAAAAGGTAAAGATCTAAGTCCTCACTACCCACATTTGATGCTGTGGCCTGCAGGTTAAAGAAAGAAATCTGCAGCAGGTATGTTAACCCACTGAACTACCTTACAGTGGTATTGGAACTGGAGATGGGACTTAATGTTCCTTTTTTGTTCGGCAAATCCGCTGGAATCTCTCCAGATTCCCTGGCTCTCCCTTGAGGCTCGGAGCCTTCTGAATGGCTCAACATCCTGGAATCTCAGGCAGAAGGTCCCAGGGGCAGGCACACCTGTTTTTGGCAAGTCCATTCATTGCTTCCCCAACCTGCTTTTCTGTCCTCCCTCAGAAGCTTCACAGTGCGGAACCAGAGCTGGATTGGGCCGTAAGGATGGGGCAGAGTCAGCAGGGCCGGACTATCCATTAGGGCCAGTAGGCACCAGCCTATGGGACCCAAACCTTTAAGGAGCCCTGCGCTTGACAGTGCCTAGTTGCAGAGGCATTGCTAGGGAGGGGCTAAGGGGGATATAGCCCCTGGTCTTTTGGTTGTAGCCCCGGATAGAATCTCAGAAACTACAACCAAAAGGCTAGCTAGCCCCCAGTCCTGACAGTCCCGACATTAGCGTAGCCCCGGGTCTTTTCCAGACCTAGCAACACCCCTGCCTAGTTGGATTTTGTATTTCATTTGGAGTCTGCGCCACGTTCGCATTTGTTTTGGGTGAACACCTTTGGTCTCTGTATCCTCCCTGCCGAGTCTGACTTGCAACGTTTTCAGTTTTATCAGTTTCACTTTCTACTTACGAGCCTGTGCGTCCTAGCCTGGCCCCAAGCGCAGACTCAATGAGTCTAAGACACACCCTGGCTGATGCACACGGGCAGGCTGGCAGGAGCACCGCCACCAGAAAGTCATCAGAGGCCCAGAGAGGACGAGCAAAAGTGAAGCGAGAAAGGGAGGACTCACGGGGTGAGAAAGCTGCAGAGGAGACAACGCAGCTGAGACGGTGTATTACTAGAAGCTTGTACAATATTTGTAGGGTATCTGCTTAGTGGTTGAGGAGCAAAAGGGAAATAAAGCTGCTCCCCCTCCAGCTAAAATCCGCAGGTGTCCGCGGGACTTTGCAGTCTTGGTGTCTCCCATGGGCTGCAAAGGTCAGTGCTGTGGTCTTGGCATCCACATGGTGGACATGTGGTGCCAGTGATGGGCTTCTAGTGTACCCTAAAATGGTTATGGGGTCACCAGTCTCGTTCTGGGGGCTCCCGTGCACAGAGCACTGATTAGTGTTGAAGCTCTGAATGCTGCAGTGCGGAGGTGCCTGGCGATGGACCCCATGGCTCTTGCAGGGTGCTGTTGTCGTCAATCTCAGGGGCCGTGCTGCCCTAGGAGTGCTCAGGGCGGGCTCCCTGTAGTCCCCTGCAGGTGCACTGGCCTGTGATGGTATTGTGGGCCCCATGCAGGGAACGTGGGTCCATGACTAGCTCCCGAGAACCCCCGATGGTGGTTTCGACTGCCTAGAGCCCTCCACAGGGTTTAATCCGGCACTGGGAGTCAGTCGGGCTAGCCAGGCTGTGCCACACCCCTCTGCCCCTCGGAGGCACACAGAATAGACCTTTTAGTCCACTTTCCCAATCACTGAAATAGTGGATGCGAAGAGGCGGAGCAACCCACAGCAACTGTCGACTATAAGTTCACGTCACATGGCCATACAAATTATAAATAGAAGGAAGCGAACAGGGGGGGAGAGAAGGACAGTGGAAAACACCCAAGAGGCAGCATGTCCTTAGGAGTGGCAAGGTGACTGAGGCTGATTGATGCCAGGGTGGAGCGATGGCAGTGTCCTAGGACTGCCCTGACGAGGAAAACAATACATGCATGAAAGCCATCTGCATGCTAAAGCAGGGCAGCCAGCACCAGACCATCCCAGTAGGAGATCAATGGCGCGTACACAGCGATTCAGGCCAGTAGGAGATCACTGGTGCGTACACAGTGATTCAGGCCAGTAGGAGATCACTGGTGCATACACAGCGATTGAGGCCAGTAGGAGATCACTGGTGTGTACACAGCGATTCAGGCCAGTAGGAGATCACTGGCGTGTACACAGCGATTCAGGCCAGTAGGAGATCGCTGGTGCGTACACAGTGATTCAGGCCAGTAGGAGATCACTGGTGCATACACAGCGATTGAGGCCAGTAGGAGATCACTGCCGTGTACACAGCGATTCAGGCCAGTAGGAGATCACTGGTGCGTACACAGTGATTCAGGCCAGTAGGAGATCACTGGTGCATACACAGCGATTCAGGCCAGTAGGAGATCACTGGTGCGTACACAGCGATTCAGGCCAGTAGGAGATCACTGGCGTGTACACAGCGATTCAGGCCAGTAGGAGATCACTGGCGCGTACACAGCGATTCAGGCCAGTAGGAGATCGCTGGCATGTACACAGCGATAGAGTACACAGCGATTCAGGCCAGTAGGAGATCACTGGCGTGTACACAGCGATTCAGGCCAGTAGGAGATCACTGGTGCATACGCAGTGATTCAGGCCAGTAGGAGATCACTGGTGCATACACAGCGATTGAGGCCAGTAGGAGATCACTGGTGCGTACACAGCGATTCAGGCCAGTAGGAGATCACTGGCGTGTACACAGCGATTCAGGCCAGTAGGAGACCACTGGCGCGTACACAGCGATTCAGGCCAGTAGGAGATCGCTGGCATGTACACAGCGATTCAGGCCAGTACGAGATCGCTGGTGCGTACACAGCGATTCAGGCCAGTAGGAGATCACTGGCGTGTACACAGCGATTCAGGCCAGTAGGAGATCACTGGCGCTTACACAGCGATTCAGGCCAGTAGGAGATCGCTGGCATGTACACAGCGATTCAGGCCAGTACGAGATCGCTGGTGCGTACACAGCGATTCAGGCCAGTAGGAGATCACTGGTACGTACACAGCGATTCAGGCCAGTAGGAGATCACTGGTGCGTACACAGCGATTCAGGCCAGTAGGAGATCACTGGTGCGTACACAGCGATTCAGGCCAGTAGGAGATCACTGGCGCATACACAGCGATTCAGGCCAGTAGGAGATCACTGGCGTGTACACAGCGATTCAGGCCAGTAGGAGATCGCTGGTGCGTACCCAGCGATCCAGGCCAGTAGGAGATCACTGGTGCGTACACAGCGATTCAGGCCAGAAGGAGATCACTGATGCGTACACAGCGATTCAGGCTAGTAGGAGATCACTGGTGCGTACACAACGATTCAGGCCAGTAGGAGATTACTACTGGCGCATACACAGCGATTCAGGCCAGTAGGAGATCACTGGTGCGTACACAGTGATTCAGCCCAGTAGGAGATCATTGGTGCGTACACAGCGATTCAGGCCAGTAGGAGATCACTGGTGTTTACACAACGATTCAGGCCAGTAGGAGATTACTACTGGCGCGTACACAGCGATTCAGGCCAGTAGGAGATCACTGGTGCGTACACAGTGATTCAGCCCAGTAGGAGATCAGTGGTGCGTACACAGCGATTCAGGCCAGTAGGAGATCACTGGTGCGTACACAGAGATTCAGGCCAGTAGGAGATCACTGGCGCGTACACAGCGATTCAGGCCAGTAGGAGATCATTGGTGCGTACATAGTGATTCAGGCCAGTAGGAGATCACTGGCACGTACAAAGCGATTCAGGCAGTAAGAGATCATTGGCTTGTACACATTTGTTGTGTTCAGTCCAATAGGGGATCATTGGCTTGTCCACAGGTGTTGAGTCCAGTAGGAGATATTTGGCTCATACACAAGCGTTCAGTACACAGGCATTCAGTCCAGTAGGAGATCATTGGCTTGTACACAGGCGTTCAGTCCAGTAAGAGATATTTGGCTCGTACACAGGTGTTCATTAAACAGGCCTTCAGTTCAGTAGGAGAACTTTGGCTTGTACACAGGCGTTCGGTCCAGTATGAGATCATCGGCTTGCATACAGGCGTACAGTCCAGTAGATTATTGCTGCATACAAAAGTGTTCAGTCTAGTCATAGATAAGTTGATCATACACAGGCGTTGAGTCCAGTATGAGATCATCTGTTCATACACAGGTGTTCAGTCTAGTAGGAGATCATTGGTTCGCAAAATTTAACAAGAGAGAGGTAGAGGGGAAAGAAAACCAAAAAGCGTACCCTCTGGCTACAAGGGGAAAAAACCCTTAAACATAAAACAAAAATCTTGTGGTTTATGGCTGTTCTCCCACTGGGAACAGACTTCTAAATCTTCTGTCAATTCAGTTAGGCATAAGAAGACGATTCTAACACAGATATTTGTAAAAAAAAACACATATTTTAATATTGAATCAACACAATTATGAAAAAGATTATTAACACAATTGTCCTGCCACAAGTAAATCTAGTGAGACCAGAACATCATAACCGCCATGATACAAACACAAACTTTTCTAGAAGCAATAATAATTCTATTATTTGTTTTCATAAAGTGACTTGTGCTGTGCAAAAATTGACACTGGACTTACTTCATTTCACACACCACTCATTCCCTCATACCATTCATCCCAGTTCTGTTGTGTCAAGTACACCTCCAATGCATAACACAAGAACAATCTACACTGTGCCCAACATGTTTCTTTCCAACTCTTTAGAAATATACTAACTGCTTGGAAATTCATCAGGGGCTAAAGAAAAAAGTGTGGTCACTCATGCGGATAATTGTTGCATGGACACAACACAAATGCGGTTTACAATTCGTTTTTCTTGATCGTACATGAGTCTTAAATCAATAGGCTCAAGTTGTCCTGCGTTGAATGCAGAGAAAAGGAGTTTCCCCCGTTTGTGTGTTCGGGAGAGTTCAAGCTGAATAGGAACTTAGGGTCCTTTTGCAGGGCTGGGGAGTCCTGTGGTCAGGTTTTAACGGAGTAGCTCTGTTTTTCTTAAGTGCCCGATTGTCACAATGTGGGTTAATAGCTGGGGCGCTCTCGTTTTGTGGACTCTGAGGCAGCAAGAGTCCTGCTTAATACTGTCTTCCTGGTGCTTTGATCGCGGTCACTGGTTTCTCCCTTGAAAGGGCTTTGATTTCTCAATGTATTCCCTTAATATGTCAGAGCTGCGCGTTACGCATGTTCCAGCAGGCGGGCTTCAGGCGGCTGTCCCCCTCATGTTGTTCAGTTGTGTCCGAAATTACGTCGGAAACTTTCTCTCATTGCACTGGGGTGCACGAGATTTAGAGGTCGGATACCACTCCTCGATCGTTTACGTTATCTCAAACTATTGGCGTTAGTCTCGTGGATGCCGACTCTCATGCTGCGTCCAGCTTCACGAGCGTTGCAGGCACTTCCCCACCCCGTCGATCATTGGTTTGCACACAGGTTTTCAGTCAAGCAAGCAATCAGTGGCTTGTATAGAGGCATTCATTCCAGTAGGAGATCACTGGCTCGTACACAGGTGTTCAGTCCATTAGGAGATCATTGGTTTGCACACAGGGGTTCAGTCCATTAGGAGATCATTGGTATGTACACTGGGTTTCACTCCAGCATGAAATAATTGGCTTAAACACAGGGGTTCACTCCAGCAGGAGATCATTGATGTGTACACTGGGGCTCACTCCAACAGGAGATTATTGGCTTGCACACAGGGGTTCAGTCCAGTAGCAGATCATTGGTGTGTACACTGGGGTTCAGCCCAGTAGCAGATCATTGGTGTGTACACTGGGGTTCAGTCAATTAGGAGATCATTGGTATGTACACTGGGGTTCACTCCAGCATGTGATAATTGGCTTACACACAGGGGTTCACTCCAGCAGAAGATCATTGGTGTGTACACTGGGGTTCACTCCAACAGGAGATCATTGGCTTGCACACCGGGGTTCAGTCCAGTAGCAGATCATTGGTGTGTACACTGGGGTTCAGCCCAGTAGCAGATCATTGGTGTGCACACTGGGGTACAGCCCAGTAGCAGATCATTGGTTTGTACACAGGGGTTCACTCCAGCAGGAGATCATTGGTTTGTACACAGGGGTTCAGTCCAGTAGGAGATCATTGGTGTGTACACTGGGGTTCGGTCCAGTAGCAGATCATTGGTTTGTACACAGGGGTTCACTCCAGCAGGAGATCATTGGTTTGTACACAGGGGTTCAGTCCAGTAGGAGATCATTGGTGTGTACACTGGGGTTCAGCCCAGTAGCAGATCATTGGTTTGTACACAGGGGTTCACTCCAGCAGGAGATCATTGGTTTGTACACAGGGGTTCAGTCCAGTAGGAGATCATTGGTGTGTACACTGGGGTTCAGTCCAGTAGCAGATAATTGGTTTGTACACTGGGGTTCAGTCCAGTAGCAGATCATTGGTTTGTACACAGGGGTTCACTCCAATAGGAGATCATTGGTTTGTACACAGGGGTTCACTCCAATAGGATATCATTGGTTTGTACACAGGGGTTCATTAAAGTAGCAGATCATTGGTTTGTACACAGGGGTTCAGTCCAGTAGGAGATGATTAGATTGGTGTGTACACTGGGGTTCACTCCAGCAGGAGACCATTGGCTTGCACACAGGGGTTCAGTCCAGTAGCAGATCATTGGTTTGCATACAGGGGTTCAGTCCAGAAGCAGATCATTGGTTTGCATACAGGGGTTGAGTCCAGCAGCAGATCATTGGTTTGTACACAGGGGTTCAGTCCAGCAGCAGATCATTGGTTTGTACACAGGGGTTCAGTCCAGCAGCAGATCATTGGTTTACACACAGGGGCTCAGTCCAGTAGCAGATCATTGGTGTGTACACTGGGGTTCAGTTCAGTAGGAGATCATTGGTGTGTACACTGGGGTTCAGTCCAGTAGCATATCATTGATGTGTACACTGGGGTTCAGTCCAGTAGCAGATCGTTGGTTTGTACACAGGGGTTCACTCCAATAGGAGATCATTGGTTTGTACACAGAGGTTCACTCGAATAGGAGATCATTGGTTTGTACACAGGGTTTCAGTCCAGTAGCAGATCATTGGTTTGTACACAGGGGTTCAGTCCAGTAGGAGATCATTGGTGTGTACACAGGGGTTCACTCCAGCAGGAGCTCATTGGCTTACACACAGGGGTTCAGTCCAGTAGCAGATCATTGGTTTGCACACAGGGGTTCACTCCAATAGGAGATCATTGGTATGTACACTGGGGTTTAGTCCAGTAGCAGATCATTGGTTTGTGCACAGGGGTTCAGTCCAGCAGCAGATCATTGGTTTGCACACAGGGGTTCAGTCCAGCAGCAGATCATTGGTTTGCACACAGGGTTTAGTCCAGTAGCAGATCATTGGTTTATATACAGGGGTTCAGTCCAGTAGCAGATCATTGGTTTGTACACAGGGGTTCAGTCCAGTAGCAGATCATTGGTTTCTACACAGGGGTTTACTCGAATAGCAGATCATTGGTGTGTACACTGGGGTTCAGTCCAGTAGGAGATCATTGGCCTGCACACAGGGGTTCACTCCAGCAGGAGTTCATTGGCTTACACACAGGGGTTCAGTCCAGTAGCCGATCATTGGTGTGTACATTGGGGTTCAGCCCAGTAGCAGATCATTGGTGTGTACACTGGGGTTCAGCCCAGTAGCAGATCAATGATTTGTACACAGGGGTTCACTCCAACAGGAGATCATTGGTTTGTACACAGGGGTTCAGTCCAGTAAGAGATCATTGGTGTGTACACTGGGGTTCAGTCCAGTAGCAGATCATTGGTGTGTACACTGGGGTTCAGTTCAGTAGGAGATCATTGGTGTGTACACTGGGGTTCAGTCCAGTAGCAGATCATTGCTGTGTACACTGGGGTCCACTCCAACAGGCGATCATTGGCTTGCACACAGGGGTTCAGTCCAGTAGCAGATCATTGGTGTGTACACTGGGGTTCAGCCCAGTAGCAGATCATTGGTGTGTACACTGGGGTTCAGTCCAGTAGCAGATCATTATTTTGTACACAGGGGTTCACTCCAGCAGGAGATCATTGGTTTGTACACAGGGGTTCAGTCCAGTAAGAGATCATTGGTGTGTACACTGGGGTTCAGTCCAGTAGCAGATCATTGGTGTGTACACTGGGGTTCAGTTCAGTAGGAGATCATTGGTGTGTACACTGGGGTTCAGTGCAGTAGCAGATCATTGGTGTGTACACTGGGGTTCAGTCCAGTAGCAGATCATTGATTTGTACACAGGGGTTCGCTCCAATAGGAGATCATTGGTTTGTACACAGGGGTTCACTCCAATAGGAGATCATTGGTTTGTACACAGGGGTTCACTCCAATAGGAGATCATTGGTTTGTACACAGGGGTTGAGTCCAGTAGCAGATCATTGGTTTGTACACAGGGGTTCAGTCCAGTAGGAGATCATTGGTGTGTACACTGGGGTCCACTCCAACAGGCGATCATTGGCTTGCACACAGGGGTTCAGTCCAGTAGCAGATCATTGGTGTGTACACTGGGGTTCAGCCCAGTAGCAGATCATTGGTGTGTACACTGGGGTTCAGTCCAGTAGCAGATCATTGGTTTGTACACAGGGGTTCACTCCAGCAGGAGATCATTGGTTTGTACACAGGGGTTCAGTCCAGTAAGAGATCATTGGTGTGTACACTGGGGTTCAGTCCAGTAGCAGATCATTGGTGTGTACACTGGGGTTCAGTTCAGTAGGAGATCATTGGTGTGTACACTGGGGTTCAGTGCAGTAGCAGATCATTGGTGTGTACACTGGGGTTCAGTCCAGTAGCAGATCATTGGTTTGTACACAGGGGTTCACTCCAATAGGAGATCATTGGTTTGTACACAGGGGTTCACTCCAATAGGAGATCATTGGTTTGTACACAGGGGTTCACTCCAATAGGAGATCATTGGTTTGTACACAGGGGTTGAGTCCAGTAGCAGATCATTGGTTTGTACACAGGGGTTCAGTCCAGTAGGAGATCATTGGTGTGTACACAGGGGTTCACTCCAGCAGGAGTTCATTGGCTTACACACAGGGGTTCAGTCCAGTAGCAGATCATTGGTTTGCACACAGGGGTTCAGTCCAGTAGCAGATCATTGGTGTGTACACTGGGGTTCAGTCCAGTAGGAGATCATTAGATTGGTGTGTACACTGGGGTTCACTCCAACAGGTGATCATTCGTTTGTACACAGGGGTTTAGTCCAGCAACAGATCATTGGTGTGTACACTGGGGTTCAGTCCATTAGGAGATCATTGGTGTGTACACTGGGGTTCACTCCAGCATGAGATCATTGGCTTGCACACAGGGGTTCACTCCAACAGGAGATCATTGGTGTGTACACTGGGGTTCACTCCAACAGGAGACCATTGGTTTGCACACAGGGGTTCAGTCCAGTAGCAGATCATTGGTTTGCACACAGGGGTTCAGTCCAGTAGCAGATCATTGGTTTGCATACAGGGGTTCAGTTCAGCAGCAGATTATTGGTTTGTACACAGGGATTCATTCCAATAGGAGAGCATTGGTTTGTACACAGGGGTTCAGTCCAGTAGCAGATCATTGGTTTGTACACAGGGGTTCAATCCAGTAGCAGATCATTGGTTTGTACACAGGGGTTCACTCCAGTAGCAGATCATTGGTTTTTACACAGGGGTTCAGTCCAGCAGCAGATCATTGGTTTGCATAGAGGGGTTCAGTCCAGCAGCAGATCATTGCTGTGTACACTGGGGTTCAGTCCAGTAGCAGATCATTGGTTTGTACACTGGGGTTCAGCCCAGTAGCAGATCATTTGTGTGTACACTGGGGTTCAGCCCAGTAGCAGATCATTGGTTTGTACACTGGGGTTCACTCCAACAGGCGATCATTGGCTTGCGCACAGGGGTTCAGTCCAGTAGCAGATCATTGGTGTGTACACTGGGGTTCAGCCCAGTAGCAGATCATTGGTGTGTACACTGGGGTTCAGCCCAGTAGCAGATCATTGGTTTGTACACAGGGGTTCACTCCAGCAGGAGATCATTGGTTTGTACACGGGGGTTCAGTCCAGTAAGAGATCATTGGTGTGTACACTGGGGTTCACTCCAGTAGCAGATCATTGGTTTGTACACAGGGGTTCACCCCAGCAGGAGATCATTGGTTTGTACACAGGGGTTCAGTCCAGTAAGAGATCATTGGTGTGTGCACTGGGGTTCAGTTCAGTAGGAGATCATTGGTTTGTACACTGGGGTTCAGTCCAGTAGCAGATCATTGGTGTGTACACTGGGGTTCACTCCAACAGGCGATCATTGGCTTGCACACAGGGGTTCAGTCCAGTAGCAGATCATTGGTGTGTACACTGGGGTTCAGCCCAGTAGGAGATCATTGGTGTGTACACTTGGGTTCAGCCCAGTAGCAGATCATTGGTTTGTACACAGGGGTTCACTCCAGCAGGAGATCATCGGTTTGTACACAGGGGTTCAGTCCAGTAAGAGATCATTGGTGTGTACACTGGGGTTCAGTCCAGTAGCAGATCATTGGTGTGTACACTGGGGTTCAGTTCGGTAGGAGATCATTGGTGTGTACACTGGGGTTCAGTCCAGTAGCAGATCATTGGTGTGCACACTGGGGTTCAGTCCAGTAGCAGATCATTGGTGTGTACACAGGGGGTCAGTCCAGTAGCAGATCATTGGTTTGCACACAGGGGTTCAGTCCATTAGGAGATCATTGGTTTGCACACAGGGGTTCATTACATTAGAAGATCATTGGTGTGTACACTGGGGTTCACTCCAGCATGAGATCATTGGCTTGCACACAGGGGTTCACTCCAGCAGGAGATCATTGGTGTGTACACTGGGGTTCACTCCAACAGGAGATCATTGGTTTGTACACAGGGGTTCACTCCAGTAGCAGATCATTGGTTTGTACACAGGGGTTCACTCCAGCAGGAGATCATTGGTTTGCATACAGGGGTTCACTCCAACAGGAGACCATTGGTTTGTACACAGGGGTTCACTCCAATAGGAGATCATTGGTTTGTACACAGGGGTTCAGTCCAGTAGCAGATCATTGGTTTGTACACAGGGGTTCACTCCAATAGGAGATCATTAGTTTTTACACAGGGGTTCAGTCCAGTAGCAGATCATTGGTGTGTACACTGGGGTTCAGTCCAGTAGCAGATCATTGGTTTGTACAGAGGGGTTCAGTCCAGTAGCAGATCATTGGTTTTTACACAGGGGTTCAGTCCAGTAGCAGATCATTGGTGTGTACACTGGGGTTCAGTCCAGTAGCAGATCATTGGTTTGTACACAGGGGTTCACTCCAATAGGAGATCATTGGTTTGTACACAGGGGTTCAGTCCAGTAGCAGATCATTGGTTTGTACACAGGGGTTCAGTCCAGTAGCAGATCATTGGTGTGTACACTGGGGTTCAGCCCTGTAGCAGATCATTGGTTTGTACACAGGGGTTCAGTCCAATAGGAGATCATTGGTTTGTACACAGGGGTTCAGTCCAGTAGCAGATCATTGGTTTGTACACAGGGGTTCACTCCAATAGGAGATCATTGGTTTGTACACAGGGGTTCAGTCCAGTAGCAGATCATTGGTTTTTACACAGGGGTTCAGTCCAGTAGCAGATCATTGGTTTGTACACAGGGGTTCACTCCAATAGCAGATCATTGGTTTGTACACAGGGGTTCAGTCCAGCAGCAGATCATTGGTTTGTACACATGGGTTCACTCCAATAGCAGATCATTGGTTTGTATACAGGTGTTCAGTCCAGTAGCAGATCATTGGTTTGCACACAGGGGTTCACTCCAGCAGGAGTTCATTGGCTTACACACAGGGGTTCAGTCCAGTAGCAGATCATTGGTGTGTACACTGGGGTTCAGCCCAGTAGCAGATCATTGGTGTGTACACTGGGGTTCAGCCCAGTAGCAGATCATTGGTTTGTACACTGGGGTTCACTCCAAAAGGCGATCATTGGCTTGCACACAGGGGTTCAGTCCAGTAGCAGAGCATTGGTGTGTACACTGGGGTTCAGCCCAGTAGCAGATCATTGGTGTGTACACTGGGGTTCAGTTCAGTAGGAGATCATTGGTGTGTACACTGGGGTTCAGTCCAGTAGCAGATCATTGCTGTGTACACTGGGGTCCACTCCAACAGGCGATCATTGGCTTGCACACAGGGGTTCAGTCCAGTAGCAGATCATTGGTGTGTACACTGGGGTTCAGCCCAGTAGCAGATCATTGGTGTGTACACTGGGGTTCAGTCCAGTAGCAGATCATTGGTTTGTACACAGGGGTTCACTCCAGCAGGAGATCATTGGTTTGTACACAGGGGTTCAGTCCAGTAAGAGATCATTGGTGTGTACACTGGGGTTCAGTCCAGTAGCAGATCATTGGTGTGTACACTGGGATTCAGTTCAGTAGGAGATCATTGGTGTGTACACTGGGGTTCAGTGCAGTAGCAGATCATTGGTGTGTACACTGGGGTTCAGTCCAGTAGCAGATCATTGGTTTGTACACAGGGGTTCGCTCCAGTAGCAGATCATTGGTTTGTACACAGGGGTTCAGTCCAGTAGGAGATCATTGGTGTGTACACTGGGGTCCACTCCAACAGGCGATCATTGGCTTGCACACAGGGGTTCAGTCCAGTAGCAGATCATTGGTGTGTACACTGGGGTTCAGCCCAGTAGCAGATCATTGGTGTGTACACTGGGGTTCAGTCCAGTAGCAGATCATTGGTTTGTACACAGGGGTTCCCTCCAGCAGGAGATCATTGGTTTGTACACAGGGGTCCAGTCCAGTAAGAGATCATTGGTGTGTACACTGGGGTTCAGTCCAGTAGCAGATCATTGGTGTGTACACTGGGGTTCAGTTCAGTAGGAGATCATTGGTGTGTACACTGGGGTTCAGTGCAGTAGCAGATCATTGGTGTGTACACTGGGGTTCAGTCCAGTAGCAGATCATTGGTTTGTACACAGGGGTTCACTCCAATAGGAGATCATTGGTTTGTACACAGGGGTTCACTCCAATAGGAGATCATTGGTTTGTACACAGGGGTTCACTCCAATAGGAGATCATTGGTTTGTACACAGGGGTTGAGTCCAGTAGCAGATCATTGGTTTGTACACAGGGGTTCAGTCCAGTAGGAGATCATTGGTGTGTACACAGGGGTTCACTCCAGCAGGAGTTCATTGGCTTACACACAGGGGTTCAGTCCAGTAGCAGATCATTGGTTTGCACACAGGGGTTCAGTCCAGTAGCAGATCATTGGTGTGTACACTGGGGTTCAGTCCAGTAGGAGATCATTAGATTGGTGTGTACACTGGGGTTCACTCCAACAGGTGATCATTCGTTTGTACACAGGGGTTTAGTCCAGCAACAGATCATTGGTGTGTACACTGGGGTTCAGTCCATTAGGAGATCATTGGTGTGTACACTGGGGTTCACTCCAGCATGAGATCATTGGCTTGCACACAGGGGTTCACTCCAACAGGAGATCATTGGTGTGTACACTGGGGTTCACTCCAACAGGAGACCATTGGTTTGCACACAGGGGTTCAGTCCAGTAGCAGATCATTGGTTTGCACACAGGGGTTCAGTCCAGTAGCAGATCATTGGTTTGCATACAGGGGTTCAGTTCAGCAGCAGATTATTGGTTTGTACACAGGGATTCATTCCAATAGGAGAGCATTGGTTTGTACACAGGGGTTCAGTCCAGTAGCAGATCATTGGTTTGTACACAGGGGTTCAGTCCAGTAGCAGATCATTGGTTTGTACACAGGGGTTCACTCCAGTAGCAGATCATTGGTTTTTACACAGGGGTTCAGTCCAGCAGCAGATCATTGGTTTGCATAGAGGGGTTCAGTCCAGCAGCAGATCATTGCTGTGTACACTGGGGTTCAGTCCAGTAGCAGATCATTGGTTTGTACACTGGGGTTCAGCCCAGTAGAAGATCATTTGTGTGTACACTGGGGTTCAGCCCAGTAGCAGATCATTGGTTTGTACACTGGGGTTCACTCCAACAGGCGATCATTGGCTTGCGCACAGGGGTTCAGTCCAGTAGCAGATCATTGGTGTGTACACTGGGGTTCAGCCCAGTAGCAGATCATTGGTGTGTACACTGGGGTTCAGCCCAGTAGCAGATCATTGGTTTGTACACAGGGGTTCACTCCAGCAGGAGATCATTGGTTTGTACACGGGGGTTCAGTCCAGTAAGAGATCATTGGTGTGTACACTGGGGTTCACTCCAGTAGCAGATCATTGGTTTGTACACAGGGGTTCACCCCAGCAGGAGATCATTGGTTTGTACACAGGGGTTCAGTCCAGTAAGAGATCATTGGTGTGTGCACTGGGGTTCAGTTCAGTAGGAGATCATTGGTTTGTACACTGGGGTTCAGTCCAGTAGCAGATCATTGGTGTGTACACTGGGGTTCACTCCAACAGGCGATCATTGGCTTGCACACAGGGGTTCAGTCCAGTAGCAGATCATTGGTGTGTACACTGGGGTTCAGCCCAGTAGGAGATCATTGGTGTGTACACTTGGGTTCAGCCCAGTAGCAGATCATTGGTTTGTACACAGGGGTTCACTCCAGCAGGAGATCATCGGTTTGTACACAGGGGTTCAGTCCAGTAAGAGATCATTGGTGTGTACACTGGGGTTCAGTCCAGTAGCAGATCATTGGTGTGTACACTGGGGTTCAGTTCAGTAGGAGATCATTGGTGTGTACACTGGGGTTCAGTCCAGTAGCAGATCATTGGTGTGCACACTGGGGTTCAGTCCAGTAGCAGATCATTGGTGTGTACACAGGGGGTCAGTCCAGTAGCAGATCATTGGTTTGCACACAGGGGTTCAGTCCATTAGGAGATCATTGGTTTGCACACAGGGGTTCATTACATTAGAAGATCATTGGTGTGTACACTGGGGTTCACTCCAGCATGAGATCATTGGCTTGCACACAGGGGTTCACTCCAGCAGGAGACCATTGGTTTGTACACAGGGGTTCACTCCAATAGGAGATCATTGGTTTGTACACAGGGGTTCAGTCCAGTAGCAGATCATTGGTTTGTACACAGGGGTTCACTCCAATAGGAGATCATTAGTTTTTACACAGGGGTTCAGTCCAGTAGCAGATCATTGGTGTGTACACTGGGGTTCAGTCCAGTAGCAGATCATTGGTTTGTACAGAGGGGTTCAGTCCAGTAGCAGATCATTGGTTTTTACACAGGGGTTCAGTCCAGTAGCAGATCATTGGTGTGTACACTGGGGTTCAGTCCAGTAGCAGATCATTGGTTTGTACACAGGGGTTCACTCCAATAGGAGATCATTGGTTTGTACACAGGGGTTCAGTCCAGTAGCAGATCATTGGTTTGTACACAGGGGTTCAGTCCAGTAGCAGATCATTGGTGTGTACACTGGGGTTCAGCCCTGTAGCAGATCATTGGTTTGTACACAGGGGTTCAGTCCAATAGGAGATCATTGGTTTGTACACAGGGGTTCAGTCCAGTAGCAGATCATTGGTTTGTACACAGGGGTTCACTCCAATAGGAGATCATTGGTTTGTACACAGGGGTTCAGTCCAGTAGCAGATCATTGGTTTTTACACAGGGGTTCAGTCCAGTAGCAGATCATTGGTTTGTACACAGGGGTTCACTCCAATAGCAGATCATTGGTTTGTACACAGGGGTTCAGTCCAGCAGCAGATCATTGGTTTGTACACATGGGTTCACTCCAATAGCAGATCATTGGTTTGTATACAGGTGTTCAGTCCAGTAGCAGATCATTGGTTTGCACACAGGGGTTCACTCCAGCAGGAGTTCATTGGCTTACACACAGGGGTTCAGTCCAGTAGCAGATCATTGGTGTGTACACTGGGGTTCAGCCCAGTAGCAGATCATTGGTGTGTACACTGGGGTTCAGCCCAGTAGCAGATCATTGGTTTGTACACTGGGGTTCACTCCAAAAGGCGATCATTGGCTTGCACACAGGGGTTCAGTCCAGTAGCAGATCATTGGTGTGTACACTGGGGTTCAGCCCAGAAGCAGATCATTGGTGTGTACACTGGGGTTCAGTTCAGTGGGAGATCATTGGTGTGTACACTGGGGTTCAGTCCAGTAGCAGATCATTGCTGTGTACACTGGGGTCCACTCCAACAGGCGATCATTGGCTTGCACACAGGGGTTCAGTCCAGTAGCAGATCATTGGTGTGTACACTGGGGTTCAGCCCAGTAGCAGATCATTGGTGTGTACACTGGGGTTCAGTCCAGTAGCAGATCATTGGTTTGTACACAGGGGTTCACTCCAGCAGGAGATCATTGGTTTGTACACAGGGGTTCAGTCCAGTAAGAGATCATTGGTGTGTACACTGGGGTTCAGTCCAGTAGCAGATCATTGGTGTGTACACTGGGGTTCAGTTCAGTAGGAGATCATTGGTGTGTACACTGGGGTTCAGTGCAGTAGCAGATCATTGGTGTGTACACTGGGGTTCAGTCCAGTAGCAGATCATTGGTTTGTACACAGGGGTTCGCTCCAATAGGAGATCATTGGTTTGTACACAGGGGTTCACTCCAATAGGAGGTCATTGGTTTGTACACAGGGGTTCACTCCAATAGGAGATCATTGGTTTGTACACAGGGGTTGAGTCCAGTAGCAGATCATTGGTTTGTACACAGGGGTTCAGTCCAGTAGGAGATCATTGGTGTGTACACTGGGGTCCACTCCAACAGGCGATCATTGGTTTGCACACAGGGGTTCAGTCCAGTAGCAGATCATTGGTGTGTACACTGGGGTTCAGCCCAGTAGCAGATCATTGGTGTGTACACTGGGGTTCAGTCCAGTAGCAGATCATTGGTTTGTACACAGGGGTTCACTCCAGCAGGAGATCATTGGTTTGTACACAGGGGTTCAGTCCAGTAAGAGATCATTGGTGTGTACACTGGGGTTCAGTCCAGTAGCAGATCATTGGTGTGTACACTGGGGTTCAGTTCAGTAGGAGATCATTGGTGTGTACACTGGGGTTCAGTGCAGTAGCAGATCATTGGTGTGTACACTGGGGTTCAGTCCAGTAGCAGATCATTGGTTTGTACACAGGGGTTCACTCCAATAGGAGATCATTGGTTTGTACACAGGGGTTCACTCCAATAGGAGATCATTGGTTTGTACACAGGGGTTCACTCCAATAGGAGATCATTGGTTTGTACACAGGGGTTGAGTCCAGTAGCAGATCATTGGTTTGTACACAGAGGTTCAGTCCAGTAGGAGATCATTGGTGTGTACACAGGGGTTCACTCCAGCAGGAGTTCATTGGCTTACACACAGGGGTTCAGTCCAGTAGCAGATCATTGGTTTGCACACAGGGGTTCAGTCCAGTAGCAGATCATTGGTGTGTACACTGGGGTTCAGTCCAGTAGGAGATCATTAGATTGGTGTGTACACTGGGGTTCACTCCAACAGGTGATCATTTGTTTGTACACAGGGGTTTAGTCCAGCAACAGATCATTGGTGTGTACACTGGGGTTCAGTCCATTAGGAGATCATTGGTGTGTACACTGGGGTTCACTCCAGCATGAGATCATTGGCTTGCACACAGGGGTTCACTCCAACAGGAGATCATTGGTGTGTACACTGGGGTTCACTCCAACAGGAGACCATTGGTTTGCACACAGGGGTTCAGTCCAGTAGCAGATCATTGGTTTGCACACAGGGGTTCAGTCCAGTAGCAGATCATTGGTTTGCATACAGGGGTTCAGTTCAGCAGCAGATTATTGGTTTGTACACAGGGGTTCATTCCAATAGGAGAGCATTGGTTTGTACACAGGGGTTCAGTCCAGTAGCAGATCATTGGTTTGTACACAGGGGTTCAGTCCAGTAGCAGATCATTGGTTTGTACACAGGGGTTCACTCCAGTAGCAGATCATTGGTTTTTACACAGGGGTTCAGTCCAGCAGCAGATCATTGGTTTGCATAGAGGGGTTCAGTCCAGCAGCAGATCATTGCGTGTACACTGGGGTTCAGTCCAGTAGCAGATCATTGGTTTGTACACTGGGGTTCAGCCCAGTAGCAGATCATTTGTGTGTACACTGGGGTTCAGCCCAGTAGCAGATCATTGGTTTGTACACTGGGGTTCACTCCAACAGGCGATCATTGGCTTGCGCACAGGGGTTCAGTCCAGTAGCAGATCATTGGTGTGTACACTGGGGTTCAGCCCAGTAGCAGATCATTGGTGTGTACACTGGGGTTCAGCCCAGTAGCAGATCATTGGTTTGTACACAGGGGTTCACTCCAGCAGGAGATCATTGGTTTGTACACGGGGGTTCAGTCCAGTAAGAGATCATTGGTGTGTACACTGGGGTTCACTCCAGTAGCAGATCATTGGTTTGTACACAGGGGTTCACCCCAGCAGGAGATCATTGGTTTGTACACAGGGGTTCAGTCCAGTAAGAGATCATTGGTGTGTGCACTGGGGTTCAGTTCAGTAGGAGATCATTGGTTTGTACACTGGGGTTCAGTCCAGTAGCAGATCATTGGTGTGTACACTGGGGTTCACTCCAACAGGCGATCATTGGCTTGCACACAGGGGTTCAGTCCAGTAGCAGATCATTGGTGTGTACACTGGGGTTCAGCCCAGTAGGAGATCATTGGTGTGTACACTTGGGTTCAGCCCAGTAGCAGATCATTGGTTTGTACACAGGGGTTCACTCCAGCAGGAGATCATCGGTTTGTACACAGGGGTTCAGTCCAGTAAGAGATCATTGGTGTGTACACTGGGGTTCAGTCCAGTAGCAGATCATTGGTGTGTACACTGGGGTTCAGTTCAGTAGGAGATCATTGGTGTGTACACTGGGGTTCAGTCCAGTAGCAGATCATTGGTGTGCACACTGGGGTTCAGTCCAGTAGCAGATCATTGGTGTGTACACAGGGGGTCAGTCCAGTAGCAGATCATTGGTTTGCACACAGGGGTTCAGTCCATTAGGAGATCATTGGTTTGCACACAGGGGTTCATTACATTAGAAGATCATTGGTGTGTACACTGGGGTTCACTCCAGCATGAGATCATTGGCTTGCACACAGGGGTTCACTCCAGCAGGAGATCATTGGTGTGTACACTGGGGTTCACTCCAACAGGAGATCATTGGTTTGTACACAGGGGTTCACTCCAGTAGCAGATCATTGGTTTGTACACAGGGGTTCACTCCAGCAGGAGATCATTGGTTTGCATACAGGGGTTCACTCCAACAGGAGACCATTGGTTTGTACACAGGGGTTCACTCCAATAGGAGATCATTGGTTTGTACACAGGGGTTCAGTCCAGTAGCAGATCATTGGTTTGTACACAGGGGTTCACTCCAATAGGAGATCATTGGTTTTTACACAGGGGTTCAGTCCAGTAGCAGATCATTGGTGTGTACACTGGGGTTCAGTCCAGTAGCAGATCATTGGTTTGTACAGAGGGGTTCAGTCCAGTAGCAGATCATTGGTTTTTACACAGGGGTTCAGTCCAGTAGCAGATCATTGGTGTGTACACTGGGGTTCAGTCCAGTAGCAGATCATTGGTTTGTACACAGGGGTTCACTCCAATAGGAGATCATTGGTTTGTACACAGGGGTTCAGTCCAGTAGCAGATCATTGGTTTGTACACAGGGGTTCAGCCCTGTAGCAGATCATTGGTTTGTACACAGGGGTTCACTCCAATAGGAGATCATTGGTTTGTACACAGGGGTTCAGTCCAGTAGCAGATCATTGGTTTGTACACAGGGGTTCACTCCAATAGGAGATCATTGGTTTGTACACAGGGGTTCAGTCCAGTAGCAGATCATTGGTTTTTACACAGGGGTTCAGTCCAGTAGCAGATCATTGGTTTGTACACAGGGGTTCACTCCAATAGCAGATCATTGGTTTGTACACAGGGGTTCAGTCCAGCAGCAGATCATTGGTTTGTACACATGGGTTCACTCCAATAGCAGATCATTGGTTTGTATACAGGGGTTCAGTCCAGTAGCAGATCATTGGTTTGCACACAGGGGTTCACTCCAGCAGGAGTTCATTGGCTTACACACAGGGGTTCAGTCCAGTAGCAGATCATTGGTGTGTACACTGGGGTTCAGCCCAGTAGCAGATCATTGGTGTGTACACTGGGGTTCAGCCCAGTAGCAGATCATTGGTTTGTACACTGGGGTTCACTCCAACAGGCGATCATTGGCTTGCACACAGGGGTTCAGTCCAGTAGCAGATCATTGGTGTGTACACTGGGGTTCAGCCCAGTAGCAGATCATTGGTGTGTACACTGGGGTTCAGTCCAGTAGCAGATCATTGGTTTGTACACAGGGGTTCACTCCAGCAGGAGATCATTGGTTTGTACACAGGGGTTCAGTCCAGTAGGAGATCATTGGTGTTTACACTGGGGTTCAGCCCAGTAGCAGATCATTGGTTTGTACACAGGGGTTCACTCCAGCAGGAGATCATTGGTTTGTACACTGGGGTTCAGTCCAGTAGCAGATCATTGGTTTGTACACAGGGATTCACTCCAATAGGAGATCATTGGTTTGTACACAGGGGTTCACTCCAATAGGAGATCATTGGTTTGTACACAGGGGTTCAGTCCAGTAGCAGATCATTGGTGTGTACACTGGGGTTCAGTCCAGTAGCAGATCATTGGTTTGTACACAGGGGTTCAGTCCAGTAGCAGATCAATGGTTTGTACACAGGGGTTCACTCCAATAGGAGATCATTGGTTTGTACACAGGGGTTCAGTCCAGTAGCAGATCATTGGTTTGCACACAGGGGTTCAGTCCTGTAGCAGATCATTGGTGTGTACACTGGGGTTCAGTCCAGTAGGAGATCATTGGTTTGCACACTGGGGTTCAGTCCAGTAGCAGATCATTGGTTTGTACACAGGGATTCACTCCAATAGGAGATCATTGGTTTGTACACAGGGGTTCACTCCAATAGGAGATCATTGGTTTGTACACAGGGGTTCAGTCCAGTAGGAGATCATTGGTGTGTACACAGGGGTTCACTCCAGCAGGAGTTCATTGGCTTACACACTGGGGTTCAGTCCAGTAGCAGATCATTGGTGTGTACACTGGGGTTCAGTCCAGTAGGAGATCATTAGATTGGTGTTTACACTGGGGTTCAGTCCAGCAGGAGACCATTGGCTTGCACACAGGGGTTCAGTCCAGCAGCAGATCATTGGTTTGCACACAGGGGTTCAGTCTAGCAGCAGATCATTGGTGTGTACACTGGGGTTCAATCCAGCAGCAGATCATTGGTTTGCACACAAGGGTTCAGTCCAGCAGGAGATCATTGGTGTGTACACTGGGGTTCACTCCAACAGGAGGCCATTGGTTTGCACACAGGGGTTCTGTCCAGTAGCAGATCATTGGTTTGTACACATGGGTTCAGTTCAGTAGCAGATCACTGATTTGTACACAGGGGTTCATTCGAGAAGGAGATCTTTGGCTTGTACACAGACGTTTAGGCCAGTAGGAGAGCATTGGCTCATACACATGTTTGTTCAGTAGGATATCATTGGCTCGGCACACAGGCATTCAGTCCAGTAGGAGATCACTGGCTCGTACACCGACGTTCAGTCCAGTAGGAGATCACTGGCTCGTACACCGACGTTCAGTCCAGTAGGAGGTCATTTGCTCGTACACAGGCATTCAGTTCAATAGGAGATCACTAGTTCATGCACAAGCGTTCAGTCCAGTAGGCGATCATTGGTTCGTACACAGGATTTTCAACCAATAGCCTACAACTGGCTCATACACATGTGCTCTGTCCATTATGAGAACCAGGGCAGTTTCTAGCCAACTTCAGTGCCCATGGCGAAACACTAGAATGTGCCCCTCCCACCCTCAACTGGCACACGTCACTACCAAACTACACCTCTGTGACCAGCCTGCTGGGGTCTGAGGGCCCACTGACCACTGGCCCTGTAAGGAGCAATACTAGACTAACCATCTGAATTACTTTCTGGTGGAAGGTAATCATTCCAAGATGGATAATATGGTACACTCTTATTGTACTCTTTTAAAATACCTCTGTGAAAGTGGGAAAGAGGGCCAAATAGCACCAATGAGGGTCCCTGTCTGATTTGTATTAAATCACGGAGCATTTCAGGAATATAACAGTGATAAGAGATCTCTAGATTTGATAAACAAGTCTGTGATAAAAGGATTGTATGTGTTAATCTCATAATACATTACAGACACATGGCCTGGTGCTCACATCACAGTACACAACATTCACCCTAACATTCAAATGTTTGTAAATGTGAACCATACATACTCATTTGGTTGACTTACGTTTTTGGATGTGAATTAAAACGGCTCCAACCACAGCCACTCAAATGGGGTACAAGGGCTCTTTTGCTTCTTGGTCCTTTAGAATTATAGCTGCAGAGGGGCTGGGTGTCAGTGTGTGCATCTCAACCCCAATACAGAAACATATTTAGGGAATTATATCTATAGGCAGGAAAGGGTACTCGACAAGAGACACCCAATAAACAATGCACAGAAAGGATTGCACCTCGTGCAAACTTTACCCTGACCAGTAATACGCTGATGAAGCATTTGAAACAAAACCGGCTTCTAGTGCATGGTAAGTGTTCCCCAGCTCCTCAGTTACTACCTCCTCAGCATTATCCAGCCTCAGGGGTTATGTTTCCAAGGAAGAGCAGACACATGCTTTATCGAACAGAGCTGGCATGAGCATCTCTTAGTAGTGCTGGTCTGCAGCTAGTGTAAATCGTGGTGTGGCATTGTAGAAAGGGCGTTTGACTTAGTGGATGCACAATTTGCGGCACCTTCTTTGCTTGCTTTGTGTGCCAGTGTGCTATAGTATAGACATGGACCACGTCCAACAATAACAGGCATATATGCTGTTATACAGAGCATCACCAGATAGATGCCATTAACCAACAGGGTGTTGACTTGTGCAGCGCACAAATCATCGCTGCACACATATCACTTCATTGATTTGCCATGAACTACTGTCTGCATGGTGATACACAATGAGTCCTGCATTCCTAATCAAGTTCCAAGTCATATAAAGGTGCTGTCTGGTGGGAGCTAGGCAGTGCTTGGCTTGTTTAGAAAATTAAAAGACCTTTGATGCTGAGCGATTGTATTTAGCCCATGTTCCAAAGCAGCCACTAGATTAGTTAAGCAAGAACATTGCATTTAACGTTCTCAGGGATGCGCCATGTGTTACTAAAAAGTAATATATAAAATAAAAACAACATATTGGTGTGTCAAATAAAAAGACATGAAAATAAAGAATATAGGTTAAAACTTTTTTGAGTGGCACATTAATTATTGTGAAAGGATGCATAGGTTTGGTCTACTAACTGATGCTTTGTGCTTTCATTCTGAATAAAAATACCCCATGTTCAGTTCTTAATACTGACATACTAAGCACATACTGTGTAAAAACAATGGCTTGTTAAATGAGCTATCACTTTAAATTGCCCCATGAATCAGTCTGTCACCACAAAGAGTGAGGGGCACAGGGTGTCTGACTCCAGAGCATCTCACAGGTTGCTTTAGGAATATGGATTCCTTTTGTTGCCCATTCGAAATGCACCGCAGTCATCCCCAAGCCAGCAGAGAGCAGCCAGCCGTGGATCGCAGAGAAGAACCCCACCGGCACAGCAGGCTGCTTAAGGTTTTCTCCAGCAATCTCAGTATTAGCTTTCTGGATGGGCCACCTTCCTGTGGGCTCAAGCGACTCCTTCCTGTAAGTCCCCATTCTTATTGTCGCCCAATCAGTGCTCATCAGCTGGTTAGGCATGCATGGATGTGCCTGCCAGATTGGGTGTCTCAGTATCTGTGTGCATGAGCACGAGTGTCGTGTAAAAGAATATGTATACAGAGCTAAGATCCCAAGGGTATTAGAGCACTGGCAGGAGTAACGGAGTAACTGAGTAACAGAGGCATCAGTGCCAAGGAGGCACTGGCACAGAAATACAGAAAGAATGAAGAAAAGTCATTTTAAAAAATAAATAAATATTAGCTTCAGTATTGATCTTTGTGGGTAATTCATTCCATATTTTGGCCCTAAAACACTACAACAACAACCAGCTGCTGAGGTCAAGTTAAACCAGTGAATAGTAAAGCGAGGAGAGTTGGACGGGTGCAGAAACCGGTTAGGAACGTATTTAATCAATCTGTTGGTGAGGTAACGTGCAGCAATGCCATGGAAACATCTGTGAGACAGAGTGGCCCACTGCCAATGTAATCTTGACCACAACCAATGAAGGCGACGTAATACAGGCGGGATATAAACTCCCAGTAGAATATTATCAATAATTCCAGTTCTGTTATTCTTCAGCAGCTGTGGTGTAGGGAGTTCCATAAAGGGAATTGGTAATAGCGTTGCCCAATAATGTACCTTGTTAGGTGTATATATATCCATGGGATTAGAGTCCCTGCCTTGCGTACGTGTATACGCTATAAACGACTTCATTGAGGAACAGCACAGATAAAATTTGGCATCACAACCACTGATAGTGGATTGCTGTGGTGTCATGTTTTAGAAAGAATACTGATCAAGATCGCAATACGCTGAGCACATGAGCATTATTGAAGGGGAATACTCCCTAATCACTAGAATTGCCTTGAGGACGACCTTAGGACGAAACACGTGTCGGCTGTCACTGAGCGCGTGAATAAAAAGCACTGATGCATTGGACTGTGAAAATATTTGAATGACTTATGAAATTAGTAGGGTGTGGCGCAAGTTACTGGCACAAACAGCCCAGATACATACTTGAATTTTAGAGGTCAAGGGGGGTGTTCCTCTAAGTGCTGATACAGTTGCTGACCACAGATCTTTACGGCTTTAGTACAGCTATTTATGGTTCAAACCTTCACACATACCATAAGCCTTATCATCAGATAAGTCTGCACAAAGATTCCCGACCTCTCACCGCTTTCATTGCACCCTTTGGCACATACCAGTACACTTGCATGCAATTTGATCTGCCGTCAGCTGCTTCAGCGTTCCAAGGAATGATGGACTCCCTGTTACGCGCTACAGGAAATGTGTTATACGTTCAGGATGAAATCCTCATCTACACAAAGGACGCTGAAACACACTACAAAAATATGAAAAATATGTATTGGGAGCTCATGAAGTCGAATATCTAGGGTACACAATCTCAAACGATGGTGTAAGTCCCAAGAAAGACCTCTTGCAGGCCATAGTCCAGGCTGCCAGCCTGGGGTCAAAAGAAGAGTTGCGTTCCTTCTTGCGACTTGTGGAGTACTATGCAAAGTTTGTACCCAGGTTCTCAGAGTCAACGGCTCATTAAGAGAATTACTGAGGAAAGGAGCAGAGTACAAATGGGGTTGAGAACAAATGACTGCCTTAGAAGTAGTAAAAACAAAGATAATCAATGCCCCGTGTCTGAAGCCATTCAATCCCAAGTAGGTGACGTACATCATCACAGATGCAAATGCATACTGACTGGGTGCCATGCCACTCAGAAGAAAGGAGGGGCAGAACATATAGTAGTATTGGCAACCAAAGTCCTTTCTGATGCAGAAAAGAACTACTCCATCATTGCAAAAGAAATGCTTGCATGCGCCTGGGCAGTGGAGTACTTCCTGACATATGTTTGGGGCACGAAGTTCCGGTTGGTCACTGACCACAAACCCCTAGTCCACATGCTAAGCCCAGGGTGCATACAGACTTTGACGCTGAGACTGGCGTGGATAGCGGCCAAACTGCAAGAATATACCTATGAAATATTACACATAGCAGGGTGGAGGAACGCTCAAGCAGATTGCATGTCGAAAGGTTACTGGAAAGGGGAACTCGTACCACCATGTTTCTGCAAGATGAATGCATGATAGCATCCGTCAGTGATTCAAGAAGCCAAGAGTTCCTGGAAAAAAGTGAGGCTCATTGGAAAGAGGAGATAGACAAGGATGAGTCATTGTGAAAAGTAGCCAATTGGGCTCAGAACGGGTGGCCCAATGATAGAGCCATACCAGAGAGACTGCGACCTTACTGGAAGGTGAATGAAGCCATTTTTCGTAACCGATGGGTTGGTGATGAGAGGGGATCAGATGATACCACCAGTGGGAATGCAGAAGGTGATCTTGTGCAGGGCACACGCATGCCATCTGGGTGGCAACATGACCAGAAGACGAGTGCGAGAGACATACTGGTCGCCGTGCATGGGCCAGGACATCAGAGTCATGATAGAAAGATACCACAAGTGTATGAACAGCGACAGAGGCCTCAAAGTACCGCAGGCACTCCTGATCCCCACGGAAATCCCATCAGGAGTATGGGACAAGTTGGGCCTTGACTCTATATGTCCATTGGACACCATGTCGCCCGACCACAAGTATGGGGTGGGCATTGTTGATACCTGTCAAAATGGGTAGAGGCAGAAATTGTACCCACCATCACAACAACTCAGTAATAGAAGAGTTGAATGTTTTTTTTCAGAGAGAAGGCCTACCTAGAGAATTGGCCACAGACAGTGGCGTCCAGCTTGTCCCAAGAGAAATGGAGGAGTTTCTTAAAAGAAACAACATCAGGCAAATCAGAGCTAATTTGTATCACCCACAAGCCAATGGGCTAGTAGAAAGGACTAGTAGGTTCATTAACGGAGCACTACAACTAGCTAGTGCAGCAGGGATGGATCCCTATAAGAGAGTAAAGGAGGCCATAGCTTTACACCGCCTAATGACCACGCGATCACCAGTGTGTCGCCCTTTCACATGCTGAGGGGGAGGAGGGCTGCTTCCACATTAGTAACTGCATGGTTATCCATAGTAAGGCTGGACGACACCGTAGAAATGGAGGAAGTGGTTTGGATGATCTACAAAATCAAAGAGCACATGAAAGACCGAAGTGACATCCACAGAGCAGTTAGGAAAACAGAGGTAAATGAAGGAGACATAGTGAAAATAAAATTACCTCACAAGGAACCAACCATATATACAGCAGAGATGGGAAAAGGCGACACTTGGAGCGAGTTGTAGTATTGAAAAGACGTCCCATGGAGAGAGGAGAATCATCCGAAAAGGAGACAATGGTAAGATATCAAGAACCCTGTGAAGAACCAGAAACAAAAGAAACCGAGAACAGGTTAGAGAAGAGTCAAGAGGAAAGACAACCAAGAGGAGAGAAGCAAGTCACTGCAAATACAAGAGGGAGCAACAGATTTCGAGACCACATCTCCCAGAATGTCGCTCAGTGGGAATCGTCCCCAGCGAGAGAAGCAAAGACCAGTCAGGTAAAGAAGCTTCAAGATGGAGTGGGACCAAGCTGCTCGACATAAGGAGATATTTCAGGAGCAGCCTCGCAAGATCACGGCATCCGCCGGATCTTGCGAGACACGAGTGCTCATGCGTGAGAGGCGCAGCATTTACACGAAAAGGACAGTGGACTGAGAGTGAACCAGGAGAGAAGCAGGGCTCCCGGTACTCCTCCTGGACATGGGCCCACAGCCTACCTACACAGCTGGAGTCAGGACCTCAAAGACCCATCCATTTAAACGCTCTGGCTGCAACAGTGAAGCAAGTGCTGCGTACGATCCAGGGACCAAACCTTCTTCTTAACTGTTATGTTTTCAGTGGATGTTACCCATAAATAAATCTTTCCATCCACAATCCGAGTCCAGTCGTCTGTACACTACTACAGTCTGCTGCGACTTGGTGACCCCGATTTGAACGACAAGCTAGATTTCCTTTTCCGAATGATTCATCTTTTCAGCAAGTTCATGGGTATTCGTGAGGGATATCCCGCTTGGTACTACACCGAAGCCTTGGTACTCCGAAGGGGTACTAGGGAAGATTTATTTTTGTGAATTGTCAGACCGGCCAGTTCTGCAGATGGGGTACTCTATTTCACATTGTAAATGTCTAATTTATTGCATTTGGAATGAGTCTTTTACGCTTGCCTTTCGGCTTTATGCTCTTGAGTTTTTAAGATCTTGGAGTGTGGTAAGTGCAGCCACTTCACTGGCCGCACTGAAGGCATTTCTAGTGTTTACAGAGGCACAGTCTATAGAGCACTGTGTCAATTACCTTGTCACTAGCACCACACCTCACCCACTGCCACCTTATTTTGACATGTGACTAATAATGCTGTATGCAAACTGTTTAGTTTAGTTTAGTTTCTTTAAATGTACCGCGCGCCGGACCCTGGGGTAACTGGGTCCGGAGACTTAGTGAGGTTACAGCATAGTATATACAAACAGTAAAAATAACAGTAAGTGCGATTGACCAGATTACATGATGGTCGACACTAGGCAAGTATGTTTAAGAGGAGAATCAGATGGTGTTGGAGATCTTGTTGGTGAGTCAAGAGCTTTAGTTTTGGCTCTGAAAGTCCAGAAGGAGGGCTCTGCTCTGATGTTCAGTGGTGTGGCGTTAGTATATAACGAATGACCTTAAATTGTTGCGCTGATATGCATTTCACAACTATCACGTCACCACACCACCCATCACAGCCTTGATAAAGACTACGGTCGAAACGCACATTGGCTCCTTTTTACACCTGTACCTAGCATGTGTTGCTAGGCCTGTGTTACAACATTAAACTCTTTTTGATGACATCAGGAGTTCTTTCTCCATTATTTCAAGTAATGTAGCAGTCTTGAGTAGCAGTCTCTGCAGTCATCCCTACGGTCCCTGCTGAACGTGTTTTTTCTGCTGATCCTGTTTCAAGTCTGTCTACCAGCTTGTTTGCTGAGAGGGTTGGAATTCTGCTCAAAACCCCTCTCCTGCCGCGGAGCTTCCGCAGAGTAGCTGCAGAGTAGCAGTCTCTGCAGTCTATGGCAGCACGGGCAGCTCGAAGTGGAAGTGAAGGTGATTTACGGCCCTGTCCTCATCGGCCTGTAAGCCCTCCCTCAGAGGCAGAAGGTTGCTGGCTTCGGAGATCGAGCAAACTCAAAGGAAAATCAATGGCTCTTCGGGACGCCTCTGTGCGTTGGATCCTTTGCGCCCTGAAGACTCGCAAGCAGAATCATCTTCCAAACTGCTTCCTGCTGTTGACAACCTTGGACCCTGCCTGCCCTCTCTAGCTCCCACCCACCGAGTAAATCCTCCATCGCCGCAGGCAAGTCTGGCAACTCTCCTCGGAGGAGGGACGCCACCAGCTGAACCAGGTAAGGAGGTGGGGGCGGTTGGGGAGTGGGGTGGCGTGGAGCCAGCTGTTGTTTACCCCCATCTTTCTGCGGTGAAACCCAATGGAGAAAGCCAGGCCTCCATTGGCACCACTTGCCAGTTCTGAGGTGGCTGGAGGTGAGGGGGCTGTGCCTCCACACCGGGACCATACCCGACCGCCTCTTCCAAATCAAATAGAGGTCCATATCCAGCTTCACTCCCCCCGCCTTCAAGCGGGTTGCAGGAGACCCAGAGTGAACCTGGGGGGTTCGTCCCCATCCACTCTGGTTCAGCTGGAGGCCTCTGAGGGGCGGCATCTTCCGGGGCGCGCTCCCCCAGACACCTTACAAAATGGCCAGGAGTATCCTCACCAAACAAAACCATCATACTCATCTACAAACCAGCGTCTGCAGAAACTAAAGAAAGTGCCTGCTCGAAGAAAGCGATGTGCCCATCTTCACCAAAAGTCCTGGAAAAAAGCGCTGCCTAACCCACCCCTGAGACCTAGCAACTCCCCTTCAAGTCCTATGAAAGGAGAAACTAGACCCCACATATGGACATCGCCCCTAAAACATTTCTTTGCCAAATTTATTTTAAAAAAAGATGCGGTTTCTGAGGAAATCTCTGACGCTGAAATCCTGAGTGCCGTTGTTGATCAGGCTCCACTTCTCAGAACCCCTGTAAACGTTCTGCATCTAGTGGGGGGCCAAATGCAGGCAGGAAGTCGCGAGGCCGTGGTCCCCCACCTGTCTTCAGTCAGATGGCATTTTGGGTCACCAGGTCTGTCTACCAACCAAGCAGCGTGGTTACCTATATCTGCCCCGCAGATGTAGGAATGTAGTGGGATTTTGGCCAGTCCCGGCTTTCCACCCCGGTCTCAAGCCTCAGACCATTCCAACCCTCTGCAAGCTGCAGTTTGTGTTCTAGTGGCCCCCTGATTCTCCCCCCTCCAGTCACTCCCAGTTTGGACACAGAGGAGACCTCACAACCAACTGGGGGTGGGTAGGACATGGATCCTGTAAGGCCACCTCATCTTTGCCTCAGTCCCAAATGCCCCTCAAGGGAAAAAACAGCTGTTGCCCTCAACCTGCTGCATGCAAGGAGAATGGTAGTGGGGACGCACAGTTGGGTGCGCACCCCAGGGGGGTGAATCCACCAGAATTATCCTTGACTTCTGTCGATCCACGCTCAAAGGCGTGCTTGGGTTTAAACGCCCCCCCAGCCAGAGACCCCCATCTAACACCCCCAAAGACTCTCCGGGTAAGAAGTCGGACCTCATGTCGATAATGTCAGCAGTCACCATCGCTCTTGCACGCTTTTGTAAACGGTACAAGTCTATTAATGAAACCCTAAAAGATCACACATCCATCACAGCAATGTTGAATAGTAGACTGATTTTCCTCGAAGGCTATATCAACGCACTGAACAACCGAGTGGAAAAAAGGTCTTGTAAGACTCTAAAAGAGCATCCCCAGGCCAGTCAAGAGGTTCCCTCTCCTCTTTCCTCTGTCAAAACCCTAACAACTGCTGAAATCAGCACACAGGCTCTCTCGCCACAGCAATCCGCAATCCAAGGTGCCGTGACCAAAAACAACAATAGCAAGCCCGGAGGCTCACGCTCCAACGGTGCGATTAACAACAAGGTGATTCTCCTCTCACCTGCCTTGGATGATTGCGCAAAGACTGACCCACTACTAAAAGAACCCTCAAGCAAATATTTAGCAATTTTTGATGGCTCAAAGGCCAAGGACCAACCAGCCAACATACAGCTACCACCCCGAGTCGAGGACCACGCCCATAACGAGGGGGTGCCCTTAATCTGCTACCCCAACCAAAGCATCAAGAAATAAGCTTGGGTAGAAAACTCAGCGCAACGAGAGGTCGGTTGCCTAATCCTAGGCACGTAAACGACGAGACTCCCACGTGCCAGCCACCTCTAAACTCGTCGGAGGTACATGCTGCAGATGATGACTTGATGAATCTAAGTGTCTACTCGGTCTCAGAGGCTGAAGATGGAAATCCCCAACCTGGCACCCCTGGAGCCGAGGAAACCGGTGAACCCTTGGGTTCAGTTATGTCTTCGAATCGACCAGAAGCAGGGGTCGCCAGCCCAGAAGAACCTCCATTTCAGACTCTGGAGAACCATTGCAAGAAACTAATTGCTAAGCCCACCTTGGGCCTTGCAGAAAACAAGAGGCCCCCCCGTGACCTATCACGACGGGCCAATCGAGCAGTCCGCATTCAGTCTCGGAGTCCAGCTCCTACAGGCAATAGGCGGGAGGAGGATGTGTCGCCGGTCCCCGTCCTAAAACTCCAAAATCGGCAAGAAACGGGTGCCCAAAGTTAGTCCAAGACGGTCTAGACTCGACTCAAAGTCGGGAAACCGGAAATCTTCTCTCTGTGCAAAGACCAAATGCTCGTTTAAGTTAGAACAACTCCTCGATAACAAGAAATACATTATCTTAAATTGAGGCTACGTGCTTAACCTATTTCAATGTATCCCGACTTTGAGGCTTCTGAGAACCGATGACATCCCACTGGTCGAGCCAATCCATGAAGGGGCAAAAACTACTGCATACCTTCATCTATCCTCTTCTCTGGTAAAGACCATGATCTTGGATGCGGCTGAAAACTTTCTGAAGCTGGGCTTCGATCTTCTAGAACTAGCAGAAAATGGTCTACCCCTGTCCATGAGGGTGTCCCATGAGGACACTAGGAACACAAGCACTAAAAGCTCTGTCCACTTTGAGTCTTCTCACTCTATGCCATCGCAGCAGATGACCGATGCATCCACAAACAAAGACAAACAGATGAAAGAAATGGCAAATTCATTTCCATGCGAACCGTCAGTCAGCTCACGAGAGAGTTTGCGCTCTGTTTACCACAAACAACCTCTGAAGCAGGGAACGTTTTCAGACAAAACAATCTACAAAGATCCACTGGGCATAGGGACAAAATCCAGCGAACCATCCTGCAAGCTCCAAATTCTGACACCAACTCATCCCAATCATATACAAAGCAGGCCCCCCTCTCACAACTCTGGTCTTGGATCCCAAAGGCGCTTTGCGCTTATGATTAACAAGAACAAATAGCAATGCGCCAGTCTCCTTAGGCCCAAGTCAGATCCTTCAATTAACCAACCTATTCCCATAAAAGAGGCGCTGACTTTGGGGTCCTGGAACACTCGGGGCTTTCACCATCTGACTAAGGAGGGCAGCCTAAACTTAGGCCTTTTTGACATACTCTGCATCCAGGAATCCTGGATGATGGCAAAACCAACAATGGACGGATACGACATAGCGTTCGTTCCAGCAAAAAAAGGGACTCAGTGTCGACCATTTTCAGGCATCATAACAGCGATGCGCTCAGGCAGCAGGCTGCCTTTTTGGAAAACGTTGATTACAACGACATACCTACTGGTCGCGTTACTATGATGGGATCAACATACAGGAGAAGACTCAACGTCCTCGTCAACGCTGTTGATTGTCATTAATACCTACTGGAACCCTCAAGCCAGGGACGACAAGACCTTTCTCTTGATGATTGAACAAGCGATCGACAAGGCCCGCATAGAATACCAGGGTGCAAATGTGATAATATGTGGGGATCTCCACGCCACATGTCGCCTGCAAGATGACCCGTCCGTCCAACAGACGTCCTCATCGCATAGAGAAGAAAGAGGAAACAAATGGACCTCCTTAATGTCTTCAAGAGGCCTCCTGAATGCTGGTGACTTGTTCCCGAGGCTAAATCGAGCTCCCACCTGGGCGAGAGACAGTTCCCACACCGACATTGATTACATCTTTCTAACTAGATCTTAAGCTGTGTCATTTGAAGTATTGAAATCTACTGCCAGTGACCACAACTTACTGGCCGTCACGTGGAAATCACGCCCTGCACAAAACCTTTTCATGCAAAATGAAGTTGAGTGCAACCGTCAAGGAAACCATCTAAAACTGTCTGTTAGATCACTAACGGCTATAACAACACACTACTTAAAGGGATCTGAGGATTGCAGTTCGATTGTTGGACCAGCACCTCCGGACTATCAGCCCCTACTAGTCCCCTATTTATCCACTGCTAAAAAGACCAAAAACCTTCTGAACTCGCTTAACCATGCATACTGCAAGACTTTTGTCGGGAAACGCCAAGATCTTAGGAAATTGAAGCGGCTCGCCAAAACACACCCGCCACCAACCAATTTAGAACAACTAGACACGGCTGAAAGATCTTACAAATCTTGGGTTAGACACCACCGCCTACACCTTCACCAACAGGACGCAGAAGAAATGTTGAGAAACGTTTATGGTCATAATACCTGTGAATTTTAGGCATTACTCAGATCTGCAGATCGATCCATGGAGGACGCCCCGTTCAATAACATCAGCGAGGAGACTTGGATGAATTTCTTCAAATTACTTTTCCAATGGCCCGCCTTACCATCAGCGCCAGAGGAAAAATCCCAACCAGAACACTGGGTCGACTTGAGCCCCAAAGAAGACATAATAGAGGTCATACGCAGATTGAAATCATCCAGAGCCTCGGGCCTAGACGGCATCACCAATGTGGACCTTAAAAAAGCGTCGCTCATTAGCGCAATCTTCAAAAGATGCTCAGAAGCAAAGTCGATTCCATCATCCTGGACGACGTCTATTGTGGTCCCTATATTCAAGAAGGGATGCAAAGTGGAGCCATTGCGTTACTCGACGTGATTGGTAAAGTCTTTGGAGCTCTCTTATTAAAATACTAAAATACTTCCAGCTATGGGCCAAAAATGCCCCCTGTGTAGATCCATTTCAAACTGGATTCACTAAAAACATCGGTATACCGGCGAACATAATGCTCATGAGCGCCCTAAAGAGCAAAATCATCGATGGGGCTCCTCGAGTTTTCGTGGCCTTTATGACCTGGCTCAAGCATTTCACTAGATCAATGGAGACATTCTGTGGAAAAAATTAAAAGAGTGGATCTGTCCTCCTGCCATCCTCCAGCCTATTTGCGGTCTCCATGAAAACACCAGAGTGAGACTAAATCAAGCTGGTCTGTTATCTGATGACATTCAGGTAGAACGGGGAGTCAAGCAGGGCTGTCCACTAGCCCCGGCCCTTTTTATAGCATATATGGGCGACTTCAAGGACAAGAGTGTACCATTAGATCTTTTCCACCTACCATGGGCCTGATCAAAATCACCCGCCTGTTGTACCCCGATGACCTGATTCTAATGGATCACACCCCTATCGGCCTTCAACGCCAACTCGACAACCTGGCTGCCTACATTCGTGGAAACAACCTGTAAATCAATGTCGCAAAAACAAAGGTCCTAGTTCTGGAAAAAACACAAAAGCGAAAGGAACACTTGAACTGGTTCCTAGAAGGCTCGGCACTCGAAAAGGTACAACATTTCAAATACCTTGTTGTGACCCTTGACAGTTCAGGTACAAACACAGTAATGCAACAAAACCTTCTGGGAAAATCAAGAAAACTTTCTTCCCAAGCTTTTGGACAACAAGTACAGCCGATTCTCATTGATCCCCATGATAAGATTTTATCGATCTAAGGTGGTGCCATCTCTAACTTATGCCGTGGAGGCACTGCCCCAAACACCAGGTTGGAAGCCTACCTCTAGCTCACCGTTCTGAGCCTCCCCAAATCAAACTCTATGATCCTAATCAGACGGGAACTCAGCCTCCTCTTACAGGAAGCGAACTTCAAAAGAAACAGCATAATACTTTACAGGAAAACACTGCTGCCTGTCTGTCCAAACATCGTAAGCATGATCAGAGAGGAAAGCGTGGGCTCTCGATGCAGTATGCTGAAAACATGGGCAAACACCTGCAAAGCAAAGTTGGATGAAATTCAATTGTCTGAGGCTGAGTTAATCCAAAATCCAATGAAGATAAAAAGGAAGATGGAGGAACTTGACTGGATAAAGACTCTGGACAGTGCCGCAGAGTACAAATCGACCAGTCACCTTCCTCCACAACGGAGGAAACTAAACTCAGTTCCGAACTACCTAGAAAAATGTCCTAGTAAATCAGTAAGGAACACCTTTATGAGGGCCCGTCTAAATCTACTGGAAACCAGTGAGAGGCCTAACCAACTCAAATAAATGTTGCTTTTGTCAAAAAGATGAAGAAATTGAAACAATACGGCATCTGCTCCTCAACTACCTGAGAACCAAGGCTATAGGTTCGAAATACCTGCAGGGGCTCCTGTCTGCATCTTACACCCAGGGTGAACTTGGACTATTGCTACCGCACAGACACTTAAGCAGATCCTTGGATCCGTAAACCAGCAAGCGAGCCCAGACACGCTTCAGAACTAGGGAATCAGTGAAAGCGTGTTTTTTTTACTGCATCAAAAAAAAAACTTCTTTTCCTTTTGTCTTCTCTTCTTTTCTTGTTTTCTTTTCTTTGTCTTGTAAAAATCATTAATTTGATTAAATCAAGTAAATAAAAAAAATAATAATAATTATTTCAAATATCCAGCAACTAAAGTAACGTAGGGCTACAACCAATGTTTAAGAACCACCTGCCAGCACCATCATAAAACAAGCTTTGTCATATTATCCAGTAACTAACGCTGTGGGAACGTTGGAGTTTTGATTCCCCGACAAACCATGTGCTAGGACGCAGGTCTTATAATAGCTACCAACTAACTCCTTCTGTTAGCGCAGGTGACCGCCATCCTTCCAACTCCAACCAACTGAACGTATATATATTGAACCTTATTTTTATATAAATATCTGTGTTACCACATAACATAGTGTATGGAGAATTCCTTTGTGGGGGGCTTGGGGACTACACCGTACTTAAGAACCAGCCCACATCACCTCCTGAGAGCGTAAGCCTTGGTTGCTTGTCCATTGCTACCACAATAGGGAACCTTGGCTGGGATGCTCTGTGCCTCTGCTCTGCCATACAGAGGGCAGGAGTACAGATAACCCCCCTCCAGTCTTTACACTGGTGGAAACTGTGGTATGCTAATGGTTTTAAGAATCAGTGTGTAACCTTGCCACCTACAAAATATCCACACTTAGTTAATTTAACGTTTAGTTGTGTACTAGAATAACTTCATTACAAGCAATGGAATCTATTGCAAATGGTAAATTGACCAGGATGAGCTTAGAGGCTCTCCAGAGTGCTAGTAAAGACAGGGAGTTAGACTGTGAGGATAAGTCTAGGGCTGAGCTGATAGCTGCCCTGGTGGACTACTAGACTGATTGTGATGCACTTGATGAAGGCAGAGATGAAACCACTAAGGACCCTGCCCTGGGGTTGTTATTGAATCTGTTTTTGGAATGCCACATCTCCTGCTTCCTCTGTTCTGAAACCGAGCACTATTTATTCAGGGAATGCCTTAGAACTTGAGTTATTGAGGATGAAATTGACCTTTGAATATAGAAAGTTGGAAACTGAAGCTGAACTAAAGAAAGAGGAGTTGGCACAGCAAGTGACACTCAAAGATAGGGATCTTGAATCTAAAACCATGGACACTGAATGTCAGAAAATCCAGCTAGAGAAAGCTGGAGTGGAGATTTCAGCCAAACCGGTTGAGAGTGTCAGGTCCCCTCCCACCAAGTTTATGAAAGATTTTGTTGGTGTGTATGTGGAGGGTTCTGGTATCCTCCAATGGATTGAAGCATTTGAGATGGCTTGTGGAATCCATGATGTTGATAAGAGAGATTGGGCTAAGTGTTTGTTAAGCATAGTGCCTCAGACTGGATATAACTGTATTCTTCAACTGAGTGTGGAAAAAAGGAGTCAATTCGAGTGCATGAAAGCTGCTTTGATTGCCAGGTTTGGCAAGACACCGTCCCAATGCCTTAAAAGTTCAGGGAATTTAAGAAACGAGAGAATGTGTCTTGGGTTGACTGGGTGAGTGCTGCGCACATGAACATGATGGGGTGGATTGATGGATACAATGTGAAAACCTTTGTTGAATTGTCCTTCCTTTTGTTTTTTGAGCATTTTTTTGAAGCCTGTTCACCGGAGCTGCGTCAGTATGTTGCTGACCAGAACATTTTAGATCCCTTCAAGCTGGCCAGGCTGGCTGACAAGTGGTTCTCCCACAGAGTGTCCCCTAGTGATACCAGTGGGAAGGTAAGGACACAGAGAAAGGTACCTTTCAGAAGCCTGAGGAGTCCCAAAAGCATTCACAGTCGAGTAAATCTAAACCTTCCTCTCCTAAGACCCACAAATCTAGTGTGGACAAGTCTTATGTGGGTGGGAGTAAGAGTAGCGGTTCTCCTGCTGCAAAGTAGGATCCCAGTGGCTCCAGTACCGTACCTAGCATTCCTGGCACATGTTGAGACTGTGGGGCTCTGGACCACAAGAAGGGTGACCCCAAGTGTAAAGGTAAGGCACTTGGAGTCCAGGCTGTCAGCCTGAGCTACCCTTGCTTCATACGTGAGGTGGAGGCTACTGTCCTCCCCTCCTCTACAGGAATCACCTTTGGTGCTCCTGCAGAGGTTTCCCTAGTGTCCCTTGGGGTCTGGGACCAGTACGCAGAAGTACTGGCTACTATGCCACAAAACACCCACAGATTTTTGGGAAGTGTCCTCCTGAATAGCCCGCCTTCCACTGGTTTGAGAAGACTATGTAGGTGCTCCTCTGAGAACAACCAGGTTAGCTGGTGGGCCTCCCAAATGATCTCCTTCTGCCCTAGTCACCATCATGATTGCAGACAAGACAGCAAAGCTTTCTGTCCTAGTTCAAGACAACATACCTGCCCGCATCTTGTTGGGAAATGATCTGGTAGAGTTGGGGTTGATCTCGGATGCACTACCGTTGACTGCTGCTGCAGTTACTGTCACGGTTTTATAACACAGCACACTCCCGCCAGGGACTCCTTTCCCTGAGAATGTGATGCACAATAAAAATGCTTTTTATCTTTAATAAACCACGGGTTCTTTATTTGAGTAGACCACCAACCCGTCTCGCACCCACCTTTTACACACACCCTGTGTCAAAATGGACAAGGAATCAGGCCGGCGTGCATCAATAAGATATGTATTCATTTATTATTCAGTGGAAAAGGAAACATTTTCAAAATAGAATTTTACAGCAGCCACCTGTGTTTTGGCAACACTAATGCAATGCATCCTATATTACAATGGGTTGAAAATCCTAACACAATTCACATGGATCTTTAATGACAAAACATGAAATACCGTTTTAAAGCATAGGATAGCATCAAGGTTAAGCACTCCCCCACAACACTCACCCCCAAATCTCAGCTACCTTAATTTCCTTTGAATGGAAGGCAGTGGCAAGGAGTAAGGATAAAGAGAGATTGATTGGATTTGGAATACAGCCCACCACCCTTAGATGGGAAGCCAGAAAAGAAAATGAAAACCCGATATTCGAGCAAAACAGCAGAAACGTATTTGGATGATTACTCGCACAGCAACTCACAAACGTTGTGGGACAGCTCGAAAGGAACCTCATGTTGCTACACTTGAGGAGATAGGGAAGCTTATAGATTACTAACCAGCACACCAGGGCAACATGAAAACAAAGTAGGAAAATCGATTTTGGAGAAGAAAGCAAATGCAAAAGAAAAAGACACACGGAAAATGGAAATTCGTTTTACCCAGGATTTGTAATGACAGGCAGCTAAGGAAAGAATGAGCTGTCAAACCGGTTTTAAGGACAAGGACAGAGGCACATAACCAATAGGATTCTAACAGAATGGGATTGCTCTCAATGCAATGTTTTTTTTTAATGGGACAGATGCAAATTAGGAATTCATAGGAATGCACACAATACACAAACAAATTCAGTTTTCAGTGACAAGGAGACAAACTCTGTTAAAGCTATACTTTAATGATTATAGTTATTAAATAAATACACTAGGCACAAGGGAGTTAATTTCGAATTTTAACCAACTTAAACCGCAAATTTCCTTATAGGGGAATTCATTGATTTACTTCAAAATGAGACTAAGGACAATTGAAAGATTTTTCAAAGGAATACGCTAACATACATAGGGTAATACAGATTCTTCCATGGAAAGGTGAATGAATTATGCTGGCAATTTAGGACTTTCAATGGGATTTTCAATGGGATTTCCGATAGGATTTTCTATGGGATTTATGTTACAAAAGGAGAAGTGTATGAAATCTGGGACTGGTGTTATTTGCTACTTACAAAGTAAGCCTTGGTTTGGGATTCTGGAAAGTCAGCTAGATCTCAGGACCCTCTGGAGAGCTAGGCAAGGGGTCTGGTCTCTGCACTCTCTTGGATAGTATTCTGGGCAGCCAGCAGGATCTCAGGACTCTGGGCAGCTAGGCAGGGGTCTGGTCTCTGCACTCTCTTGAATGGGATCAGCTAGGCAAGGGGTCTGGTCCCTTAATTCTCCTGGATAGGATTCTGGACAGCCAGCAGGATTTCAGGACTCTCTGGACAGCTAGGTAGGACTCTAGAAGCTGCACTCTCTTGGATGGAATTCACTGCCTCTTCTCTGTCCTCTTTTTACTGTCTCCTTGGATTCTTGTGTGTGTGTACCCTGTGTCCAGTACAGTCCCCCCTTATATAGCCCCAAATGACATCATTTATTTTACAATCTGGGGGAAAGTACCCTAGAATTACTCTGGGATAGGACAGCCTACCATTCTTCCCTTCATCCCTGGCATCATTGGTTCTAGGGGAGGGAGCACCATCTGTCTGTTTGACATTTATGACAGTTCTTTGTTCTCTTGGCCAACTTTTTAGCAACACTGAGTTATGCATCATAACTCCTAACTTATACTAGACACCGCCATAAGAGATACGGTTTCAGTGCGGCAGGGGGAACTAGACAAGCCGATTGCCGACTCTGTGTGAGGTAGCATTGCCCCTTGCCACCTTTTTGTCCTTTTCATGAAATGCATAATAGTTATCAATCTGAAAATAATCAAGCATATTCATAATGTACATCTCCATCTTTCCATCAACTGTCATATTTGTCCCTTTTAAAAATCAGCCCGAAACGAGTTTTGGCTGGCCATTTCAGTTCACAAAGTCCTAGCAACATGCACTTAGTCTCAAAAAAATCTGCCTGGAAATCAAATGGAAAAATATCATAAAACAAAATGATTTCTTATTCTGAGTGCTTGGGAAAAATGCCTAAAATGCATAAATCCTTTAATGTCATTTGGAGGATCTGTACCCTTTGAAGTTTGTCAGTTTGTCCTTGAGAGTGGGTGCAGAAGGAACTTGCACTTCTTGGTCAAGCACTAGCCACACTTGCTTTATTTGTCTTTCCTGCCAGTACTGCCTTCTACTCTGGCAGAGCAGAGGATTGTCATGCCCTCCGCCACATACATGTCATTTTTGAATGGTTCACTTATTAATGTGACTTCCAGTGAGAGGCCAGGCTTTCAACTGAGCCCAAAAACGAGTTTTACTGGTATTCTGAGTCTCAAGGTGATTGAAGTCTTGTGGGGGAGAACATACTGTACATGTGTAGCCAACCCCCCAACCACACTGACATTTCTGTGCAAGCAAAAGCTACCATCTCACATTGGCTTTCAAACGTCATTTTTCTTTATGTTTTTTCACATGTGTGCAAGTTGTATTTCATTTAATGTTTGAAATGCGGTTCTGTCTGTCATGGGATTTTCTTTTAGTTTGACCTTTTGAATGGGTTTGCAATTACTGTTGTTCATGGACACGGAGGGGTAAGGCACAGGGTTCTTTGATGTGACATGAAATGAAAAAAAACATGCAGTTTTTTCCCATTTGCAGTGTTTTGAGAGATGCAGTTTACATGAAAGGGAAAACAAAAGCCGTGTCAGTTGCATTTTGATGAAAACCTTGCCCTTCATCTGAATTAACTGTCGGACAAGGTCATTTTCTTGATGGAGCACATGCTTTTTGACATTCAGATGGAATAAAGCAGACTCAGGGCAATTTTTCAGTGCAGTGCACACTTCTTGTGATGCAGATGAAAGATAAGCAAATGCAGGGTAGTTTTTCAATGCAGGGTTGAAATGCTTGACACATATGTGCCAGGGAAAAAAGCAGAGCTGTTTTTGGTGGAAATGTTTAATGTAGTCTTTCAGGTGACAATGATTTCTGTTAGGGCCTGTAAATGCACCCCACATAACTATCTCAGGTCACACATGGTCTGACTGCTAGTCAGGTACCTAAGCCAAAGGGGAGGCCCACGGCGAGTTGGAAGAGCAAGAAGGCCACCTCTGTCAAGAGGGCTCCTTCTCTTCCTGTTGTTTCATCAGCACGCACAGGAATTCAGGCTCCAGACAGACTCGGTCCAGTGGTAACTGGAGGCTCAACTCCTGAGGTAGAAGAGACAGAAGACCCTCCTGCAGGAGTGGTACTCAACCCAGAGGATCACTCTGAACTTCAATGCCTGCTGGCTGAAGTGTCCCCTATAGGGGAGGACTTCTGTAAGGGTCAGGGAGAGTGCCAATCTCTTGAGGGTCTAAGAAAACAGGTCCAAGGTGAAGTGCCTACGTCATTCAAGATTTATTGGGAGGGTGAGCTCCTTTGTAGTGAGCCCACTAAGTCTGAACCTGGTGCCCTCAAGAGGTTGGTGGTACCCCAGGTTTATAGGCCCTTCTTGTTGCAGGTGGCACATGAGGTGCCCTTAGCTGGTTACCTTGCAACCAAGAAGATTAAGCAAAGGCTCCCTGTGCATTTCTACTGGCCTCCTTGGACTAGAAGTGGAGTCCTACTGCTGGACCTGTGCCACTTGTCAGTTGTCTGGCAAGACTGAAGGCAGTGTCATTTCCCCACTGCAACCATTGCCAGTGGTTGGCAAACCATTTCAGAGCGTTGGCATCAACAGTGTCGTTCCCTTATTCCCTCCCACATCAGGTGGACACCGGTTCATCCAGGACCTGGTTGATCATGCCACCAGGTACCCTGAGGCTATACCTCTTTGGACCTGCTGGGTTACCTCGGGCTCTCCTGGGTAATTTTATGAGGGTTGGATTCCCTAAAGAGGTGGTCTCTGACCAAGGATACAACTTCATGTCTAGTTACATGCAAGCGATGTGGAAGGAATGCAGAGTAACGTAAGTTCTCCACCTCCTACCATACCCAGACCAATGGTCTGGTTGAGAAGTTTAATAAAACTCTCAAGCGCATGCTGGGTGATGTGGAAGAGCCCTTAAGGAGGAAATGGGTTCTCCTCCTACCATGCCTGCCGTTCACCTATAGAGAAATGCCTCAAGGGGGTGTTGGTTTCAGCCCCTTTGAGCTTTGAATTGGACATCCCGTGAGGGGGCCCCTTGCCTTAGTAAGAGAAGGTTTGGGAGCCACCCCTCCAGGTCCTGACAAGCAAGAGGCAGACTATGTGTTAGGCCTCTGACGGAGAATGACACAGATGATGGGCCAAGCGACAGCAAAACTTAAGGCGAGCACAAATTAAACAAGTACTGGCATGACCTTAAGGCCTCACAAGTGGATTGGACTCCAGGGCAGGAGATCATTGTGATGGAGCCTACCAAGCCAAAAGCTTTGGCAAATAAGTGGACTGGACCCTTCATGATAATCTCCAAGATGGGCAATGTCAACTATTTGGTTTATATGGGAGTCCCTGGGGTAGCCCCTCAGGAATTCCATGTTAATAGGCTCAAGCCTTTCCACAGGCGAGAGGAAGTCTCATGTCTTCTGCTAGCTTCGGAGCGAGAGTAGGATGAGAGTGAGCCCCTTCCGGATTTGCTGCATAGCAACCCTCTGGATTTTTCAGTGGAGGGAGTGCATCTCTCTCCAGATCTGACATCAGAGCAGCAGAGGGTCTGCAGGGCTTTGCTCCGGCTGTATGCCCTCTGCTCTCACTGACACCAGGCCTCACCCCGTGGTACAGGCACACAATTGACACTGGTGAGAACATACCTGTCAAAAGCAAGTGCTATAGGATGTCAGATACCGTGAAGAACCACATCCAGGATGAGGTCGCCAAGATGTTGGATCTGGGTGTAACTGAACCCTCAACCAGTCCCTGGTCCAGTCCAGTGGTGCTTGTCCCCATGCCAAGTTCCCAGGCAGGTACCAAGAATTGGAGGTTCTGTGTGGACTACCATGGAGTCAATGCCATCACCAAAACTGACGCACACCCATTTCCCAGGACTGATGAGCTCGTGGACACCATAGGTGCTGCCAAATTTGTAAGGACTTTTGACCTTACCTCACGCTCTTGGTAAATAGCTCTGACGGACCAGGCTAAGGAACAAGCTGCGTTCTAAACACCTTATGAGCTCTACCAGTTTAGAGTCATGCCTTCTGGGTTGATTAATGCACCATTCATGCGCTCAGTGGGCTGGAGGCCTTTTGTGTGGCCTATCTAGACAACATTGCCATCTACAGTTCCACCTGGGAAGAGCATTTGACTCATTTGGATCGGGTGTTGCAGGCCTTGCAAAGGGCTAACCTCACTATCAAGGTCAACAAGTGCCAGATGGCTCAGGGTAAAGTCACTTACCTTGGTCATGTGGTAGGAGGGGGTCGAATTCAACCTCTCCCCAGTAAGGTACAGGATGTACATGACTGGTAGACTCCCACTACTCAAACCCAGGTGAAAGCTTTTTTGGGCCTCACTGGGTATTACCGAAACTTCATGGTGGACTATGGAACCATAGCTGCCCCTCTGACAGCTCTGATAGCGCCTAAGAAACCGAGGAAGGTTCATTGGACGGACGACTATCAGAGGGCCTTTGTTGGCTTGAAGGAAAGTCTGTGTAGGGCACCTGGGTTGTGTGTTACTGATTATAGCAAACCCTTTATTGTTCAAACTGATACCTGCAACACCGGAACTAGAGCAGTCTTGTACCAGTTAGATGACAAAGGCAGGAAACATCTTGTCATATTCATCAGTGGACAACTCAAAGGTAGAGAACGTAGGTGGGCTACTGTTGAAAAGGCATGTTTTAGTATTGTTTGGAGACTTAGGCGTTTTAGTCCCTACCTTATGGGGTCTACCTTCAAGGTCCAAACAGACCATAAGCCCCTGAATTGGCTTATGCAGATGAAGGGTGAAAACCCGAAACTGCTCAGGTGGTCCATTAGCCTGCAAGGGATAGACTTCACCATTGAGCATAGACCAGGGAAGAGTCATGATAATGCAGATGGCCTTTTCAGAAGGTGTGTTGAATGTCTGGATGAGGGTGTCTATCTCGTGGGAGATTAGACCTCCCTAACCTCAGTCGGCGGGGGGGGGGCGACTGTGATGCTAGAAATGCATTGGAGGTACATGGCCGCCATGTCCTTTTCCTGTTCTCCCTTATCATGTGTGTGCTGTGTTTTCTGCACAGGAGTCCAATTGGGACTCCTGGAAGTGCAGCTCTAACTCTTTTTGGTTGTGGTGAACAGAGACCCTTGGGATTCCTTTATGGCACCCATGGGTGGGGGTACAACCCTGTGCCCTTAGTGTATGTGTTTGGGCACCTGTGTGTGGCCCACAGAGCATGGTATGGGCTGGTGCCAGCTCCATGCTGAATTTGACAGGTGCTCTGAGTATCCTCCATTTTGGGATACCCAGGCCCTGCCATAGTAATCAGTGGAATCCTGATAGGAGACAAGATGGACCCTGTGGCCTCTTGGTTTCTATTACCTGTTACCTTCTTTTCCCAAGGTCCTGGGAAACCCTGACTCTGTCTCTTTCCCCGACTGTTTTCGGGTGGAAAAACCATATATGGTATTGTAGGGAAGTCCAGGCCAGACTGGATGGAGCCTTCCCAGTGACTGTGTGTTGTGGGTACACCCTTGCGGTGGGACCTGGGTGAATGGAGTGTGTGACCAATATGCATTCCATGTTATGGGTGTCTGGTATCTGTGTGTGTGACACAGAGAATGAGACAGCACTGCGCGAAACTGTCACAAATGCAGTGTGGTGTGCTGAAAATGCTGGTTGCTTGCCCCAATCCACATACCTTGTTATGGAACAAGGTAAAACAAAAAAATAAAACAGCACTCTTACTAGGCCCAGTGACATCTAAGAAAGCGCAAGTGCATGGAAAGGGAATGAAGGGGAAAGAGTGCATGTAAAGGGAGGGAGAGGAAAGTGCAGAGCACAGGAGAGAAAAATAGAACATTAAATAAAAGAAATAAATAAAGGTAGTGCAGCCAGCAAGTGGCATGTGCAAGTTGGTCAGATAAGGTATATCTAATAAGTGCAGAAGAAAAGTGGGAGGGGTCCATATGGGTACAGATACAGAACCCTAGTGCAGAGGGTGGCCTGGAGGCAGTGCAGGAGGTTGGCAGGGTGAGCAGGTACCTGGACCCGACTGACAGAGGGTGGCCAGGAGCATGATGCCAAGAGAATAAACAGATAAACAGGAGAGAAGTGGGGCAAAGGCCGAAGCAAAGAGACAGGTCTGAAAGAGGTGTCGTCAGCATAGCACTGGAAAGTTGAGCAGAAAATGGAGATGCAATAGGCGAGAGTTGCCAGGTATTGGTTGAAAAGCCAAGGCGAGAGGTTTGACCCCTGGGGGACACCGCAAGTGGAGAGGTAGATAGAAGATAGCAAGGACCCAAGTTGTACCTGGAAGGGTCGATCAGAGAAAAAAGAGGTCAGCCAGACAAGAGCCTGATCAGTGATACCCAGGTTGTCACAGAGACGATTGAGCAGGGTGGTATGGTTTATTCTGTCGAACGCAGAGGAGAGATCAAGTAAGACGAGAACAGAGTGAATGTTAGAGTCGAGGTTGGAGAGCAGGTCTTCAGAGATGTTCAGGAGAGCAGTTTCCGTGCTACTTTGAGTTCTGAATCCAGATCGGTGTTCATGGAGGGGGCCAACAGAGTCGGAATGAAGATTAAGTTGAGAGATGGCAAGCTTTTCCAGGAACTTACACAAAAAAGGGAGTGATGGAGTTTGGGTGGTAGTTTGCTGGACATGATGGGTCAGCAGTGGATTGCTTGAGGAGAGGATGCACAAGGGAGTGCTTAAGAGGGGAGGGGAAATAGCCAGAGGCAAATGAGAGGTTGCATAAATTGGCATGGACCGGAGCAAGAGTGTCAATGTGGTCCTTAATAGTTTTAGAGGAACAGAGATGGACCTGTTTTCATAAGGTTTTCATAGATCGGACTTGTCTAGCAACCTCATCATGGGAGAAAAGGGAAAAGGAAGAGAAAGGGGGGGTAGCATAGGGAGGGTCAGCCAGACGAGAAGGAAAGGGAAGAGGAGGGGGAGCGGAGGAGAGCATTGGCAGGATTTCCTGAGTTTTAGACATAAAGTGAGAGGCAAGGGCATTGCAGAGAGCCTGGGAGGCAAGAGGAGGGGTGGAGACTGCAGCAGGGTTGGCCAGCTCCTTGCAGATTTTGAAGAGTTCAGCTGAATTGTTAGATGCCACAGAGATGCGGGCTTGTATGTGGACTCTCTTCTTGGTGCAGACAGCGAGTCGGTATTGTCTTTGGAGCAGGCGGCAGGCCAGTTTGTCAGAGGATGAGCAAGAAGCCCTCCATTTCCTCTCCACCAACCTATACTTCGCTTAAGTGTAGCTACGTCAGAGTCATACCAAGAATTGCACTTGGAGTTGGACTTCAAACGATCCTCATGACGGGGGCAAGAGTATCAAGAGTAGCAGAAATAGAGGAGTAGAGAAGAGACAAGGCTGTGTCAGGGTGTAAATCAGTCTGGGGTGGAGGAGGGGAGGAGAAGGTAGCAGCAAAGCTCTCGATTGACACACGCTTCATGGGACGAATATCCAAGAAGGTGAGTGGCAATCTAGGAGTGGACTTTGCTTGGAGGGCAGAGATGGAGGGATGAGAGGAGTGGAGGCAGTGATCACTCCAGGAGAGAGGGGTGGAAGTGAATTGCACAAATACACTGTGAGCCTGATTGGTTGCCTGCCTACATGAATGCCCTTCTGTCTGATTAGCTGACTGAGCTTGGCTCAGCAGTGTGAATGAGGGACATATCTGGGGACCTATCACTTACCAAATTATTCAGAAGCTGAAGTTGAAACTTGAAGATGCTTATTCTTGTAGCCCACCTGGAAGAAACATAATTTCTTCTGCTTTCCTTCGAACCAATCCGAAAGCTGTCGAGTACTGATCCAAGAGTGAACCTGGCTAGGAGACCTCTCCCCGAGCTACGGGGAACATCATGCAGAAGCTGATCTTCATCAAGGCACCCTGAAGTCACTCCCGAAAGGCTGTCGACCGGATACCGGGTCCGCCGAGAAATCTTGAAGTAAAGCACCTGGACATCGAGGCCATTGAAGTCCATTTTCGTCGACCATGGTTCAGAAGATTTCCATAACCGCTGGAAGCCAGTCTAGTTGTGTTGCCACAAAGTGGGGACAGCTTAACACTGTGCTGCTCGGTGATGGAAGCTGAAATGCTCCACCTTTTGCCTAACATTTAAATGAAGGGCTTCCTTGCCTTTACCGTTGACCGCTTTGTCCCACCGAACTCTTTTCTTCGAGGACCCTCAATGCCAGGGTTCACCTTCTTCGATGACTTTTGACCCCCTGTGGCTACTGCTTTAAATGGAGTCCACCCTCCAGGGATCCGTCTACAAACCGTCAAAGAAACTCATGTATATTGGGGTAGTGGAAAATGTTTAACCAAGAAATAAGACGATGTAACATTAATGGAATGGGCATGTTAATACACTTCATTACAGGTTGCCAAGCTGGTGTCATCCTCACCCAGAAAGTTGCCTTGGTAGAGGGAGATAGCATTCTGCCATTATTTAAACTAACTTGTCTTCCTTCCTATGTCCTATGCGGATACACATTGCTGTGTGATTTGTATGCCATTAGAAACTGTCAGCAGTTGGTGCATTTTAAAGGAGTCAATAGTTAAGAGTGGTACCACATAGACATTGTATATATCTGCCATATTAGATTTGCCAAAGTACAGAGTGTGTTATTAATTGTGTATATATATTGAACCTTATTTTTATATAAAGAACTGTGTTAGCACATAACATAGTGTGTGGACATTCCTTTGTGGGGTCTTGGGGACTACACTGTACTTAAGAACCAGCCTGCATCACCTCCTGAGAGCTTAAGCCTTGGTTGCTCGTCCTTCGCTACCCGATAGAGAACCTTGGCTGGGGGTGCTCTGTGCTTCTACTCTGCCATATTGAGGGCGGTGGTACAGATAACCCCCTCCAGTTTTTACACACTAAAGGACAGTGGTGGTGAGGCCTAGAGATCTGCTCAGAGATCCCTGCCTGCAAGTGTCTGATATGTGTCCCCTTGTTCACTGCAGGCGGCTGGTACACCGGGCCCAGGTTCTCCAGACTTCATGAAGAAGTGATGATCTTCACTAGTGCTCTGGCAGTGTTTGCCCATGTTTGGGGTATGTGATTTCTCTCTTTGTAAGTGTATTTATTTGCAAGTGTTTCCTACCTACATCTTGCACCTGATGGGGCTCTTGCTGCAGCAGCATACACTAAAAACAGGTTCTCACCATCATCGTACTGTTTTCAAATAGTTTTTTAATAGACCTTCAAAATGTGATGATTTAGTACACAGCGGAATACCAGGTGGAATTAGCCTAAAGCACCATTTACCATAATGACTGCCAAAGCAACGCTGAACACCTCAAGGTGTTTTATGAGCTCCACACACTGCAAGTTGTATGGAAGCCCAGTACAGGAATCACAGACTGCGGATATCCCCACTGATGTCACGCATCAAGTTGACTCCTCCTGTCCAAATCTTGATGGCTGCCTACGGCAAGACATCAGAAGGTCCTGTTCCCCCAAAAGACACAGAGGGCCTCCCTCTGCTTTCATCCTATACCTCCCTTTCTTACCCATGGCAACAAAAGCTTAGTTGTCCTTCTGAACAGCACACACTCATGGGACCTAGCCTTCAGGGAGTCTGGTTCCACCAGTCACCAGGAAGCTGAATGAGCAATGAACACATTTCTTCTGGGTGATCATTGACCACCCAGATAACTCCTCTAGTTCCCCAAGAGCTTGAATTACTTCCGGGTGACCACTTCAGTTCCAGGATACCATAAACAAATGATATGCATGTGACCTTTCCATGCCGGGAGACCTTCAAACCCATTGTACATTTTTCTTAGTCCAGCACTTAAATCGGTAACTGTACTTAAATATTTTGATACCTGTTGTGAAAGGTGACACCTGTGTCTCATCTGGTATTAACAATCCAAGGTGTCCTGAGCAAGCACAGTGTGTGTGCGAAACACAAGGTGAATCGACTTTCGGAGCTAATTGACTCAGATTTAGGATCTAAGTGTCGTACATGACAATGCTAAGCCGTATCTTTATGATGACGTAACGCAAGGCGCCACACAAATCCTAGAGTTTCAAATGACCACGAGAGGCAGCGGTGGAAGGGGAATAAAGGAACTCGTGTTACTCTGGCAGCATCCAAAAAAGAGGGTGTGGAATGGTGGGACAGGTGCGAGCAGGGGAGAGAGAGATCGGGGAGGAGGGTGGTGCAGGTCTGGGCTTGATCTTTGGTCTGCATTGTTCAATGGATCTTTTTGTATTGTGGCCCAACTACACATTGCTTGGATAATAAACGAATGGCACTAGATTCCTGGCAGAATTATCAATACAATATATTCATGAATAGACAAATCCTTCAGAACATGGTCATTGTTGTTACCTGCAAATCATCATTTACACTAAAACACACAATTACAAATATAGTTTAATCATATTTTGATTGGCAATAAAATGCAAACTGTGTAGGGTTCTATACATTGCCAGTAGGTAAAGATGTACATTTCCAACACGAATAGTACAGGAAGTTAATCCATCTAAGAAAGGTGACAGGTTAATGTTTATTTTTTGGACTGAAGTCCGCACCGTGCAAGTTCGCAAATAACACCAAGAGACACCACTGGGATGTGTCTGGGTAATGGGGTCATGGAACTCTCAGGGTTTTTCCCATTTGTTTATGGAAGGTGACCTGCATTTAGTGAACCTCTATATACTATTCTTGCAGGAAACTTGGTTGCAATCGAGCCCCGTTTTAAATGGCTACAGTTCCTGTCTCAATCCGGCCTACAGGGGCATTAGGGGTAGACCTTCATCGGGACTCCTTACCATTGTGAGAAATGGGACGGGAATTGTTGTAGTAGATGCATGTAACTTGAATCCTTTTGTACAAGTTCCTACTTTGAAAATTGATCATGGCCCTCTCAACAGCACAAATTGGGGTTAAATCTTCAATTAATATTGGAATCCTGTCGCTATAACATCTAAGCTATTTTCGGATTCTGTCACCGACATTATCGATAACCTCGGTACACAATCTGAAGTCTCATTTATAGTTATATGTGGAGATTTGAATATTCCGTGCATCCATAAAAAAGGTGAGATTATCAAGAACTGGGATAGCTTAATCAGTAAAAGGCACGAAAGAGCCGTCAGGTGGTTTAACGCTATGCAGACAAGAGATTTCTACATGCTTAAAGGCCAAACTAACAGGGATATATATACCCTGTAAACCAACCTGGTCTAACGGCAATCAATCTAGAGTTTTAGATTATTTCTTTGTACCAGGTTCAAACATTAATTATATAAAAACTTTAGAAGTAATGGGAAATAAAAAAAAAGCGACCATTCTCTATTAAAAATAAGGAGGGGTATAAGAACAAAAACAAAGATGTAAAAACTGGCCATTAAAGGTAGAAATCGTCTACGCATGAAACCTGACGTAGCTGTATTGTCTGAATATAGCAAAAGGCAGGAGCAATGGCCGCTGGACGTTAACTACGCTCTGTTATTGCCTGCTTTCACCACAATTGACAAAAGAGGAAGCAAACCAATTTTCTCTCCTAAGCCGGGTTATGATGAGAAAATACCACTGGAAAGTAAATTGCTCTGTAAAAATCTCTGTTATTAGCCAACTAGCAAGCAATTCGAGATTTGAATAGCAAAGGAAACAAAAATAAAAAAAATTGGTTGTCGCTCTGTGCAGCCCAAATACTGCAGTCGAATGCTGAACAGATGTTAAATGCCATTACAAAAAAACTCACAACAAATATGGCAACTGATTAATAACCATTTTTCCTTTCAATCCGGACTTTTGACTTATGTGGTTACCGAGGAAGACTGGTTTAAATTTTAGAGGCAATTATTGGTGCCTGTGGGTGCGATTGATCAACTGGCGCCTAAGAAACTGTCAGAGCCATGCGCTTTTCCATTAGATGTTATTGACTTAGAATAGCTAATTGGGAAGGCTAACTCTTCGAGAGCACCTGGTCCTGATGGCCTCACAAATAACATGATCAAAGTGGCCCCTGAAGTCTGGATTCCTTCTAAATCCAAACTTTTCCAACACGTGATGTTGCTAGGTGATGTGCATGACACTTGGAAATCTGCTATAATAGTTCCAATATTCAAGAGGGGCAATAGAGCTGACCCTTCCATCTATCAACCTCATTGATGTATTAGGTAAACTATTTGCAGCCTTCATTTTCTCTCACCTGTGGAAATGGGCAAGGAACACAAGCAGATGTGTCTCCTGGCAAATAGGATTTGTAAAAGAGGTGGGGATTGACCTTAACCTGTTTCTATAGAAAATCTTGAAAATGAAGGCTTCAGAAAGTGACGTGATACTGTATTTGGCCTTCATTGACTTGAAAAAAAAGTTTTTGACAGCATCAACAGGCAAATCCTTTCCTCAAAATTAGAGGCCTGGAATTGCCCGACCGACTTACTGTCTGCGATTAAAGCCTTATACATCTCGACGAAGGTTCAGATTAGACTAAACTCTCAAGGCCTTCTGATTAGGGAAATTAGCACTTACAGAGGGTTCAAACAAGGATGCCCATTGGAACCCATGCTTTTCAATTAGTTTCTGTCTGACCTCTACGAAACCCTGGAAGTTGCTTGAGCCTTTCCACCTACGATCAGTGATCAGGATCTGGCATGGATTCTATATGTGGACGATCTCGTTCTGATTGACCAGACCGCTAAAGTGTTACAACGTAGGTTGTCTGATTTACAGGAATATGTGGCTAAAAATGGCCTTGAGATAAATACCTCTAAAACACACATCCTGATCCTGTGTCATATGGGGGGCAGCGAAAACAGCCCTTTAGATGGTACTTGGGTAAAGATGAACTTACTAAAGTAACATATAGGATCTACCTAGATTCTTGAATTAACTCGAGTGTATGTGACAATCTGCGACTGATGGAATTAAAAATCAAGATTAAAAAAATGACGGGCCAGGGATTATTGGTTCATAAAAAATACAGAACATTTAAAATTCTCCCTGTGCTGACTTTCTATCATTCGAAAGTGACCCCAACTCTAATTTATAGTGCAGAGGCCTTTTTTATTTACCACCTGCAAAGTGTGGGCATATGCAGAGGTGTGTCTACCTCAGTAATAAGATTCAAACTGGGTTTAACATCATTGTATGCAAGAAGGGTGTGGAAGGTTCTCTCTTTATTTCAAAAGTGTGTAATGCCTGAACACTGCTCTTCCTTATCAAAGACCGACCTTGGAAATCGCATGGGGAAATACTCATTTAATTGAGCAATGGAATTTAGTAAGTCTGCCCATTTTAGAACTAAGCAATTGAAGCTTGAGATAAACCCAAAAGACATAAAGCGGAACCTCTGGCACCAGGATTGGATCCTGACGGTTGAGTCCAAAAATAAACATTGATTGCAAGGTCATTTAAGAAATGAAACTAAAGCCTTCAATTGTCTCCCGAAATATATAAGTAGTCTTCCCCGTCCATGGTTTAGACATCAATTCATGAGGTTTTGCATGAATACATATATATATATTAATGTATTGTTTGCTTGAAAGGCGCTTATACAGGAAATAAATACTGTTTCAAAGCGCCAACAGGGCAGCAGGGAGGGAACGTGAAATAGCAGTACAATTAAAAGCAAAAGAAATACAGAGGGGGAAAGGGACGGCCGAACCTACTATGCCTTGTGAGTATTCCGGATGTGCAAGTGCAGGAAGGAAGAGAGCAGTGGGGTAAGTGCTGTGGTGTCTGCGCTCAATGGGTGAGCCGCAGACGAAGTGCAAGGTATGGTAGGTACTAAGCAAATCTTGCTGGTTTATAACCAGAATGTAAGTGACTCTAAATGTAGATGTTGAGTTGCGGCGGGGAGACGGAAACTTTAAAACATAGCTCATCATTGTGCGTTTGCTTGTCTGAGCTAAGAACCAGATACATGAGAAAGTTCATTGAAGATCTTATGATGCAGAGAAAAGGTGGGCTTTATATTTTTGGGAGAAAATTTACCATGAGTTTTGGCTTGATAACATTTTTCAATGAAGTCTTTGCTCAGATCAATTTTTAGAATATGAAGTTTTATGGATCAATATTGTGAACGAAACGTGTTAGTGCTTTAGGCAATAAAGTGTTGTCTTTGGCGTTTGATAGATGTTACGTTTGAAATGGAAAGTTATAGGTTTTTAATTTTGGATACAAAGTGAAGAAGAATATATGTATTTCAGGATGAATTTTGATGGATTCTTTTTTTAACGTTTGATAAAGACAATGGTCTGTAATAAACCAAATGTCTTAATAATAAAAAATAAATATTTTCTCTTAATGAATACATTTATTTGTAAGTAACAGCCAGGCCATACTTAGAGCAAACCCATCTCCGTACCTTATACTAAATACACTTGGTAGTTGCCAGTAGTCACCTGGCTGCAGCCAGTTGAATTGAATCCAAACACTGGCAAAGACAACAGATGTGGCTTTTGTGTAGGCATGGCACAGGCATTTGCCCGGCCCTGTCATAATGCTACTACCTAACCAAAAGATGCAACAGCTGGAGCATGGTATGATTTTTTTAGGCATACAAGTGTCCGTCATGTGCTTATCTAATACCTAAACACAAGGTAAACCTGCTGACGATGTCAATGTTTGGTTAGACAGGACCTCAGTGCAGGAAACAGATATAAATCAAGCGGTTGAAGGCACACTTGTTTAAGAGGTTTTTAATAAACATGTAAAACTTACAGCTGCAATTAAGCCATTAACTCCTAACTCTCAGCAGACTACTTAGAAATAACACTAACAGGCTGAAGTGTAATGCAACGGCTTGATAGATCTAGCTCAAAGGCATCACAGGAAGATGTGATTCCAGCAGGCGGAACGAGCCGGTATTCGGGTGGGGGGAGGGTGGCCATATGTACCAAAATGGTTGTGGGCAGTCACTTGGCTGATAAATAACTAAACCATACCCTCAAATTATGTGTTCCTCCTCACATGTCCTCTCCTTCCTAGCGTTATTCGAGTGCAATACTGAAGGCCTACAAGCACCATCTAACAGCCAAAAATAGCCTGAAGTAAAACTACTGTACAAGCAAAGCTCTGTGCTTAGGAGTTTCTGTGTGCTTTTCTTGTTAAAGCCTTAAATTGCCCCTCGTGCATGTTGTGTTAATGCAATCAAGTTTGCCATTGATTTGTGAAAGATATGGTAACAATATCCACTTCAAAATCACTCTACCTCCCACACTAACAGAAAATACTTCACGGGACACAACCTGTGCACCGTAAAAACACGGGTTACACAAGAGTGCATACACAATCTGAATGCGCACATATGTACTAAATCTCCCTAAACAGCGAACTAACACCAACACAACTCCCTCACACTCCTTAAGCACCACTCTGACACACCCACAGACAACCACAAAATCAAGTAACTTAGTAACCTGGAGTGCACATTAACTATTGAGCATGACAGCTCATAATAGCTCACAATATACCTAAAACTTACACCGCACAGAGCCGCATCTTCGGATCTGCAAATATCAACATTGTAAGAAAGCAATCTTCGCTGGTCCCTCGCTACAGCATCAGTCTCCTACCCCACTTCTTCTAGAAAGTGAGAAAATGGTAGGAGGTGCTCTATAAAAGATGCAATAAAATAGCATAACAGGGCATAGCAAAGAGCTTCACTCATTCTCCTGTGTGGTAGCAACGTAGCATAAAAGGGCATAGCAAAGTGCGTCACTCATTCTCCTGTGTGGTAGCAGCGTAGCATAAAAGGGCATAGCAAAGTGCATCACTCATTCTCCTGTGTGGTAGCAGCATAGCAACACAGGGCATAGCAAAGAGATTCACTCATTCTCCTGTGTGGTAGCAGCATAGCAACACAGGGCATAGCAAAGAGATTCACTCATTCTCCTGTGTGGTAGCAGCATAGCAACACAGGGCATAGCAAAGAGATTCACTCATTCTCCTGTGTGGTAACAGCGTAGCAACACAGGGCATAGCAAAGTGATTCATTCATTCTCTTGTGTGGTAGCAACGTAGCAACACAGGGCATAGCAAAGATATTCTCTCATTCTCTTGTGTGGTAGCAGCGTAGCAACACAGGGCATAGCAAAGAGATTCACTCATTCTCCTGTGTGGTTGTAGCGTAGCAACACAGGGCATAGCAAAGAGATTCTCTCATTCTCCTGTGTGGTAGCAGCGTAGCAACACAGGGAATAGCAAAGAGATTCTCTCATTCTCCTGTGTGGTAGCAGCGTAGCAACACAGGGCATAGCAAAGAGATTCACTCATTCTCCTGTGTGGTAGCAGCGTAGCAACACAGGGCATAGCAAAGAGATTCTCTCATTCTCCTGTGTGGTAGCAGCGTAGCAACACAGGGAATAGCAAAGAGATTCTCTCATTCTCCTGTGTGGTAGCAGCGTAGCAACACAGGGCATAGCAAAGAGATTCACTCATTCTCCTGTGTGGTAGCAGCGTAGCAACACAGGGCATAGCAAAGAGATTCTCTCATTCTCCTGTGTGGTAGCAGCGTAGCAACACAGGGCATAGCAAAGAGATTCACTCATTCAGAAAGAGTTTGTTTTTTGGAATATCTAATAATATTTATCTAACACTGGTGGGCCCACAGGGGCCTATGTTAGTACAGAAGCTCATGATAGTCTAACTTGCCACCCGCGCCACTTCCCTATAACTCTGTTCTCCTTAATGATCCCAGAGATATTACTTCTGATTGTACTCATTATTAATGATTGAAAACTTACTACAAGCAGTCGACACGTGTTTTGACCTTTCCACAAGGTCTTCCTCGCGGCTTAAAGCACAGTCTTATTTCTCGAATTTCCTGTATGTCCTTAAGGCCAAACTCAATTGTACATACAACTCTTTCTTGTTTTACTTTACTCGAAACCGATCTCTGTATCTTATAAGCCTGTTGCTACTTAATATCCTTTTCTTGTGCAATAGTTTTTTGGACCATCCCCTATATCGCCGTCTGCTCAGAACTAGTCCTTATATCTGATTTGGTTCTCAACTTATTTTAAGGTGAACATCTATCAAAATGCTTTATTGCTTCTTTTAAGTAAGAATACTCTGCTATTACATACAGCCAACCCTAATTTGGGGTAAAAAAGAAACTGCTCTTCCTTTGCAGTGTCCCGCTGGTCTTCTCAGGAGATATAGGGTAGTGGCGCAGGTGGCAAGTTACACTACCATACCCAACATCTGTGGCTGGCAGCAGCAGGAGGGAAAATCGATGTTGACTTTGCCATAGTTAAAGTGTTGCAGGTAAATCAGAGAGGGACCTGGACAAAACTGACCAGGATCACACACTTTGGCTAAAGAGTGACCCAGGGATTTTAAACCCCTTTGCACATTTGCCCCCGTACCTTCCAAGCTTTACTTAGTACAAATACTTATGTTTTGGATTTCAAGGTCTACAATAATACTGTCTTACAGAGTTTACTTACAAAACACACACATTGCATGGTAGTTCCATGTAACAACATGCATATGCTTATAGCAATGTTAAGCCAAAAGGATATCATTGTGGCTTTAGTTTTCACATCCTAATGGTAAAATAGAACTCCCAGAATGCAGACCTGATACATCTATTCAAGCCCACTGTACTTTCAGTGATTTAGGCCATGTAATAAATGAAGATAGATCTGCCGATTCTATCTTACAAACCTCAAGATCGTTGTTATTCATAATGTTGAGAACATTTGATTAGTAACATATAAAAACGTTATTATCTTGCATGTCAGAAAAGTAGATATAATGGATATAAAACAATCTTTAAACGGGGGCTTTATGTGCTCACTCTAGCTATCCTAGATGTGCAAGCTCACTGGTGCTTTGCGGGGCCTTTCAGTTGGAAATGTGACATCATGCACATGAAAGGCTCTGCCACTGCTAAAAGAAATGGGTCTGCAGGTCTTTAAGGTGCTCAGGCTGCAGAGCCGCGGCATGGTGTGTCGCTTGGCCATGGCTTGGGAAACTGGCACTGCTTGAACGTCCGGTCTGAGCTGATTCTATATCTGTCTCAGGAGAAGGAAAAAGCGTGCATTTACATTCCCGTCTCTGACTGGAGGCCACAGCGATGAAGATTGTGACCAAAGTAATTCTGTTGTACAACGAGGTGGAGTATGTCAGCTCGACATCGCAGCTTCCAGAAATGGCGGCTGTAGAGTTTGTGGCCGGTGCGCGCAGCTGTGTACCGCGTCTGTTGGGTATGGTACTAAATGCACCAAGAAGATCTACAGGTACATGGTTATTCACCCAAAGTGGGGTTCCCTCTCAGTCAATGAATTCGTAATGAATGTCTTCCACATGCGTTGCCAGATCTGCTGTATGGGAAGGCGTGTCTTAAAGAATAAAGATCTTTCAGGCCGCGGAATATCCAGAAATCTGTCTCTATGGGTACAGGGTACTTCTATAAAACCACAGCTGGGGTATGGCGAGCTCAATATTCTCAGAAAAGGCTTTCCTATACTGGCCAGGTCAGGGCAGCGGTGTTCAACGCTGCCTGGAAGTGTGTCTAGCAGTCCTACCGGACCATAGAAAGGAAATGATGTGGGACTCCACTTATATAAAGAGTGGAGTATGGATATATGCCGGCATCTCATGGAACATTTCGAAAGATTTTGGGAGAGTGATCATGGTTTTAAAATTATTTTTTCCAAATATTTCGTTTTATGTGCAGACAAGGCCATGTCTCAAAGAAGTCATAAGTAGAAGAGGATTGGAGGTGGGGGTGGGGCCGATCATTATCCACCCAATGCCGCTGTATCTCTTCCACTACAGATCACTACACATATCCCACCCAGAGCACGGTCCCCCGGTGCCTCCTCCCTGGTGAAGGATCCTTTCTCCTTCTCAGAGTGAGATAACACCACCTGGACCAGTCGTGGCACTGAGGTGCACTGTCACCTTTCCAAGCCCTCAGAAGCAGCTTTATCACTACAATGAAGGAGCTATATGTTATGTTATATGGAATTTGTATAGCGCCTACTGCCATTGGTATTGCCTCTAAGCGCTGTGGGCATAAACGCCCATCTGAGGACCGTGATCCGAGATTGTGAGATGTGAAAGAGGATTCTGAAGGTAGGTAGGGAGTGGCTGGGTCCCTGATAGCAGACCCTGGAAATCGTAATGATAGATGCGCGCTGTGCCAGACTATCAGGAGAGTTGGAGAGTTAAGGAAACTGATTATGTGTACAGCTGGATCGAATTGTTTGTGGTCCTCAGCTGCATTCTATTGGAAGTGGTGATGTGCGTTTGGGTGATTGCAGTGCCCCCAGATGGATACAGCTATGTTCCATTGTAATGGAGTGCTTGACGTACCAGTGAATCAAGGCTGACATCTAGTTACAATGAGGTCTCGCGCAGCATATCATGAGGACTGACTGGAATCGTTTCCATGCGGGATCAGTACCACATTGCTGTACCATCAGGTGACTAGTCAGGTGCCCTCGCATTCCTGTCTGGGGTTTATAGATCACCAACAGGGTGGACTAAGGCGGTCAGGAGGCAGGAGGGAAAAGTCAGGATTCGAGCACTTTCCGAAAAGCAAAGTGGTCCTCTGTGTGGCGGAAGGTAAATGGAATGAAGTTCAAGATAGTGGGAGTTGGACTGAGAAGGACAAGCCCCCTATTCTGGACGATTTTGCAACAATAATGAGGAGGAGAGCTTTGCCTGATCTCAGTCTTCTGGTGGACAGTAGAGAGTGAGTTTGTGTTGCAGATATTCTGGTCCTGTGTTGTGGAGAGGAGCTCAGTGGTTGATGCACATTGCTGTGAAGGTGGATCGTCGCCCGGTCGGCAGCCAGTGAAGGATACAGAGGGTAGGTGTGATGCGTTCTCTAAGGTCAAGGGCAAGAAGGAGCCTTGCTGCAGTGTTTTGATCCATTGGAGTTGCGTAAACTGTGATGCGGGGCCCTCAGGTATAAGCTGTTAGCATAGTGTAAGCATGAGAGGACGGTAGCAACGATTGCAGAGACTCTGCGTGGGAAGGTCAAGTAGCCGAAGATTCATTGGAGGCTGCGCATGTGTAGGTAACAGCTTTTTGTTACTGAATTGATGTGTTGTGATAGGACCAGCAGCAGGGGGGTTGCACCCCGTATGTAGAGAAGGAGCATCCTCAGGACCACAGTGTTGAACGTCAGCTCAATTCACGGCTATACTTCCTGCCAATAGTGGCCGATCGCCCTACATTCCATGCACATGTGTAAGCTAGTACCACTCTGTTCCTTGCAGCACAAACAAAGGGCCATCTTAATGGCCTTTCAGGGCCTGGAACATAAATACCTTTGCCCCTCTACCCTCCCCCCACAAAATCTACCCCCCCAACTACATGAAATTAAAGGATGACATTCAAGAGTAGGAAACATACTAAGTGTAACTCCTTCCCAGAATTTAGCTTACCAGCTGAAACTAATAATATAATGGCACAGGGGGAAGGGTATGGGCTGTAGACCCTGGAGCCTTGTAACATACACGGCACATCTCCCACTTCTTTTTTGTATGCAAAACTTTCCAATACCAGCTGCAAGTGAATGGTGGCGATGAGACAGGCTGCAGAGGGACGGGTGTAGGGGAGGGGTGTTGAAGTCCTATTGTGAGGATAGAATGCATGGTGTGTTTAGTACGGACATGATACAGATTATTTCTGGCAATAGGAAGGCTGCAGAGGGACGGGGAGCAGTCTTATTGTGAGGATAGAATGCATGGTGTATTTAGTAAGGACATGATACAGATTATTGCTGGCAATAGGAAGGCTGCAGAGGGACGGGAGCAGTTTTATTGTGAGGATAGAATGCATTGTGTATTTAGTAAGGACATGATACAGATTATTGCTGGCAATAGGAAGGCTGCAGAGGGACGGGAGCAGTTTTATTGTGAGGATAGAATGCATGGTGTATTTAGTAAGGACATGATACAGATTATTGCTGGCAATAGGAAGGCTGCAGAGGGACGGGGAGCAGTCTTATTGTGAGGATATAATGCATGTTGTATTTAGTAAGGACATGATACAGATTATTGATGGCAATAGGAAGGTTGCAGAGGGACGGGGAGCAGTCTTATTGTGAGGATAGAATGCATGGTGTATTTAGTAAGGACATGATACAGATTATTGATTTCAATAGGAAGGCTGCAGAATGGAACACGCGCGCCACCTGAAATGTTACCTTCTCTATGGAGAGCTAAGGCAGGACCGCTGATCACTGGGAGCAATTACAGAAGACCTGAGTGGGGTGGATAGTGGGAAACAGAGATAAATAACAGATGCCATGAACTCAGGCAATGGGCCTCATTATAAATTGGTCAGTGTGGTGGTAACACCGTTTACCACAAAGCCAAACTATGAGTTTAGGGGTAAGGTGGAGGAAAACCTCCAGCAAAAACCTGAGGGAAAACTGCCACCTCACCACGCACAATCGGCCAATTTGGTGCATGTACCGCTGGTGGTATTACTGCCGAAATCCACCATGGAGTGCTATGGGGACTAACACCACCTACTGCCACTTGTAATCTGGAGTAAATGGTGGGAACAGTAATACAGTTTGCTGGTGTCTCTGAGGATTTACTGCCGAGAAAGCTGAAGTAACATGTGTCACATTCATTCGCACGAGGGGAGGGTCTGCATGCAAGTGATTCTAAATGCAACGGGTGGCTGAGAATGCTGTTGCACTGAGGCAGCATTTACTACCACTAAGCATCCAGAAATTCTTCCTAATGTCAGGACAGGTTCTAGGATTTGAACGGCGCTGTGCGCCCAAAGACCCGCAGAGACCTATAGTGTGCAGTATTGATATGACTGCACGCGGTAATACAAACAATGACATCACAGATAGTAAAGCCTGCCTGTGTAATGCTTTATAAATCTGATAGAAGTTTTAAAACCAATACCAGCAATCCGAAATACCACTTGGAGCAGTTCATGATGTACAATTAGAATCCCCAAGTGTGTGCAACACATTAACATTAAAAGTAAGCCAAGAGACGAATCATGTTCCTATGGGCATCTGAATGTTCACTATTACTATAATATATAACAACAACATCTGTTAAATGATGAGTGCAGCTTTCTGGAAATGCGTGCACTGTAAAGTGAAGCACTTCTTTGGAAGATAAGGCAGAGAAAGTGGAAATGCTGTGCCCAAGGTCACACGCTTTATTTAAGGAGTGAAGCTGGGATTTGAGGCCAGTCCGCAGTTTATGAACGTGATCATATGTCTTCTTAACTCTTGTCCGTAAATTTATATAATAAAGCAACCTGACAAATATATACATCATTGAAACACTTGTGTATAGGCGCGTTATAAATGCCTTATCATATCATATCATTATTGACTGTCTTAAGAGTGATATTTCGCACAAGGCGAAGAAAACGTGAAATGTCAAAGCGCAAATGGACATCATGTAAATGCAATGGCCATTTAAAAAAGGGTTCAGGGATTTATTCCCACCACACAAATGTAAGCAGAATTTAACAGTTTCGGTAATAAAATTCGTACTTTGGGAGAGCAATAAAACATGCAGTATTTCCAAACACTGCCTTTGTATCGTTACGACCCAAATTTTAATCAGATGGACACTTAGACTGACCCTAAAAGAAGACACCTGCTTGTAGTCTTTGCCTGACACAAGAACACAGCTTCTGGTTATCCATAATGCGCTCCACGTGACATAACGTATTCCACTGTTGCTCCCTTTGGAGTCTAGGTCACTAGGCCATCCCACGGTCAGCACATTCTTGAGCTTGACCGTTATTTTTTGTGGCCGGTATTTTCATGAGGACAACCACAAAACACCAAGGAGCAACCAATTCATCAGGGACATCATTTCACCAAAATGCCAAGGGTAGCGGGAGTGACATAACACAACCTCTGGCCTCTGATGACATCACAGGAAGTGATATCATGTGACCCCCATCTCGACGTGACATCACGGGAAGCGATGGAACACAGCCTTTCACCCCCTGACAAAACAGGCAGTGACATCACATATTGTTCCAAAGTACACAACAAAAAATATAGTTGAGTTCTCACTATAATTTGATATACATTTCATACAAGAATGGCTCAACATATGTATCATTAACAGCAGTGTGTATAGGCCCATATTACCAAATTACTGTGAATGCAAGCAGACGTCTAAGGCCAAATGATAATGATATGGTATTATATAGCACTTACGCTTAAGCGCTTTATATAGAACAAATATACAATATCACCCAACATGTGTTGGTACTCATTTATCGACCTCAGAAGGATGAAAGGCTGAGTTGAGGTGTTTAAGAACAGGCTACATCAGTGACTCACCACTGAAGTGTGCCTGAAATGAACATTTATGTGTCTAGCAATTATTGTATAGAATTCCAGAAAGAACAATGATTTGTTATTCCTATTCTTTCTTATTTAGGGCCACTGCTCAAAGTGTTACACTTGTGAAACCCCCTGTTTTTTTTAAGAGGCCTGAACAAGAAAGTCAGCCACACCAAAACTAAAGAGCCACATGACACTGGCCACAGCCCAGGAGCTTACATTAAAAAAAAAAAGTTAAAAAGATATTTTTTCTAGGGGTAGCAAGGGAGACCACAGGGGTAGCAAGAGAGACAGCAGGGGTCTCTAGTGCGACCCCTGGCGACCCCCAAATGATGTCTCTGCGATTGATCTATGCAGTCTTCGTGCTAGTGCCTGCCACACTACCAGTGGTGGTCAGAGCAACCGAGGGAGTGTAGCAAAGGGAGAGGGGTGGGGAAGAGGGTAGAGACTGAATCAAGAGCAAAGCCAGAGGAGTTAACGATGGTTGGAGGGAAAGCAGGTTATAAACAACCACATAGAGAGGGGAGAGGCAAGGAAGGCAGCTAGGGGAGAGGGGCGGTCAGGGAAGTGTGAAAGAGGAAAGGAATCCCAAAACTGAAGGTACAGAAGATGTTTGGCAGCCAGAAAAGAATGAGAGAGAGGAGTGAATACCCGGCCAGATGTAATGGAGGAGACGCAAGAAAGGAGAGCGAGAGAACAGATCAGAGATTGGTGCAACCAATGGGAAGACACAAGAAGCGCACCAGGGAAGATGGAAAGGCAAATTGGCATCAGGGGATGGAAAGAGACAGGACTTAGGGGAGGGACAAGTTAGGGGAGCAAGATAGTTGATCAGGGGGGCAAGGAAGGCAAAGAAATGGAGGGACACAACTAAATAGGGGTAGAGAAAGGGGCAGCACGAGCGGGAAGATGGATCGTGAACGGACAGATAAGGATGAAACAAATAGGCTTAGAACAAGGCGGAAGAAGAAAGACAGAAGAGATGGGCCATATAAGGGAGAGTACGGAATGAGGGGGACGCCAGGACGGTAAGTGAGAGAAGGTAAGTGAGAGAAGAGAGAGGACAGATGGAGGCACAGAGCGAGTAAAAGGAGACACACAAAGGTTGCCATCAGGAGGAATACGTAGGAGTGACATTCTAGAGGACTGGAATAGAGAGGTGAGCTACATAAGGGAGAGGATGAAATGAGGTGGAGGCAAGGTGGGTAAGCGAGAGAAGAGAGCGGACAGAAAGGAGGTAAAGAGTGGGTGAAAGGAGAGACACAAAGGTTGCCATCAGGAGGAAAACAAAGGAGTGACACTCTAGGGGTCAGGAGTAGAGAGGTGGGCTAGATAAGGGAGATTATGGAATGGGGAGGTAAGGGAGATTAGAGAGGGGACAGAAAAGAGGTAGAGAGTGAGTGGAAGGAAAGAGACAAAGGTTGCCATCAGGAGGAATACAAGGAGTGATACTTCAGAGGGAAGGAATAGAGATGTCCCATTTGATTTCCGCAATACTTTTATTACCTGCTTGACCATTTCCAACTGGAAAAATGACTGATCTGTTAGAAACAATATGACATGGCATTTATAACGCGCCTATACACAAGTGTTTCAAGGCGCAACAATCCAAAGGAGCAGGAACAGAGCAAAGACAGAGACAACGATCTTACTAGGCCTGGTGAAATTGTGATCGCGCAAGTGCAGGGTAGGGGGTGGAGGGGAAAAGTGCAGGGGAAAGGGGGTGGGGCAGTGCAGTCCATAGGATAATAGTAACATAAATAAAGATAATACATAAAAGTGCGGCCAGCTGGTGGGAAGTGCAAGGGTAAGTGCATAGATCAGGTGTTAAGTGCTTGTAGGGGCTGTAGGGATACGGAAACAGTCCCTGAGTGCAAGGGTTGCCAGGTGGGCAGTGCAGGTGTGCAGCTGGCAAGGAGGGGACCTGGGGCTGAGATCAGAGGGTAGCCAGGTAACCAGTGCAATTTCAGTTTCAGCCAGGAGATCAGCAGGGGAGAGGAGGAGAGAAAGCAGAAGCAAAGAGGAAGGTCTTGAGGTGCTTCCGGAACCACAGATGGTTCTCCTCAAGTTTCAGAGAGGTTGGGAGGCTGTTCCAAAGGGAGGCCCCAGCAGATTAAAGAGATCTACCACCCACTGGCTGCTTGGAGAAGCGACTGACCCTTAGGGAGTTGGAGGCGAATGAGCGAAGAGTTCGAGAGGGAAGACATTTAGGAGGAGAGAGTTAAAGATATTGAGGCCCCAGGCACCAGAAGGCCTTGTGGACAATGCAGAGGGTTTTGAGCTTAATCCTCGCCACCACTGGGAGCCAGTGCAGAGATTTCAGTCCAGAAGAGAAACGATCCCTGGGCTTGAGGCCAAGGACATGTTTTGCAGTCCTGTTTTGGATGAGTTGCAGAGGGCGGAGAGTAGAGACAGGCAGATTTAGAAAGAGGCTGTTGCAGTAGTCCAGCATAGAGAGAACCAGAGCTCTAGAGAAAGTGAGCTTCTGGGGGAAGGAGAGGAAAGGAAGAATACCTCTGAGGAGGTGCAGCTGGTAGTGTGACTTCTTAGAGATGTCAGAGATGTGAGAAGAGAAGGAAAGTGTGGAGTCGAAGATGACCACGCGGTTTTTAGCCTCACAGGTGGGAGCAGGAAGAGGGCCAAGAGAGGCCAGCAAGAAAGTGACAGGAAAGGAGGGAGCAGGTGTGCTGATGAGGAGAATTTCAGCTTTACTGGCATTAAGGCAGAGCTCATTGGAGGCACACCACTCCTGGATAGTAGACAAACAGACAGAGATGAGAGAAGGAGAAGAGGCCCCTGAAAGTACCCTGAAAATGAGCTGACTGTCATATGCATAGCACTGGAAGTTGGGGCAGAGAGCGGCAATGCTGTGGGCAAGAAGTGCCAGGTATTGGTTGAACAGCCAGGGAGAGAGGTTATACCCCTGGGGAACACCACAGGTAGAGATAAAAATAGAGGAGAGGAACGACCCAAGTTGGACCTTGGAGGGTCGATCGGAGAGGAAAGAAGCCAGCCATACTAGGGCCTGACCGGTCATACCCAGGTTATCACCGAGACGGTTGAGCAGGATGGCATGGTTGACAGCGTCAAAGGCAGAAGAGAGATAAAGTAAGATGAGGACACAGGGGGTGTTGGAATTAAGGTTGGAGAGCAGGTGTTCACGGATGTTCAGGAGAGCAGTTTCCATGCTTCTGGCAGCTCTGAAGCCAGACTGATGATCATGGAGACAACCATGGTGGGCCAACAGTCTGCACTGAGCAGGCCAGACCATGAGTTTGAGCGCAGTAGAAAAGCAGGCTGCCACTTGCCAAGCAACCCCAGCTCTGTGAAGTATGAGAGCCTGGAAGGCCAGATACCAATCCGAACCAACACCACCAACCAAAGAGCTGGAGAAGAATACCAGCAAGACGAGTGTGGACCCCGGTTTGCAGTGCATGCCATGTCAATGCCTGCAGATTCTAAGCCCAGCATCAGGCCAGACAACCGCTCTCAGGCACCTGCCACTCTAGCTTTGGAATGAGAGGAAATGGGCTCCTCAAATTAAAAGGACTGGGTGAGTACATGGCCCCAGCCAAAGGCTACGTATCACCACTTTCCAATAGGCTGCACTAGTGATTGGGCCCCCTAAGGTGCTGACTAAGGGGGAGGAGGGAGCAAGATTTCACAAGCGGCATCGGACTACGCGCCTGATGATGGCTGCAACAGCCAGAGGTGTTGGCAATAATGAGGCTGGCATGTCTCCATAGAATAGTGGTGGTGAAAGCCGTGTATGGGCTCCCTGTGATCCCCTCCCTGTGACTGAGTAATTAACAAAACAGGATAAGGCCAACTTGGTACCAATGGAAACCAAATACAGGATGGCTGGAACGCTGGGCAGAATTCCCATTCCAAGGAGCTTTTTGAGACCAGGAATTCATTTTCAAACAAGCAATTCAAGGCAGAGTTAACTTATTTACAGCACTATTTACACTTGAAAAGGACACACCATGATTGCATACACAATATACTGTCCCTCTACAATACCCACAACAGTGCTCAGAACATCAGAAATACACAGAAATTCCATGCAAGCATTCTAGAACTGTCAGCTCCAGGGATGGCTGCCTGAAAGCTGTGCTCCTGTGCCTGGATTGAACTACAACTGAATAAACACAGCCTGCAAAAAGGCCAAAGGGGGGTGGAGAGAAGGCCTCTGAAGAAAGAGAGGACAAAATACTGCAACCACTAACCAATGTGACCCTGGATGTCGCTGAGATCAAGGAGAAGGTGTCTAAAGCTGAGGAGAGATCTGTGGCGCCAACTTCAAATATCAGCAGAGTTGAAACTAATTTATCTGAGATGGATAATAAGGTGCTAACAATGGACGACTAGATAAGAGACTTACAAACCAAGAATGAAAGACTAGCTCAAAAGATTCCCGAGCAAGAACATTTCTCTAGAAGAAATAATGTCAGAATTGCTGGCTTGCCTGAAAATATTGAAAAAGGCAAAGCTGTGGACTTCATAGAGAAAGCTTTGATCACCTTCCTAAAATAAGATTGGAAATTGAAAGGGCGCAAAGAAGTTTTGAGGCCCAAACCGGCAAGTGGCCAAAGACCTAGACAATTTGTGGTCAAATTCCTGAGATTTCCAGTGAAGGACATGATCCTAAGGAAAGCCCATGAATTCACTGATCTCTCCTGGGTCGACACAGAGTTATGATTTTTGGAAACTTAAGTCAAGATGTCCTGGACAAAAGGACTGAGTTCAATATGGCAAAAGAGAAGGCAAAAGCCAAAAACCTCAAGTATCATATGGTCTACCCTGCAATATTCTGTGTTATTATGAATGGTCAACTTTTCTCATTTAGTGATAATAAGAGTGCTGAAGCCTTTCTGAGTGATCTTGAGAAGGACCAGGAACCCCTGGAAGCCATTGCAACTACTTCTCAAAGGGTCTTGCCAGCCAAGAAAAGATAATGGTCCTAGCATTTGGATCTTGGAAGAGTAGTGGTTTGGTTAATTTATCTACATTTTATTAGTCTATATGCTTTATTTATTTGTTTTTCATTTATTCTCATTGAGTATACAATGTTTAATTGCTGGCATAGACACGCCGTGAAAGAGGGTGCATCTGTGGATTTTGTTCCAGCTTGTTTACTTTTGCACTGCAAGTATCAGAGGAAAGGGCCTAGCGATAACGTGTGTTGCACATACAAGCCATTAGGAAATGATCGTAGAACTTAACATGTAGGAAAATGGATGGAGCGTCGTCGTGGTCCTGTGCGGCGTGCAATGGCAGCTTCTATCCTGCGAAATATAGAACATGAGGGCGAACCACTACCAGGAAGGAATACACGGTAAGCATGAATAGTATGTAACTGTGAGCGGGCAGAGATTAGCCATGCTGCAGGCGAGTGATGAACGGCTACGGGTCTGTGTGCACCGACATGCATGCGGTGTCCCTCGGCAGAAAGTAGAGCCTCCCGCTCCCCCTCTGCGGCTGGACGTTAGTTGGCCCTCCTTGACGGATTCCGATACTGTATTGGTTTAGAACTTGTGGCAGCAAGGGATTGTCTGACAATGAAGTCAGCACGCACAATACTTCCACTCTGAATTTCCAACATAGGCGGGGGGGGGATGCTTACACCCCTCTTTGGGAGTTTCTGTACATTACGTCGCCTAGCGTTGATCCACTATGTGCAACCCACTTAATGAGCCTATGCCTGCAGGTCTGATCGGAGTAATGTTCTGGGTTTGTGTTGAAACATCGCCTCAGACTTTACGTCATCCTCTTTCATGTTACTAATATAATACTGACCCCAGTCAATGGCCATTGAGTGATCTGCTGGGGTGTGCAGCATGGTTATGGGGACCAGATACATTATGTACCGAGACGGAATGACATGCTGTACTGGGTATAAGCTAACTATTAACCAGCCTATTCCTTTATAAGCAACAGATGCCCGGACCCAACTGGCTAGAGTGTTTATAACAGTACATTTCCCTTCATGAAAAATGCCCTCATTGAGGAAACAGTGCTTGAGCCGGGGAAGAATTATGATGCTCTATGTCTAATGTTGCAATAGGGCTGCTATGAATAGACACATGGGATAAGTGCTGATCTTGTTAGTAAAGAACTGTCTGGAAGGCTCCAGGATCTTTAATAAATGCAATCTTAATTGGATATTGATCCCAATTATCGTGGTTGAATTGTGCGCCTGAACTCAATATGTTGTTGTAATCAATGGGATAAGCTATATTATGTTGGGTTTAAGGACCAGTCTATTTGGTCATGGGTGGCAGTGAGAGGAGCAATAGCAGAATCTTCAAACTGGGCCTATTTACGATTTCTGGACGGCTATGCAGTTCTGGTTGGCGGCACGGCGCCTGACACTTTGCAATGTTAGTGTAAATAGGATATTAAAAGTGGGAAGTCAGTCCCTGTGGTGTCAGGGAATGCAATCACAGAAAATGTATCAAGTGGGAGTGGGTAGAGGATGATATAGAGCGTTTTTGTGATGGTAGTGGTGGGTGGAGTGTGGCGTTACAGCGCTGCAGCGTACTGTGAAGGTGGGGGCATCAATTGACCAGTTATGCATACACATAAAATATTATGTTCAGGGGGCCATACAACAAGTATTGTAATAGGAGATGCATTGACTGCTACGTATGGTGAGGGGGAGTGGACAGCAGGAACAGTTATAGATAAGTGTTGAACTTGTATTATTCATTTTGCTTCTCAAATTAATACTGGTTAGAAAGGCCACTATATTCATACGGTTTGAGATCCACTGATTGATATCAGGCAGGCGGTCTGTTACGCTTTAGGGGGGAACAAAGGAGGAATAGCAAAAAGATTGGGGGTAGACACTACTTTGGTAAGGCTAATTCCTGAGGCACGGCCTTTGTAGTGATTACAGTTCAGAATACTGATGATAATGTAAATATTGTGACTCAGAATCGCTCTCTGAGGATTCAGGACGTTATGGTTGTTTAATCTTGGATGTGTATGTAGTGTAAGTGTCTTTGTCTGGTGTTGTTCTGTGTGTATTATCAATGCGATGTGGGAATCTCCGTCAAGTCATGAAAGTATTACTAACTGGATACAAAGTTCTCTGATTCCATCCCCGAATCGGGCTCTTAAGGAACTTGACTTCAAATGTGTATTACTAGGGTAATTCAGGAATATCCAGTGCTGAGTGTATCACCTATAGAATTGGGACTGCAGCAGGAAAAGGTGAGATATTTGGTGATCTTGGTAATCTGGCTACTAGATTAATCCCAGAAAAAGGAAGAACTTGTTGATGAGATTAAAGAGGGAAAAGGACGGATGTTGTCCTCCTGCAAGAGACTCACTTGTTAGAGGAAACCAAACATCTTAGGAACAATGCACTATACAACAAGACGTTGTCGAACTGTTACATTTCTAAATCAAGCGGAGTGGGTATTCTATTCTGTAGAGGGTTACATTTGAATCTGGAAAAGGTGGTTATGGATGACGAAGGAAGAGTGATCCTAGTAGATATTAATTATGAAGGTAGTGTGATTACAATAGGATCCATTTATGGACCATGTGCTGCAGGAAGTGATTTTTTCATAAAAATAATATTGTTGTTATGAGGCATGAATGGGGAGCACACTATTCTGGAGGGAGATTTCAATTGCGTCCTCGATTGTAAATTAGACTGCTCTGCACAATGTCGATGCACGGCGGGAAGTGCTAGCAGAGCATTTGCTGAACTTCTGCATAGCCTAGATTTGGTGGATGTATGGAGATTCGTACACCCTGGAGAGAGAGAGTACTCTTTCTTCTCGCCAGTTCACGACTCATATTCCAGAATTGATGATTTTTTGACTTCGGAAAGAATGATTGAAAAGGTAACTAGTGTAAAGATAATGGAGTGGGGTTATTTCAGATCACTCACTGATAAATCTGAAATTAGAACTGGGGGATGTACGATCAGCAATGTCACGGTGGCGTCTGAAGACATACATATTGCAGGAACAGGAGGTACTTATGTCGTTAAAGTCATTTATCAAGACATTTTTGGAAATATTTGCTTCTGAGCTGATGGTTTGGGATTGCTTTAAGGCAGCAATTAGGGGTAAAATGATGGATATTACAGCCAGCACAAGGAAAAAGGGAATGGGAGAGTTGAAGCGGGCTGGAGAGTACGTTGGATAAGTGCCAGAAGAAATATAAATTGACAAGAAATAGTGAAGATAAAGCAGAGATGGACAGGGCATGTGAATCTTTGAAAAGTTATATGGATATACAGAGGGTGCAAGGTATCTTCTTTATGAAACAGAAATACTAGGAGCAGGGAGATAAAAGTGCTAGATTTCTTGCCAACAAATTAAGGGGTTTAAATGATAATCCCTATGTACAGAAGATAGTGACTGAGGAGGAAATATCTAAAGTCAAAAAGGGAGAGATAAGTGAATGTTTCAGGACATTTTACGCGTCTCTATACACAGAGGATCGGTTCTCGACACCGGAGGGTTTGGGAGAGTTTTTTTGAAAGGTCAATTTGCCGAAATGATCTGTAGAACAAGCAATTTCTATTGATCAGCCTACTGGGGAGGAAGAGGTACTGAGAGCAAATGACCAACTTAATACTGGTAAATCGCCGGGCCTGGATGGGTTATCGGTTGAGTACTCCAGGGCATTAGGCCCTGAAGTGACGCCATTTTTATGTAGCCTATATTATAGTTTTATTTTTGAAGGGATTATATGCCCAACGATGCGAGAAGCATGTGTGACAGTAATCCCCAAACCAGGTAGGGACCATAAAAGATGTGAATACTATAGACCAATATAGTTATTAAATGTGGGCTTTAAAATATTCTCCAAAATATTAACTAATCGATTGGATAGGTGCATTGGTGTATTGATTGGGCAGTCTCAGTTTGGGGGTAATGCGTGGGGGGTTTGGCTATGATCACATCAGGACACTTATAGATATATTAGGCCTTCCAAAGGATGAGGTGAAGAACATGTTACTAATCTTCATGGATGCGGAGAAGGCCTTTGATCGGGTTAATTGGGCTTTTTTGGATAATACACTTAGGAAAATGGGATTTGGAGATACCTTCTTGAGAGTCATTAAATCTCTAAATTCATCCTTTAGTGCAAAAGTATGGGTCAATGGAGAACTGTTTTCCTCCTTTGCTTTAACTAGGGGCACTAGGCAGGGCTGTCCGCTGTCTCCTTATCTTTTCAGCTTGGCATTAGAGCCTCTAATAGCCTACATTAAGCAGGAGCAAGGCCTTCAGGGGCTTAAAGTTGTTGACAGCCAGATCATAGTACTGTGTTATGCGGATGACATGACCATAATATTGTCTAACCCAAAGTAGGGGGTGGGTATAAGGTTAAGTGCATGTTTGAGGAAGTGGGGTGTTTGTCTGGCCATAAGATAAATTGAGAAAAGACAGTGGTCTTTCCATTAGATGTCTCACAACCAAAGGGTGATTTAAATTCATGGAACTGTCAATAGAATGTGGGAGCGATGAAGTATCTCGGGGTCCACCTGGTTCGCGATTTAAAGAGAATGGTGAAATTTAATGTGACAAAACTTATTGAGGTGCTCCAGAAAGATGTATGAAAATGGAATCAGTTATGATTGTGGTTCTGGGTGAGGATCAATGCCATTAAAATGGTTCTTCTGCCGAAGGTTCTCTATATCATTCACTCAATACTGTTAAGGTTTATAAAGAGGATCATTGGCCGTATTGATAACGTTTTTCTAAAGTTTCTATGGGGTGAAGGCAAGAGGCCTAGAATCCCAAAGTATGTCCTGATGCGGGCTGTGTGAGAGGGGGGCTTCGGGTACCCCAATCTGGAAAGTTACTGGATGGGGTTTATACTGAAGAAATCAAAACTATATTTCGATGGGAGGAATAATGACATGCCTCTTTGGAAGTTTATGAAAGGGAAAAATTCTCCCCCAACTTCAACTGCTAGATTACCTACTGTGGGAATTACAGGAGAGGCCTTGAGAACCTTTGCGACCACCAGAGGAGAAAACATTGGGATTCACTATGGCACAATATTGTAATTGTAATTGGTTATTCAATATGGGTCTGCAGATTGATGACAAGACTTTGTGCTGGCGGAGCTGGGTCATAAAGGGTATTTTGACGATACGTGATGTGTGGAAGGATGGTCGGATGGTCCCTTTTCAGCAACTTGGAGGAACTTTTGGGTTAGGGGGAAGAGAGCGAAGACCTTACATGGGCTTGAAATGCTGTCTAGCTGGAAGGCAGGGGATGATGAATGGCCCAATGAAAGAGAGACCAATGGTCTGTAATGTTGTTCACTCCTCTCCGCGTATGGTATCGACATACCTGGAACTGATGTCGATGGATAGCTCTTACGTGAGTGCTTGAGAGAAGCTGCGTCAGACTAGGATAAGGGAGTTGGGCAAAGGAGTGGGATAACTTAATGAAAATTGGCATGCAATCAAAGATGATTTGGGCCTACGATATGTGCTGCAAAGGCTTTTGTGTCGACTATACTGGATCCCGGTAAGGATGGCTAGTTTAGGCTTGTCGTATGATGACATGTGTTGGGGCTGTGGCTGTAATGGGGGTAACCTTGTCGCACATGTTGTAGGCATGTCCAAGGGTGGTTGATTTCTGTAAGGATGTTCCGAGTATCTTTGATTTAATACAGGGGGATACACTACCGAGGACATCTTATTCGACAATACTTTTGTCAAATAACGAGAAAGGTGTGGTAGCTTGGGAATACTGTGAATGGATTGCTTGTGGTGGCAGCAACGCAAATTCTAAGGGTATGGAAGTCGAGGGAAAAAGCAGAAGTGGAAGGATGGCTGTTGGACTTGCAAACTTGGTCTGGTTATGAGAAAGTCATGTTTAAAAAACAGAAGCTTGAGGAATATTACTCTGAAATGTGGGGATCATTCAATGAGCTATATGGTTAGTGTAAGCATTGTCAAGCGAATAGATGGATGCGACATTATAGGAGAAAGGTTATTAGGAAAGTCTGTTACTTGTTGTTCGTTTGTGTTTGACCATCATGGCTTGTCTTGTCTGGTCTTGTCACATGTGTTGGTTAGTTACAATAAGATAGAGGACTTGTGCAGTAGGTTAAGAGAAGTATTGCAATTATTGTTAACATCATACTTGGACTCTTAGATACTGTACACACGGTCTATTCCAAATGGCCACCTCTGATGTTATGAAAATGATAAATAAAGTAAATAAAGTGTTTAAAGAAATTCCATGGAAAAAGAGAGGGATGTGTAGATGTTGGAAAGTGCACTGCAGCTAAACTAGATCACACACATACGTGTCCGAAAATGTTTTCTTCTCAACATGCCTTCTCTTCCTGTAGCATTGTTTTATCCACACGGTTGTACTAAAGAGTCACTGCACGCGCCAAACCCAAAAATGGTCAGGGAAAGGTGAGTGAAAAAGAAGGAAGATGGGAAAAAGGAAAGCTGGAAATAACCATACAGGGGAAGTCAAGAAGGACAGGGCTAGCGGTTGGGTGAAGGAGTTTTTATATATTTTTAAATGGTAAATTTGTGACGGATAGAAATTGGGATAGACTTGTTTTTGCCAATGTTGTCAGAACTTCTGCCATGGATCCGCTGTTGGGCATGTGGTCAGCACTTGGCGTTGCTTGTGGTGAAGGGGCTGCATGGTTCTCAGTATTTTAGAGGCGGGATCTCACAATGCCTTCGCTCTGCGGCATGGATTGACAGGTGTCGTGATCTGTTTTTGTGTCCATTGGCCTTGCGTGTTTCTGGACTGGATGTGGTGACCTTGGGAGCCCAACCTTTGTGATCTCTCTCTTGTTTCTCCGCAGGTCTGCCTGAGAAGGTCGGGCTCTACTTCCTCTGTGGTGTGTCAGTAGGGCTGGTGTTCCTTCTGTGCATTGTCACCCCTAAAATGGCCTTCCTTCAGGAAGTCCAGAAAGTCTTCCTGGACTCAGAGCTGGGGAGCAGCATGGAGCTCGGTGGGCTGAAGCGCCGCCATGGCAGCGAGGACGAAGACGTCAACCATTACGACAGCTCTTCCGACTCGTCCTTCCGTCGCCTAACCCGCTCCTACTACACGTCCAATAACATCTTCAGCCCAGAGTTGACTGCCGCCCTGGAAGAAGCAGCGGATCCTGGGGGGGCAGCCAAGGATGATATCTGGATCCCCAAAGAGTCCAGCCCTTACGCCATCAGCAAGATCAAGTCTGCCACCAAGTGACCCACTCATGGAGACCTCTGAACTCTCAGATGCTCATCTGTCTGGGGCTCCGGGTGCTCGTGAGGGTCTGGGGTGTGGGGGCACTCTGCTAGTTCTGATCTATGATAGTCTTCTGAACAGGAAGGGCTGTGATCACAGCTGCCGGGGGAATGTGTGTGATTTCAGTGCTGGATCTGTGCCCTCACATCTGTTATTGGGACCTGGTCTGTATACAGAGGAAAGTAGAGGAAAGGACCTGATATTCTGGGGGATGTATTCAGCTATTGCTCTTCAGTAAGCAAAACACGAGTAACTGTGTAGTAGTAGCTTCTACTAGAAGTAACTATGTGCACTATTACTCCAGCAATCTCTTATTTGGTTTGACTCATTCGCATGTTTGGATGTTCTAATGGACCTTGGCTCACTGCGCGCCCTGTTCTAATGCTGCTCACTCTCTGTGTGTCATTGTTGCGCTCAGTGCACTCATCTCTATTTCCATTCACGCCAGAAAAAGGCCATATGCAACTTTTCACACCCTTCCTGTCACTATTACTTAGGCAACCTCAGGTATCCCTTCCCCCTGGCTCTGTACCCGCATTGCTCATGCATAGCCCACATCTTAAATCTACTCGGAATTCCGATTTCACATCTGCTTATCACACCTCTGTCACAGCCCTCTCCTCCAAAAGGTTGCTGATCTCATGTATTCATTTATTCTGACCTGCCACTATTTGCACTCTCTTTTAGAGTTGCCTAATTGCCTGTGAAGGAAAAGAGAAACACATTGAAAGTTTGCAGCGCCCGATTCCTGCATGTGGAGGTCCACCCAGAGCAACTCACATGTTGTCATGAGATACATGCATCCTTTCACTGTATTCCCAAAATGTATAGACGTTTTAGGAAATGCAGTTCTCAGATAAACCACAGAGGGCAGTCTTGCCCCCTTCAGGTAAAGCGAATGCAAAAATGTTTGCAACCCATTTGTGATGAAATGCCACATTTGCACTGAAAACTGCCTTCGCTATCCGTGGCCCATCTGTCCTGCTATACCGCTTCTTTCATGTGTTGTGGCACTGTGGTGGTTCAGAGGAATTAAAGGTCTGTGGGGTGCAATGGCCAATGCACCCGTTGTGTTTCATGGTGTGTCTACGCCCAACGGGTGCAGACGTTCTTTGACATGCAATAACCCACACTGGTTCACTTACTTATCTCCATCACATTAGCCTGAGTCTTGTCTGTGGGCACCAATGGGTTTTGGGGGTGTAAAGTCATGTGTTTTAAATAGTAAGAAGATGTGTGCCTGGGTGTAAATATGCCCTCGTGCACCTGTGGCGCATGGAGACAGGCAGCCCCTTCCTCACAGCTGCTGACCCTTGGCCGCTCACCACATTGTTAACCTATTTGGGGTTGAGGCTGTAACCCCCACAATGACTCCTTGAGGGTGATGAAAGCACTGACCATGGCAGATGTGTGATTTACAGGTAACGTTCAACATATCATGTCATAACATAACATACTAGTAGGGTATTGAAATACAATTACATGCTTAAGTGCTTCTTTAAACACACCATGGCTATCACCAGTTTGCTTTAATCCTATGCGTGGTGTGTGGAACACGTTAATAACTGTGCAAGGAACACAGAGCTAGCCTGCTCTCCAACCATGGGTACACTGCTGAACAAATACAATCACAATCCTTACTGGACGGACAATCCTGCCTCACAGACACTGCAGCAAGGTCTTCGTGTATAGGCTGGCCCTGGTGAATGGCGCTCCTCCACAGCTGTGCTCTTTTCCCTGGCCTTGCCCGAGTGTTGCTGCTGCTGGCTGGTGACTGCCCTGCTGTTCTCCACATAGGCTGCTCTGCCAGTGCTGCTGCTTACCACAGTGGCGGAGCGGCACCAATGTCATGCAGGTTGACTGGAGTGCGGTCAGGAGGTGCTGGAGCGCCAGGCGTTGCCATCTTCCAACTCATTCATAAGCATGAGAAAGCATAACTAGCTCTGTCCTGCCCGCGTGGTTCATCACGTCCTTGACTGGCAAAGAGCCGGCCCAGGATGCAGAGACCTCAGCCAGTGGCCACTGGCATTGCTTGTAGAGTGACTATCATTTACTGCTAAACTAATACAGTTGCCAATAAAACCACCGTATAATAAAACTGACACAATAAGTGCTGGGGATCAGAAATAAGTCCTGGGGCTGAGCCCTGGCAAACATCGCCACAAACTAAGCACTCGTTACACCACTGGATCACGCGCGACAGTCTCATGATGTCCATACTTTGGTAATTCTTGTCCCTGTGGGAAACCGCACATGGAGTTTAGATTGGACATGCACTGGACTCGAGACTTGGCCTCAAGAGGATAATCAGCGCGACTTTTCAAACTAAAGATGGTATACATGAGCAATATCAGGTCTGCCTAGCTGTAGAAACTGCAGCTGAGTGAATCAGTCAAGTGGGGGTGAGAGGCACATGTTCCACAGCCTGCTCCTGTCCGCTGTGCATAGGCACATGCTGAACGAGGGACCGCCCCATCAGCTATGGCAGAGGCTGGCACAGGTCCCAGGCATACCAGGCAGAACCGGTCATTGCATGGGACCCAGGAAGTAATGCCCCCGCCCAACCTCCATTCTTCGGGGCTCCTCAGGGCTTTATATGTAGCTGTAGCCTTTAGTGTAGAAATAAGAATAATAAAAAAAAACAATTCTATTGAAAGTAAAACAAACAGGTTCCCAAACAGACATTCATTCACTCAAAATACACGGGGATTTAAAAAAGAGACATTGGATGAAGAATCATTATCAGCTCTTAGGGGGTCATTCTGAGTTGGGCGGTAGGGGGTTAACGGCACCGGTAAGGATGCCAGTGCCGTTAAACCCCTACCGCCACATTCCGATGTTCCTTAGTGGGTCTGACCCGCCGTCCTTAGTGGGACCTGTTAAGGGACCATGGAGCTAATAACGGGACCGCTATATGCGGGCCCTTTATCAGCTCCTTCCCCATTCCCATTGAGCCCTGTGGGGTCTCGAATGGGAATGGGGAATGGTTTTCGAAATGGGGACTTACCGGGTCTGCATAGGTTGGAATGTCCCGGTAAGTCCCCATTCCGACTGACCGGACCCGGACCCGAGTTAGGAGGCAGCCATGGTGCCAATAGCACCATGGCTACCTCCAAACTCGGAATGACCCCCTTAGTCTCGGGAGGATAGCTCAAGGGCAACACGCTCCTCTTGGAAACAAGACGACGCTGAGCAGCGCAGGTTCCATCCCCGGGCTGCGCTTAGAAACCTCTGGGTATTAAGCGCGTTATAACTAACCAGTTATAATTACAATTAGTCCTGTAAAACATATAATGTATCAATTAAGACTAGAGAAACACTGAATAAGTTATAGTTCCTTTTTCTAAAAATCCTCTGGATTCTCAGTGAGGCTTTGAGGAATCCCAGTAAAGACCAGACTATTACTGGTGTCTCTACCTTTAAAAGAAAGCAAAGGGCTGGTTTAGATTGCCTGAAATTCATTGGTTTAAGGATTGGGGGTAAGAAGTGACGACGGGGCTTTGCATAAACTGGGCAGAGAAGTGGTACATGAAGAAGGTCTTCCTTGCCATGATTACATATCCAATTATTTGTATTTGTTGTTGAGTTGCCCGTCCACGTCGCAGTAATCCCATTTACCCATATGGCGCTACACCTTGCTCTGGTAAGAATAGAGAACTCACGTCATCTATTTAGCCATGTCAATAAGCAGGGCATTCACCACTCTGTAATACTGGAGGGGTTGGGGGGAGGTTTCCTACGAGCTGGCTTCACCATTTCCCGATGCTTGCTTTCTAAATTCCGCCTTAATCAAGAATTCAACATAATTCTAGTAACCATCATTTTTAAGAGTTCTGTTACATTATTAATACAAGAAATACAATTGCCCGCCTGTAAGGTCTGCTTTATGATGGCTAACCATGGGATTTCGAATGTCTTTCTTTCACTTACCAGGCCAGCTGCCATCATACATGTATCATGTGCGCAGCCTCTTAGCCACACACGGACTGGTTCTGTTTTCAGGTCATCCTCTGCCAATGGGGACTCCAGCTCTTTCTATACTGCATAATTAGGTAATGATTGGGGTAAGCCCAAGACATATATTAATAATGTATGTCTCAATATAGGTAAAGAGGGGATATTTTCAGGGCCAAAATACTAGCTGTGTATAAAGCAAGGGATTTCTTTTTTTTTTTATTATTTTTTTTATTTGTTTTGTTTTTTTTATAAACCTTTACAACATTTCAAAACGAAAGCAATATCACAATCTGAGATTAAGTACAAATACATATTAAACTGAAGCAATTATTCAATTCCATCTACTAAAAACATAAATATCACAAGCATCATATAAAATAAACAATCAGTGCAATTTCAGATTCTAAATTCCAAGAAAACATTCTATTATACTAATAGAATCAATATTGGTCTGACAAAGCATTGGACAGTGCAGTGGATCTCTATAACAGACAGAGATGAGACACAGTATTAGCACAAGTCACAGACATTTCTCAGAAAAGAGGTAACACGCATACTTAAGATGGTAGAGTTCATGTGCAACATTCTATTGAAAATTAATTCCTTGTTAACTGTTTCGGTGGTTCTTAGAAATTGGGCAAAATAGAGAATACTTTGGCTTTTGAGTGCTGGGCAGATACGGAGAATATGTTGAAGTGATTCAACAACCCCCTCAAGTTTGCAAAATCGACACCAAGCCAGTCTTCTGCACAACGATTTCTAATACTCCTAATTTGATTCGTTTGAATCACATTTAATCAAAAAAGCATAAAATCATTGCATAACATTTTACAAGGATATTTCTTTAGGTATCCTTCCATAGCAGGGTACCATTTCCATGTCGAACATGCTTGGTTATACAAATTAGTCTCTACAGTTATGTTCACAGTGTTCTGCCAATCGAAGCCCATGAGGCTTTCTTTGATTTTTGCCGGTTTATTAAGCATTGAGGTAACAGACATGCCCAAGTTTTTCAAACAACTCATAGTTTCTGTGTGCAAGGAGTTTGTGAAGGGATTGGTAAGTTCATTACCTGCAAATTTGTACAGTTCACCCTCACTCGACATTTTACATTTTCTCCATATACACATTCTTTTCCAAGTTACACATGTTGAGAGAGATTGTAAACCAAATTCAAACTTTATAAGTTCTATCTGGATGCATTTTGGTAAAAAGAATAAGACAGTCCACCAAATTCTTCCCTCAAGACTCTTCAGGAAAGCCAAAAGTTAATTTGGAAACAGTTCCATACCATGCAGTCTCTATATCACTTTCATGGTGTAAAATTCTCTCAAAGGGACCATAGAAAACTTGCCAAATTTCCTTTCAATTGAACACATTTGTCTAATTGCCACTTCGGCTTTTAATTTAAGTTGACTTTTGATTAGAACAGTAGAGCCCACTCCTGAAAAGTGATAACCTAGGTATTTGAAGGCCGGTTGTGATCTAATCAATTTGCCTTCACAGGACCAAGTGAAGGTACTTTGCCTCTTATTGGGTTTGCCAAATCAGACAATAATTGTTTTGGCTGGATTGATTTTTAGTAATAGGCTAGATATAAACCTTTCAAATGCTTTTATAAGCCGTTGGAGACCTACCTTTGTATTATCTATCAATCAGAAGTCGTCTGCGTAGGCCATCCATGAAAGGCTAACGTTGTTAAGTTTGGCCGACACTCGCCCTTTATTAGACAATGCAGCTTCGGCACCACTGACATACAGGTTGAATATTGTGGGAGCCAACATGCACCCCTTGCGCGAACCATTCGGTATTTTAAATCCAGTTGAAAGATGTGCCTCAGAGTTCAACATGGTGTCAGAGTAGAGAGCAATTACAATGTCTAAAAGGTGTCTTGGCATGTCAAGATCTCTCAGCCGCTGCCATAGCGTCTTTCTGTCAGCAAGCTCAAAAGCCATACTTAAGTCCATTGATGCAATAATAGTGGGCCTTGCTCCTATTTTCATAGATTTCGCAGTTAAGCATTTGAGAATTAGTCCTCTACAATCCGTACCAATGTTCTTTTTAAAACCAATTTGTTTTTGATCCAGAATATGGTTGTTTAGAATCCATTTCTGGATATCAAGCAGGACCAAAGAGGCAAACAGTTTGGACTCTGGGTCAGCTATGGCAATCGGCCTATAGCTTGAGGGGCATAGGCCAGAACCCTTTATGAAAACAGGCATGACAATCGATACTCTCCAAGACTGTGGGATGTGTTTAAGACACAAGATATTATCAAATAGCAAATACAGTATTTTGGCCCACAACACTGGATTGAATTGTAATGTTCTGTTAAATAGATTGTTTGGGCCGGGGGCTCCTGAGTATTTATATTTTTTAATTAGGCCTACAATGTTATCCAAGGAATAGTCCAAAGATCACTTCAAGCTAGCATCGGTACCGACCCCCCCTTCTGCTTGTTACTTTGATAAAGCTTTGCAAAGTGACCTAACCGTTTCTTTTCTGAAATAGGTTTCTAAATTGAATCCTTCTGTGGTCTTTCTAGATCATTCATCAAGTTCCAAAAGTTAGAGGAATTTGCTCCCTGCAGAGACCTTAATATTGCTTCACTATCCAGTTGGGATCTACGCCCTCTGTGATTATCACCTAATTATTGTATCTTTGTTTGATTTTTCTTTTTGTAGTAATAATAACATTTTCGGGTAGCCCAGATTTTAGTAGATGCCTTAATTCCTTCCTCAGCAGACATTTGTGTTCGTGCACCTCACTATCAGTATGGTGATTGTGAGTTTTGTTTGACCTTATCCTTTTGGATGAATTCTCTTCCAACAGTGATATTTTAGTTGTTATATAATGAGTAAAATTAGTAGCTGAGTAATAATCGGCCCGCTGATAAAAGGTTAATGTATCAGTCATTTACCATGGTAGCAGAAAATTGTACAGTTTTGTTCTGGGTCCATTTGATTCTATTACCCATATTGTTTGTCGTTATACCTTTGCTATACATATCAACCATTGACCATTGAGAATTAGACCATATTTCCGTGATAAGCATACAGTGATCACTACAGGCTGACTCCTTAACATCGAATTTCAGCAGATGTTTCGCAAGACCACCCGAAAGGAAGAAATAGTCTATTATTGACTGAAATCCTCTAGCTTTCCAGGTATAGTGATCATTATAAAACAGATCAAGCCCCCATAACTGAGCAAAATGGGTCCATAATATCCCTTAGAGTTTGGAGTTTCCATCTACTATGACCTGGAAGCCAAAGTTAGAATAGATCACATCCCCTATCAGACGGTCAGCCAAATAATCTACATTCATATCACCAGCAATAACAAGCTGTCCCCCCCGGGTTCTCATGGGTCCACACTTCAATGTAGGAACCTAAGTTGATTAGCTCGTTCTCTAGTTGTTGATCAGACTGCTCACTGGGGTTCCAATACACGTTCACAATAAGTAGTGGGAGACCCACTTCTTTGTCCGCACCATAAAATATACCAGCAGAAAGAAATGAGAAAGACAGTGTTCACCTGTTTTGAACAGTCGACTAAAATCTTTGGCTGCTGAGATAAGACCACCCTTAGGACGTCCCTTACAACCACCATGTGCACAGAGGGTAGACATGTTAAAACCTTCCAAACACATTTTCATTCTGGACCAGGATTCTTGAATAAGATCATACTGTGCCGAATCGAACATCAGTTTCTCATTGTTGATTAGATTAAAACAACCTCTCGAATTCCAATTCAACAACTTTAAACTATTTTGAGAGCTAAAGAGGTTTGACCAGCTGTTTCAGCATGTCAATTGGCTCACGCAGAGACAGAGCAAGTCACCTCCAGTCTTGTTTTTCGGAATTAGCTTCCTGTTTGCGGTTTGCCATCTCTTGATTTACTTCTTGGTAACCCCCTTCATTCCTCATTGACCCATGTGCATTATTCTGAACAGTAGAGATCTTGAAGTTCTGTTGAAGAATATCAAAGCCTCTACATTGCAACGATTCAGCTTCTTTCAAGAGCAATGTTTTCACCAGGAGGGAAGGAATTATCAGACGCACATAATCATATCTGACTTTAAGAATAAAGTTGACTAAGTGTATGTCTGCTGTAGTAATTAGACTTAACTCTGGGATAGATGTGAATAGTCATAGAATGTATGGTCTATTCAAAGATATATTACTAGTGTAATTGGATAAAGAGCTTATAATCAGCCCGGTAATTCAAGGTAAGCGGGCTTTCTCAAATCAGTCTCATAGTTTGTTGACATAGGGGCCGGACGACCCCCCAAATTCATTCACGTTTTCATAATGACCCACATCTTTTTTCCCTTCAGCCACATGTCCCTTATTTTTGCTTAAAGAAGTTTCTGTTTTAATTAACAGTTCCGAGTTGCCCAAATTACTCCTGTTCTCAATGGGAATAACATTTTCTTCAAACATCTTCAAAATCAGACGTCGCAGGTCTTCTTCCTTTGTAAATTGCTTGTCCTTGTCAAGCAGTTTGGGCAAATCTTTTGTGACAGTTGAAACCAATAGGTCTCCTTTGTTACCTCGAGTGGCTACTAGTTCAGGCTCTAAAGTTGAGTTACGACAGGTCGTGCCAAGAGAGCCTTTCCACTCAAAATTGCCAAGACCTGTATTAACTGTAACTTTCTCTACCTTCGTAGGAGAGCCAGTCAAATTGCATATTTTGGTAATAGGTTGGTTCTTCAAGGCTGGGGCCAAGAAACAAGTGTTAATACATTTTTGTCCCCAGTCATAATTGGTGTTAGGTGTCTCAGTGCTGTTAATGGGTATATTCAAGTTTTTAAAATTTTTAAAAACATCGTCCCTTTTCTTTTTCATTACATCAAAGCGCATAATCACCCTCTGAAAATACACTCTGAGAGGATTGGTCAAAAGTTATTTTGGCCTGGGTCTGCGGCCCTTGATCGTTGAGGCAAGGGATTTTGGTTTGGCCATATGCACACGCCACATCATTTTAGTCAGTTGTGCTTTGTACATACCCGTAAACCTCTTCACACCCCCAATTGCCTGTGCCATCCGGATTGCCTTTTTTTCAATTCATTGAAGGCAGATGAGAAAGTCACCCTTAAATAGTCATAAGACTCAACATTTTGAGGCTTTTTATAAAGGACTCAGAATTACCATCGTTTTGACCTTTATGTCTGACCAGTTGGGTGCAAGTGAGAGCTGCAGACTTGGAAACATTGGCCATCAGGTCAAGGCCCTTAGTAACATTAGTGTAAGTATTGGTCAATTTCGCAGAGAACACGCATTCCCCAGCCAGCAGGGCGGCCTCATCTGCCTTTGGTAATACAGGGGTAGGGCATGTAACAAAGAGGTGGACGTCACCCTTATTCGGCCAATCAGTGAGGCCCCTCATGTACAGTGTGAAGAGTAATGGCACACAAAACCACGGTGTGCAGTAACTGCTACAGCCAGAGCATGCACAATCGGAACTATTTCTATCTAAAGAGGTCAAAACACGGGTCCGATTCACTGGACAGTTCATGTTCCCGACACACTGCCATGGCTTTGCCCGATGAACTTTGTCAAAGGCCGTGCTGAGGTCCATGCATGCCATGCAGATGGTCTCCTTATGTACATGAATGGAATTCATAATGATTAAGAATAGGTTTGACAAATGTTCCTTCGCACCACCCCCAGAACTCCAGCTGTTATCGACCACAGTGTGTTCCTTAGCAGCCCATTCCTGCAGACGAGCAAGGACTGTCCGGCCAAAGATCTTACACTAGGTGTGTAGGAGGGAAATGCATCTATAAGATATTGGTTGCTCTAGAAAACCCTTCCTGAAGATTGGCACAATGATTGCTTTCCTCCAGGAAGCCAGAAAGGAGGATAGCTCCGACAAGCTATGAAAAAGACAGGTGGGGACCGGAGCCCAAAATCCTTCTAAAGTCCCAAGCTTGATGCCTTGTTGCACTTAGGATATCTGAGGGCGCAATGCGTAGGTCAATGTTCTCACCCATTGAGCGCACCCTAAACCCTGTCGTATCTTCTGAATAAGATGAGGGAGTAACCCTTCATATAATGCTGAACAATGGTTAACCCCGGCTGTATCTGGGCCATAATCATTAACCCCCTTTTATTTGGCCATGATTAAGAAACTCACAAAAGATTTTAGAGATAGAGTCTCTTTTGGGCAATAGGAGGAACCTCCCAGTCCTGCTTGCCACATTCCTCACTCGAACAGCCATTTTTTGACCGATTTTAAGGCATTCAACAATTCTACTTTAGCAAATGTTCATTCCCTGTAAACCCAGGAGTCTCTTTCCTTGGTATTGCCTTGACACGCCTCCTTAATGAACCTAGCTGATAGTTTGTAGTTTGTAATAATCATAAAAGGTCAGAGTTAGCCCCTTTGCTTGCCATCTCTACCTCCCCGCTAACCCTAGAATCTCACTGGATTCTCTTCTTATTACGCAAAACTTTATTCAACTTTAAAACCATAACAGCATCACAAAACCATCAGATTTCGTAAAACAAGAATTTAAAAAAATCATCATAAAATATAATACATTAGGACAGAACCCATGAAAATGCATCGTGCATCGGTTAGAAAGAATTTATCACAACAGTGAAAGTAAATGCGTTCTTCTCAACCATGCCCTGAATCATATTTAGAAGTAAAATCAACAACATTCAAATCATCAGTATTTTTATAAAGGTCCCCGGATACTCTGCTCAGTCTAACATTCATTAGTGTTAGAAATAATCGCCAGGCCACAAATGTACAATTCTAGATATTTATTAGATTAAGCATAAGGTGACAGCAGGCACTGCCTGAAGCAGCAGGCACCAACTGACTTGATACGGAATGCTCTCAAAGAGCAACACTCTGAAAGGAATACATTACGTCACAGTGGAACAGAATGGAAACGAAGCAATATACAAAAGATTACATGTGTAGATGACTATTAAACCATTAAGAACTGATACGTAACTCAAATGAGAAAACAATATCTCAACACACATCTCCTCCCCCACAATGTTGAAATTATTCAAGATAATAATCTCTTAACCAAAGAGGTTTACTCTTCACTCTCTCCAAATTCACATTCACATTGTTATCCTCTAATACATTTTAGTTCACCCTTTTGTTTGTATTTGAACTAAATGACAAATCATCATCATTTTCACCCTCAGTGCCTTCACAGTCCTCAACCGGACCATTGTTGTTACATTTCACCAACCTTGACATGGACCAGCACTCCCCTCCCTCCATGATGGCTACATTTCCTCTCACTACTGAAATTCTTTTTGGCCCAATGAATTTGCTCTCAATACACTTAGGAGACAATCTAGGGTTTTTGATATAAACCATATCTCCTTTCCTCCAAACTATGGCTTTGGATTTCCTTTCTGCATTCGCCCTCCCCATGTACTCATCTTGAGCCTCTCTTATCAGTGACATAATCTTAGTTCTGTCCACATAAGTACTCTTCGCCAAATCCAACCATCTGGACACAGTTTGGTCCCTGGTTGCCTACCTTTGAGGGACATAAAAGGAGAAATTCTAGTAACAGAATGTGGGGTTGTGCAGTAATTCTGCACCATTTCCCTCAAAACAGTCTGCCATTTTAGACCTGACGCCATGGCTAACTGTAACTCTCCTTTTATAAATATGTTCGCCCTCTCCACCTAACCATTTGCCCTAGGTTGGTAGAGGGCCGTTCTGTAATGTCTGATACCAAACCTCCTAAAGAAGTCTACCATTCTGTCAGAGCAGAACTGAACTCCATTGTCTGATACCAGCTCTGTGGGGAATCCCTCCCTATAAAATACCTCTTCAAAAAAATGTGATAATTTGAGCAGTGGTAGCCTCTCTTATCACCTTCCATTCAATCCACTCTGAGTGGTAATCCACAAGCACAATCAAGTACTTAAAGTCATCTCCCAAATCTTGCAGTGGACCCATCAGGTCTACTGCGACCTTTTCCATGGCTCGCTTGGAACACTCACGGGTCTTATGGATGTCTCCCTAATGACCTTACTCTTGTCACTCTTTTCACATTCTCTGCAACCTCTCACACATTTCTCAACCTCGCTGTCGATTCCTGGCCACCAAACAAAAAAATTGTCTAATATGTCTATTTGTGCCGCCTATGCCCAGATGACCTTGATGTGCAATATTCACCAATTTAGATCTAATATTACACTGGGGAACCACTCTTACTCCCTTCCTGAGCTGAAAGCCATCCTCTGATAAGCTTAATTCCTCCTTTATACCATGATAACACTCATATTTCTTCTCAATGAGATCCTTCCTGGGCCAACCTGTTTTGGTCCACACTTTTACCTGTTTTAGCATTCCATCCATATCATCGGCAAGCTTCCACTCATCTCTTCCTATGGCTTCATATTCAACCTCATAAATGCCTAAACCCTGTTCAATACTCACTTCCCTAGAGTCCTTGTCTTGTACAGGCAACCTTGACAAACAGTCTGCCACAATGTTGTCTTTACCAGGTATATACACAACCCTAAGCTAGTAAATCAACCATCCATCTGGATATTCTAGGAGAACCTTTGTCCCATTCCACACTCCCCAATAATTGAACTTGTGGTTTGTGATCCGTTCTCACAGTAAAAGACTGACCCCAGGGGTAAAACTTGAAATGCGCAACAGCCCACGAGACTGCTAAAGCTTCTCTTTCTACAACAGAATAATTTTCTTCAGCCCCCCTCAAAAGTCGAGAGGCAAAAGCAATGACATGTTCCACCTTGCCAGCATCAAACTGAGAAAGAGAAGCACCCAGGCCCAGAGTACTCGCATCCACTGCTAACAAATTTTTACTATTAGCAACAAACCCCCCCAAAGATGGTGCACTCACAATACAATCTTTGATTCTTAGAAAAACATTCTGACACTCATCAGTCCACACATACTTTGCACCTTTCTTTAACAATTCTCTCAAAGGAGAGGACACAGTGGCAAAACCATCAACAAACTTGTGATAGTACTCCGCCAACCCCATGAATGAGCGTAACTGCTCCTTATCTCGGGGTTGGGGAGCACATCTAATACTGTCCACCAGAGATTTCTTAGGGGAAATTCCATCACATGAAATTCTGTGGCCTAAATAATCCACTTATTTTACAGCAATTTTACATTTCTCCCTCTGAACTGTCAAACCAGCTTCTTTGAGTCTGACCAACACAGCTCTCAACATCTCATCATGTTCGATTTCATTCTCCGCAAAAATAAGAATGTCATCTTGAAAGACAGTGACTTTTCTTAAACCTTTGAGAACTTCCTCCATGACCCTCTGAAAAACAGAGGTCGCGGCGGCCAAACCAAATGGAATGCGGTTGTACTGGAACACACCTCGGGAGTGATGAAAGCGGTGAGGTGCTGGCAATCCTTGGATAACGGAACCTGATGATAGGCTGACGAAAGATCAATGACGGAGAATAACGTTGGCTCACCCAAGGTCGACAGAGTTTCAGAAATGTTCGGCAGTGGATGTCTCTCAATGACTATGTTCTGGTTCAGGCTGCGCAGGTCAACGCACAATCTCAGTTTCCCGTTGGCTTTAGCTACCAGGACAATAGGCGACAACCATTCGGTGCCCATCACCGGTTCAATAACACCCTTACTGACCAAGTTATTCAACTCCTCCTTGAGTTGATCTCTTACTTTCAATGGTACTTGCTGCACTTTGTGCACAACTGGCTGTGCATTACTTTTAAGTTTTATATGATGCTCAAATTTCTTGAGCTTGCCCAATCTTTCAGAAAACACTTCTGGAAATTCCTTGGTCCAAATATCTTCAACTTCTGCTATAGTTACCGGATTAGGAGCACTGGCCTGTACTCGCACCCCTAAATTCTTCTGTTCCTCCCAACCTAATAAGGAGGTACCTTTCTTTGCCACAAGTACAATAGCTTGACAACTTCTTTCCTTATAAAGTATCTTTGCCGGAAATTCACCCAGAATGTCTATGGCAGATTCTGCATAGCCACAGGCCCTGACACTGGTGGGGCGAATTATCGCATCACTCTTCTTCAAAACACCAACTAAGGTGTCTCGGGATATAATAGTCCAAGGAGAGCAGGTGTCTACATTCATGACAACCTCACATCCATCAATAAGGAAAGTGTCCGATGGGCCCTTCGTCTCCCCAGATAGGGCTGAAATTTCACAAACATACTTGGTGCTTGATTCCCGCACATCCGATACTTCCTGTATGTCATTTCCCTTCCTAATATTTTCTTCTTTGTTGTCTTCTACCCTGGGTTCCATGAGGTTGACAGAAGTGGCTTTACAGACGTTGGCAAAATGTCCCTTGCCCCTGCATCTGAAGCATTCACCAAACTTAGCAGGACAAGATGGGAAATTTGCGCCGTGCCTGGAGCTCCCACAGCGAGGACAAGAACTTCTCATGTTCCAGTTCCCTTTTTTTCCAGTGAAAACATTAGACTTCTTCCTCTGATCTACGGCGCACACAGCCACTGATGGAACACCAGTTTTATCTACCCTGAGTTCTTTGACATACTGCAACGTTTGCTCAATACTCCTGGCCAGCTCCACCGCCTCATCCAGACTCATATCTTAGGCAAGGAGTTTCTTTTGAAATCTGACATTGTTGGTGCACCTGAGTAATTGATCTCTGATTAATGAGTCAGCCAACTGTTCAAACCTGCAGAAATAACTCAGGGACCTCAGGCAGGCAATGTATGATTCAACAGGTACTGACTTTTCCAGTACCCTCTGAAAGAATTTGTGCCTCTGAAAACTGACATTCTTCTTTGGTTCAAAATGATCTTGCAGCCGACCAAGAGCCAACTCATACTCATCCAAGTCGCCAGCTCCTGACACTTGATTTCCAGCAAGGCCATCAAATATTCTGCGCCCCTCCACACCCAAATTGTGTATAAGAAGAGCCTTCTTGCGTGCAGGTGAGAATCTGTCTCCCCCCATAGCCACCAAGTAGTTCTCAAACACATCTTTCCACTTATCCCACCTGATGGCGGGTCGACCTGGCTCATTCAGAAAGGACAGAGGGGGTGGAATGGATGCAGCCATGCTGAACAGTATATGGAGTGAGCAGTGAAGGGGATTGAAGAAAACTGGTCACACACACCAAACATTTTTATTTTTCCAACGTACACAGTTCCTTATTGTTTTTCCTTAGGGATCTCCTTTTCAGGCATCCAAAAGGGCATCACTGAAGTGAGACAGCTCAAGGACACAGCGAGGCAGAGATACAATGTGTCAGCTCCAAAGCAGAACGAATGTTCAACAACAAAGGCAAGAGGGCGGCGGCATGCGGAATGAAGTTGCTGCTAGGCAACGTACGTCACAATGGCAGGGCCCGGCACACTCCTGAAGTTGCAACTCCTCTGGCATCCAACAAAGGGGAAAACAAATTGTGCGTGGGCGTAGCTCGCGCACAGTGCGGCTCGAGAGCTGCCAAGCCTGATCCGGCGCTTGCTCTCCCAGCGCGGCTCGAGAGGCAAAAGCAATGCGGCTCGAGGGCTGCGAAGCATGAGCTGTTACTCGCGCGCTCTCCCTTTGGGGATTAGCGCACCCTGCCGCCTGGGCCCACACCCCACTCGCCTGGATACTGGCATCGTCGGTGTCCGTCTTCCTCCTCCTGCAGTTTCCTCTGCCTGCTGTCACGCTCGCAGAGAGGATGGGGCTCCGACACAGGCAGAGGGCAAAACACGTACACAGAGGCAGCAACGCAGTGGATCCTTTAAAGTCCTCGTCGCCAATGTTAGGAATAATCGCCAGGCCACGAATGTACACTTCTAGATATTTATTAGATTAAGCATAAGGTGACAGCAGGCACTGCCTGAAGCAGCAGGCACCAACTGACTTGATACGGAATGCTCTCAAAGAGCAACACTCTGAAAGGAATACATTACGTCACAGTGGAACAGAATGGAAACGAAGCAATATACAAAAGATTACATGTGTAGATGACTATTAAACCATTAAGAACTGATACGTAACTCAAATGAGAAAACAATATCTCAACAATTAGCCTAAAAAGAGGTCATAAGTAGCGTCTTTGTACCCTGGGCAAAACAATAAGAAATGTTTCATTGATTCCCGAGAATCAATTCATTGGGGATCATTGAAAGGTTTCCACTCCACCAACTTCAGCGTATTGTTGCGCTACTGGATGTATAGAGACCGAGCACCAATACGATCTAAATAGCACTCGAAGACCTTGGTCTGTTTGAGTTCATAATATAAATGGCCAATGCTTACATTTACACAGGCCCCTCTGATCCTATTAATAATTGGCACGTGGCATGCCTTTTTACCACTATCTTTGAGCCAGAAGTCATGCCAGCGGGGATGGACCAGATAACTTCCAGATCCAAACCTGCAAGACCCCTTCGGATATTCCTAAGCCAAGGTAGGGACCCTGATCCAGGTATGTTCAACAGACTACCAAGTGCGTCTCTATAATTACACAAGTCATGTGCGCTCCAGATTCTAACCCAGTATAGTTGGGGTTCAGTCGCCAATACCTTAGAAATTGGCATGAGGTCACATTCCCAGTGAAGGCTAGCCAGCGGTGCTCCTCTAGGTAGCATAGGTAAGGCTCTCAGAAAATACTTATCAAGTTCACTGAGTGGGGGGATGTGCGATAACCCCTCATCTGAGCCCCATACATGCTTGCCAGCAAACCCTGGGACTTATATAAATATGCCATCAAAACTTTAGCATGGACCTTAGCCATGGCATTGAAAAGTGAGACAGGCCTATAATTTGAATGCTTTGTGTCTTAATAATATGTATAATTATTGCCTTGCCCAAGATTGTGAAACACTCCCAGCTCTTTGATTGTAATGGGTGTGTAATCCTCACCTGGGTATGGAATGCTACCAACCTGTGATGCTGCCGGTGCTTCTGCCAGCCTATACCATCAGGTGGTATATACAACACATAGGCCCCACAGGACTCGGGTCTCTTCCTCCTAGAAGCTTCCAAAAGCCTATCTAGTCACCCCCAGCACAGCAGAACAGCAGTTCATCCCATCTGGCCACCCCCAGCACAGCAGAACAGCAGTTCATCCCATCTGGTCACCCCCAGCACAGCAGAACAGCAATACACCCCATCTGGCCACCCCCAGCAAAGCAGAACAGCAATTCATCCCATCTGGCCACCCCCAGCACCACAGAACAGCAATTAATCCCATCTAGCCACCCCCAGCACAGCAGTACAGCAGTTCATCCCATCTGGCCACCCCCGGCACAGCAGAACAGCAGTTCATCCCATCTGGTCACCCCCAGCACAGCAAAACAGCAATTCATCCGATCTGGTCACCCCCAGTACAGCAGTACAGCGGTTCATCCCATCTGGCCAGCACAGCAGAACAGCAGTTCATCCCATCTGGCCACCCCCAGCACAGCAGAACAGCAGTTCATCCCATCTGGTCACCCCCAGCACAGCAGAACAGCAATTCACCCCATCTGGCCACCCCCAGCAAAGCAGAACAGCAATTCATCCCATCTGGCCACCCCCAGCACCACAGAACAGCAATTCATCCCATCTAGCCACCCCCAGCACAGCAGTACAGCAGTTCATCCCATCTGGCCACCCCCGGCACAGCAGAACAGCAGTTCATCCCATCTGGTCACCCCCAGCACAGCAAAACAGCAATTCATCCGATCTGGTCACCCCCAGTACAGCAGTACAGCGGTTCATCCCATCTGGCCAGCACAGCAGAACAGCAGTTCATCCCATCTGGCCACCGCCAGCACAGCAGAACAGCAGTTTATCCCATCTGGCCACCCCCAGCACAGCAGAACAGCAATTCATCCCATCTGGTCACCCTGGCACAGCAGAACAGCAATTCATCCCATGTAGCCAACCCCAGCACAGCAGAACAGCAGTTTATCCCATCTGGCCACCCCCAGCACAGCAGAACAGCAATTCATCCCATCTGGTCACCCTGGCACAGCAGAACAGCAATTCATCCCATGTAGCCAACCCCAGCACAGCAGAACAGCAATTCATCCCATCTGGCCACCCCCAGCACAGCAGAACAGCAGTTCATCCCATCTGGCCAGCCCCAGCACAGCAGAACAGCAGTTCATCCAATCTGTTTTTAACGTGCTCTGATTTCTTCATGGCAGTACAGCCTTGTATTTAGATCTCAGGTTTCTAGGATGTAATTTATGAATCTGGGCTCTGCTATTAAGATAAATTAACACATCTTGTTTTGCCATCTGGCAATCCTCATCGTACCAACCGCTGATCCCTTGGGCGATCTTTCTCATTTTCTCCCCAGATTTGGTGAAGTAAGGGTACAGAGCTGCACCCAGCATCTATTGCATATCACTCCGCACATGTACCTGCTGGCCGTACTTGAGTAACAATTTGATTACTAAACTGTACATGTATCTGACGGCCTTATTTATGTATTAACCTGCTTGCTAAATTGCACATGTACTTGTCGGCGATATTTGAGTAGTAATCTGCTGCTAAACTGCACATGCACGTGTTGGCCATATTTGAGTAATACCTTGAGTAAGGTGTTTGCTAAATTTGCACATGCACCTGTCAGCCATATTTGAGTAATACTCAGCTGCTAAACTGCACATGCACGTGTTGGCCATATTTGAGTAATACCTTTGAGTAAGTTGTTTGCTAAATTTGCACATGCACCTGTCAGCCATATTTGAGTAATACATTTGAAGTCATTTGACTGCTAAACTGCACATGTACCTGTCGGCCATATTTGAGTAGTAATCTGCTACTAACTGCACATGCACGTGTTGGTCTCTGCTGTTTAGTGCTCCCGCATTAACTGTGTGATACTTTGCCACCCCTACTAGTAAAGTTATCTGTACACCATTTCAGAGCTGTGCCCTTGCATTAACAGTCTCGCCATTCTGAACTATCATAAACCTATCATTCCTGATGAGTTCACCCTGCCAATGAACGTCAGCGCAACACCACACCTACAGGTAGGAATCCCAGGTTACGACATGCGGCTGTGGCCTTCTGCTAGCCTCTACTTCACTTACCTTGTCATCTCAGGGTACCTAACTTCTACCTACTGCATCCTTTCCACTAGCACTACCAAGATTTTACACCTGTACCCCCCTACATACACTCACACCATGCTCCACAGCACTAACCCTCCTACCAATCCATACCTCAATGATCGATCTTTGTGGCTCCAAAATTCTGCTACAAAACCCACACCTAATCAACCATGCACACTTCAATCTAGGAAAGCCAGACTTAGATCTAGACTGCCTCGAGCACCATGTATCCAGCGCGACCACACCGCTAGCATACAGCGTGTCACACAAAAGATACCCAACCCCCCTACTACCCCTCCCACCACTAAAGAACTTAAGGGAGCCCTTATCAATGCCAGATCCCTCACAGCCAACGCACTTGATATCATTGACCTCATCACGGTCCAAAACCTTGACTTCATTGCCATCACTGAAACATGGCTACATACAGCCTCTGGCCCACTTCTCGCCCTCGCCATTCCTACTAATTACGCTGATGACACCCAGATACTCATTCCTATTACTGGTGACTACATTGCATACTCTAAAGCTCTGAATGACATTTATCAAATCATCCAAGCCTGGATGGCCCAACATGAGCTTTGTCTCAACGATGACAAGATAGAGATCCTCATTTTGGGTACACAACAGAGACTTAATAAACTGAACCCACCATTCAGCTCTTTCAATATCGATGGTAATTCCATCAAAGTATCCAAAGATACCAAAACACTCAGAATCTACTTAGACTCCACACTCTCCCTACAAAGACAAACCAATGCAGTTGTTGCTACCTCGGCTTACACCTGCAAGCTGATCACAGCCTGCCGCCCATTCCTCTCTACCCAGAATTGTATCACCCTGGCCAGGACATTGGTTATGTCCAAACTGGACTATTGCAATGCATTATACCAAGGCACTAGCCAGCAAAACCTCAACAAACTCCAGATCACCCAAAATAACGCCATCAGGGCAGCTCTTGACATCCCCAGATCAGCACACATCTCCGAAATTAGGAAGAACCTTCACTGGCTCTCAGTCGCTCAAAGGATATCACTGAAAACACTGGCCCTTACTTACAAATGCGTAATTAACCAGGCCCCCATCTATCTAGCCTCAGGATTCACTCAGTACACTCCATCTCGGTCACTGAGATCGGCTCAAATTCAAGGCCTCACGATCAAGCTTCAAACAGCTGGAGGTGTTAGCTTCCCAGTTCTGGCTGCCAAACTGTGGAACACCGTGCCACTTACCATTAGAAATCTCCCTTCACTGAACCTATATAAAAACATAAAGCTAAGCTATGGATAGCTACCACACCTGACGTGTCTTCTTAGAACATCTCAATAGCACTATTCACTGTGTGCCTGAGTAAATCTGCACTGCTCTTGTACTTTATTGCCTTGCTTATGTAAATGACCTACTGTAACCTGACTTATTGTAACATAACTGTAACCATGCCATTCCTGTAATTATTGCTTGAAGATATGCACCCGGTTGCCCTCGGGCCTTGTCTGCACTATACAAATAAAATAAATACAAATAGAAAACCTTCACCATATCAGTATGAATATCCCCAATACCGGGTCCAGGACCGTTAGCCATGCAATACATGCGATATGTGATACACTATGTGCATAGATACAGGGCTTAGCCACAGGCACATCTATGGTGCACCATTTATCAGATTGTCTCGAGTGTCCCGAGATGGAATCCTTCGAATCAGTAGATCTACGAGTCCCCGTCAGTTGCAACTCAGAACACAGCTAAGTGGATAATGATCAATGTCGCTGCACTTAAGGATCTACAGACTGACCACCATGTCCCAGTCCATCAGACTAATCAGGACATAGTGGATCCTTGAGCTCCCCTCGTGGCCAACACTAGTAACTCCGGCAGGCCAACCTGGAGATACTCTCCCATTACAGGCTAGGAAAACTGCCTCATACCGTTTATGGGCTTTCCATTGAATGTTTTGCAACGAAAAAATTTGCATCTAATGCATTTTTTTTCTTTTTTTAATTGGGGGGGTTCTCCCAACCCCCCCCCCCATGCATGTTTTGCTCTTTAAAACCCACCACAATGAAATTAACCCTTTACCCCTGAAAAACATGCATTTGATGCATATTTTTTGCTGCAAACCCCTCTCTGCAAAATAATTTGATGGAAAGGCATTCGATGTATATACTAGATACTGCCTCATACATTAACTGCGCTACCTCAATAGCACATGGATGTAATATTGCCTGTGTGACGGTCCCTAATGTAGGGATCCTGTGTGCCGCATCCTGGCCATCCCATGGCCCACTTAGAACATCAACAGGTTTCTCTTCTTAGTTGCACTTTGAATCATTTTCAAATGCTTATGGATAGGGTGTGAGTTTTGACATTCTAGATTCTCCAAATCAAGTTTCAAAGACAAAGCTTAGTGGTCTCTTGTCACAGCCAACCTAACTGGAAAACCCTTCATACATTTCCAATGGTTTATGGTAATGCCAACATAGTCAATGGTAGTCTTGCCTCTATGGTTTACGAATGCGTAATTCCGCTGGTCTACCGCCAATATCTCACATTGATTTACTGAATCCCCCATTCCTGTAGCCAGAACACAGGGCAGACTCTTGGTCACCATCATAACTAACATTGGCAATGTATAGTCATGGAACCTCAGTGCTGATCTTTAGAGAAATAAAGTGTTGTGTGCAGTCTCCCCCCTGAAATAGCTCATCATGCCAAGAAAAGCACCTCTGAAATCTGCAGGCAGCAGCCCACTCGCAGCTCCGCTCCGCTCCGCCCTTAGTTCACATCGCCTCCTCTTGTTTACTTATGCAGATTATGCACAGCTGTTACGGGGTCGGCAGGGAGCAACTAAGGCATCGCTGAAGGTCCTGGGTACAGTCTGCTAGTTGCAAGGTTACAAAACGAGACAAATACTACCCGTTAATATGAAAATCATCAAAGTAGTGCAAGTGCGCTTGCTCCACCAGAGAATTCTTAGAGATATGCTGAAATGGCCAGAAAAGGCAGAGCACATATCAGAAACCTTGTCCTGGGTCATGTCAAGGTTGGACTAGGCCAATGCTGTTCAGTTGGGCCTGCCTACATACCCCATTGATAGGCTTAAGAGAGTAAAGTTGACGGTGGGGGCAGAAATGGGACTCAACCAGCCGAGTCTTAAATCATAACGCTAGACACCATACACTGGCTCTTGTTCAGAGTTCCCAGTGCGATGCCATGCTCGGACTGTCTACTTCATGGCAGATAGATTGCATCCCTACTTCCCAGAGCCTTCAGTGTGTCCAGCAGCTACTTTTCTGCTCCACATGCCAATAATTAAACGTTATGAGTGGATGACGGCCAATGACCTACTTCAAATTTAAGAGGTGGTACTCCTTTGCCCCCGCACTAATCTCTGCCCATTCACACATATGCTCCAGAAAAAAACCTGAAGACGTCTCTTGTAACTGATTACACTGAAGGATCTGTGATGATTCACGGGTTCTCGTCACTTCTCCCCAGATGGCAGCCCTTCCCTATAAGGCTAGGGAGGTGAGACTGCTACCCAATAGTCCCCATAAGCTGGTAAAAAGTGGGAGGCCCTCACAGGGAGAGACTCCCCAAATGTGGACAAGGACTCCGGTCCCATAAACGACATCCCTAAACCCTTGTTCCCAGAAGCATAGCCCTATTAACTCCTCTCCCTCCTAACCTGAAACTACTTCTGTGTGTTATTGTGAAGTCTCTACTATATAATTTGTGAGACCAGATAGGAGTGAGACAAAGAGGAACCAGAGGAAAATACAGAACAGCAGCAGAAGGGATTACCAAAGAACTGTGACGAGGTGGCCACTGGGAGGCATGAGGATAACTTCAGAGGCATGAACGACAAACATTGATACTATGCTGGGGTGGTCCCAGCAATATAAAGGAAAGACAGAGGAACGACTAAGGGTGTTTGGCAGCAGGCAAAGCAGCGAGGGAAGCTGGTGTTCATGTTGCAGTGCCCAGGAAATTCAAACCTGTGTTTCCCAAAGTGTCAAAAGATAGTCGGTCTCAGAAGAAGAAGCTGAAGGGAACCACATGAGCCTGAGTAAATTCGACTCGCTGCAGAAGCAGAAAGAATCCAGTGGTGGTGTTGCCTCACCGAGGTGGACCAGATAATCCACAAACCACACTGAGACCGCCACAGTAACGGCTCCATGAGGTTGCACATGTTATGTTATGTTATGTTACTTTGCATTTATATAGTGCCTTATATACCATTGGTATGGTCTGAAGGTGCTGGTAGGTTGAATGCCCTTGGGAACCGAGGTTCAAGTCAGTAGAGAGAGTAGAGAGAGTCAAAGGTGCGTGTGAGCACCGGATATGTGTGCAACTGGTGTGGCATCCGTGTAATAGCTGCTTCTTAGCGGTAGGTGTGGTGGTTGAGAGATCACAAGTATGTGTTCGTTATGGCAGGATTTATCCAGACCGATTGTGGCTGTGTTAGGCCTGAGGAGAACGCCTGGCTGGGCGTGTGTAACAGGCACTGTTTAGTTAGAGTGATGTGGAGTGTGTGGCAGATGTTGGTATGAGAACAGCTATACCGAATGGTGTCATAGTATCTCTATGTTCTAGTTGAGTGGTGGTGTAAAGAAGGGAGTAAGCATGGTGATGTGATATGATGGATTACATGCTCTTTCAAACGTTCCATGCACTCCAAACTATTCCATGTAAGTCACGCAGTTCTATGCGCTCCAATCCGCTCCATGCACTCCAGACCGCTCCATGCACTCATGACTGCTCCACGCACTCCAGTCTGTCCCTCGCACTCCAGTCCGCTCCACGCACTCCATTTCAGAGTACTCACCCTCATCACACTAGTGATACCCAGAGAACTAAGAGTAAAGTATTCCTCTGAAGTGATCTCCCTCATTATACTCAGAGAACCAAGAGTCAAGTATTCCTCTGGAGTTATCGCCCTCGTCACAGTGGTGACACATACAAAACATGCATTTCAAGAGTTTCCCATCAGGAATGAAGTCCCTCGTCAAAGTGGGAAACGAAACACATGTGAAAGATACCAAAACATCAGAGAACTGTCAGGGAGTAATATCCCTAATGCTCAACATACACAACGTCCTGGAAAAGTGCCAGCAATAAGAAGAGTTGATAAAGCCTTACCTCTGTTGTTTACAAATCCTTTGAAGGAAACTGGGAGACTTCTAAGAACGTGTACAGACGTCCATCGAGGAATAGTCTCCGAAAACTCTTCCAGATAGTGCATTTCAATTTTCTGCTCAAATTTACAGTGCTACGCTGATGACTCTCAATTTATTTTCAGGCTGCACTCGGCCACCTCCTCTCCCTCGTTCATCTCTGATTGCCTAACTGCCATTCAAGATTGGTCTGCCGCCAATGATCTTTGTCTGAATGCCAGCAAGACAGAGATTCTTCTCATCGGCACACCATCACCATCCTTTCCCCTCACTCTCTGGCCAGCCTCCCTTGGCCCTCCTCCTACCCCCACCTGCAAGGCTAAGAACCTTGGGGTCATCTTTGACTCCACACTTTCCATCTCTGCCCACATCTCTGTGGTCTCTAAAAATTCAAACTTCCTACTGCACCTCCTAAGAGGTACTCTGCCTTTCCTCTCCTTGCCCCAGAAGCTCATGGTATACCAAGCTATGGTTCTCTCTAGGTTGGACTATTGTAACAGCCTCTTTCTAAATCTACCTGCCTCTACTCTCCGCCCTCTGAAGCTAATCGAGAACAGGACTGTGAGACTTGTCCTTGGCCTCAAGCCCTGGGATCGTATCTCCCCAGCTCTGAAATCTCTCCATTGGCTTCCAGTGGATGCAAGGATTAAATTCAAAACCCTCTGCATTGTCCACAAGGCTTTCTGGGGCCTGGGTCCAAAATACTTTCAACTATCCCTCCGCAAATACCTCCTCTCTCAAGCTCTTTGCTCCTCTACCTCTAACTCCCTCAGGGTCAGTCGTTTTTCAAAGAAACAAGCTGGGGGTAGATCTCTGTCTTCGGCTGGGGCCTCCCTCTGGAACAACCTCCCTGCCACTCTAAAACTTGAGGAGAACCATCTCCAGTTCCGGAAGCTCCTCAAGACCTTCCTTTTTTCTTCTGCCTTCGCTCCCCCTCTCCCCTGCTGATCTGTTCTCTCTTGGCACTGTGCACCTGGCCACCCTCTGTCCTTCGGGCCCAGGTACCTGCTCACCCTGCCACCCTCCCACACTGCCTCCATCCACCCCTTGCACTGGGGTCTGTATCTGTACCCATACAGCCCCCCCCCCTTTGATTCCTGCACTTATCAGACCTACCCTGTCTGCTGCCTTAAACCCAGCACTTGCAAATTGCTGGCTGCACTACCACTATTTGTTGCCTTTATTATTTATTTATTGTTATTTATCTGTTTCTCATCTGCTTCTCACTTTCTACTTCTCCCCCTTCCATGCACTTTTCCCCTCCCCCCTCTCCCATGTACTTGCACGTTCTCAATGCCACTGGGCCTAGTAGGATTGCTTTTTTGTTCCCCCCTGTTCCCCTCCCTTGCCGTGTCGCGCTCTGAAACACTTGTGTATGAGCGCGATAGAAATAAAATATCAAAATCAATATTAATATCAGGAGAAGAGAGTCACTCTCCTGGTCTAAGTGTATTTGTTAAATCAGACCCTGTTGCAAGAGACTGCTTTTGAGTCAGCCTAAGACTGGATTGTTTGACCAGGAGAAGGAAGCCATTATCCTTGAGGTTTTCTGATAGTTAATTGAATACTTTTTGGTTTATTTCTTAGTGGTATGGGTAGAGGACAGAGGGTGGTATATTGTTTTTTGACTAACATCGTGACGAGCACCTGACTTATTCTATTTTGAGGTAGAGAAACCCCCTATAGAAATTTTGGAGAGAAGAGGTTATTTTCTTTATTTGAAAAAAAGTCTTTAGCCAAAACGACAATGCCTTGTCATCCTCCTTACTCCATCTCGTCATGGATCACAGATGGTTCTGATACTTCTTCAACTAACCAAACAAATAAAGGCATTCTGATGAAATTGTATTTTTAAAATCAGAGATATTAAAAATAGCCTGTATTTACTGCTCCCATCATGCTTATGATGAGGCCTGATGCATTTATTTTCCCTTAACACCATCCTCATAACAAGTTCTAGTATTTTGATTGTACCAGGCTCTTTTATCCAGTATTTAAACAAGCTCTTAAAATCACCCATAAACAGGGCATCTTTACAACTTGCGGATCCCTTTTGGGCAGATTACCACCAGAAGTAATTACCCTTTCTGCCAGTGGTAATCTGGAATGTCCTGCCAATTACTGCAATATCCATATATGAATGGTAACAGCCGGGTATGAACAGAACTACTGCCAGAAGTATAAAAGGATATTAACTTTGTACGCACAAGAAATAAATAAAGAAGCACATGGCAGTTCAAAACAATGATTGAATACACAATGTAACCACAGTCTCTCTTCATCACCTGGGTGAACTCCTCTTCACCAGGTTTAAACGTGATTCTTCTTTAAAGTTTAAGAAAAGAACACAAATGAATCCTGGCTTGCAACAAAGTTCCGATACAGTTTGATGCAACTTCAATTTGTCAACAGAAAGTTGCAGCACAAAAGATATAAGGCTCGTCTTCATCCTTTAATAGATTCTCAGTTCCTCAATAGCAACAATGATGGTCTTGGTCAGGATGATTAGCCAGTCAGATTACTTTACTTAAAAAGATACAACTTCTCTGCAACAGCCTTGCCCGGCTCTTACTTTAGCACCACAAATAACAAAGAGTCTCTGTCAGGACCACCTTATAGCACTTCAACTTCCACCTGGCCTACTACCATGCCAGGCCTATAGTCTCCAAAGGTTGGCCATCCGGTTATACTCTCCTGCCCAAACAGAGTTTCACAACAACAAGAGTGTTTGTGGTTAAGCTCAACTGACAAGAGGTTTACAGTTGAGCTTAACCACAAACAGCATTCAATAATTTGCAGCTTTAAAACTTTCACCAACTTTTCAGGGAAAACAATATTCACATTGGTGCTCTTTAACACTCTCCTGGAAATTATGCTCCTCTCCTTCTGGATATCTCTGCCCAGAAGGGCAGCCTTTTTGCCACTCTTGTTTTCCCACTACACAAGTAACCAAAGACTGACATGGATAGAGTCTCTTTCTGCATCGCCCTTGGTTTTGGTAATTTGTGTTCATCCCAGCATTTAGCATATGATGTGCACAGTACAGGCAATATGTTTCAGAGCTTATAGACTTTGCATTAACCCCCTTCTGTTTTTGGAAATATTCTCTAGGCTGTATTGGCATTGGTGTTAGTCTCCATTGGCTTGAGTAATGCTTGCATGTATTAGATCTCAACAAAGTCACCCACTCTGGTTGCTGGGTTTTCAACAGACGCTCTCTTTTTAGGTTACAGTCATTTGGCTTTGTTTTAATAGGTTTTTGCTGCTCATCCCTAATTTGGTTTTGAAAATAAACTTGGGAATCACTTTCAGTCACATGCAAGTGCTGATTCTGCCGCTTTGCAATAGTTTGTTATTCAAAAGTAACTTGGGAATCACTGGCACGCATATGCGAGGGCTGCTTCTGCTGCTTCGTGATAGTGCTGAATTTAAAATTATTCTCTGAACTACTTTTGCTTCTACGCAAGCGTTGCTCACTCGCTGAATGCCTACTTCTGCCACATGAACAGTAACAGAGCGCTCCAGGCTCACTACTTGCTTATGAACTCACCGGGTAAGAGGTGCGCCTTCATACTCCTTGTCGCTTACAGGACTTCTGTTCCAGTGGCTCCTCACGACCGGGAAAACTGCTTCTATTAGTCTGCCTTTGACCCATGCCACTTACAACTGGAGCTCCTCTTACTCCTGAGGCCCTCTGGTGCACGCCAGCCAACAGGACAGCCTTGAGGCCTGTGGGTGCATGACAGCCAACTGAGACAGCCTTTTGCATGCTTCCCGCTGCGTAGCATCTGCAGAAAAGGTCACCAGAGTGCAAGCCTTCCTCCGGTACTCTTCCACGATGCAAACTCTGTACTTCAGATTTCTGGAGACACAGACACACTCAGCTGATATCTGCCAAACAGTGGTCCCATCATCTTCTCTCTTCTCCAGCTTCTGCCTTGACTGCCAGCTTGAGCCATGTTGCTTCTGTTTCTTGCTTCCTATAGTCTTCTCCACCAGCAACAACTCTATGTCCTGTACCTGAGGGGGCCCTTTAAGCGTCTCTGTCTCCCTCAGGTTTGGGTTATCTGCATTAATGAGTGGGCCACTCCTGTAACCTTGTACCTTTTTAGCCCTCTTATTTGTCCCAGTACTTGGTAAATTATGGGACTTGAAGTCCCTATTAGCAAATGTAGGTTTTCTTATGTCTGTTGTTTTATATTTAAAGCCCAGTTTTCCTATAACGTTCTTTAAAGGAGCATCATATAGATTAGTCATTAGCCTGGATTGAAAACGAAAAGGCACTTCTTTTAAGACGGTATTATTCACACATTTCCTTTCACTGCAACTTTGGTATTAGGGATGTCTTCAGCTTTACAGGTCTTCCAGATTTTAGAAGGACTTTCATTTCTCCTAAGAGATTATGATTACTTTCAACCCTATTAATATGTGTATCTTGTGGAACAGCAAGGTGGTTTTAACAACAAGCCATTACATACTTTGCCATTGCGAAGTCATCCTCCATAGAGGAAGACAACTACTGTGTCTCATCCCACAGAGTCCTCCCATTCCCTGGGTCCTTTTCTCATCCCAGGTGATCCTCCCACATAACATGACCTCCAAGTTCAGGATCAGAAAGTGTCTGCCTTTGCCTGGCCACCTAGGAGGATAACTTAGGCAGGGAATTAGTGCGGAGTCCATAGGATTCATCACAATGGCTAAACTCAATTTCTTGCAAGATGTCACACTAGGGGATAGTGGGTCCACTTCACTATAGCCAAAGAACTTTTTGTCAGAGTGAGTAAAGGATACTATTTTGTGGTGCTTATGTTTACAAAAACAGTCTGCATTCCGTTTTAAATCTTGTCCTTTCAATGCAAAATGATTTGGGATTTAAGGAAATAACGTCTTTCTGGATATTCAATTCATAGGGGAAAACACAGGGCATGTTCCATGTACTACACCAGTATTGTCATTCTCAAACTGTATTCTACTAGACCCCCAGCTCTCTATTCTCCTAGTAGTCATCCTGGACAGATATATGGACAATTTCTGAGTTACATTTTAAGTTTTAATTATCTTTTGAATGTTACATCTCATTTTGAAGAAAAAAGCAGGGAAACCAGTCAGTCTGGAATGTCTTCCTTGTTAAGCTCTCTTTTCAGCTAGCTCATGGAAACCACTTTCCAGCATGAATTGATCATCCCTCTCTCAATGAGCTGGTCTCCCGTCTGCATGGGTAAGTACAAATGGGCTAAGCTCTGCTCAGCCATTTCCAATAGCTTTGGATGTGAGCATGTGAAATTAATAAAATATAGATCACATTAATCTAGATATCAGTGCAACCAATTGAAAATGCAGAACATTTCTGTGCATCAAGTATTTCAGGAGATATGTTATTTTCCACCATTTTCCCCCTAATCTTTACATGGCACCCTGTGTACATTTTTACATGGTTTTGTAGATATAATTTCTAGCTACAAATACAATTTGGTCTGTGTTAATTCAAACTTGCATCACAGAGTTATGATTTTTTAATTGCAAAATAAAATGTGGGTTTTGTGTGCATCGATTAGCTTTCTATTCAATTATGAAAGTAAAGAAATGTTAGCCACATCCTATAGAGGGCACCATTGATACAGTTATTTATTTATTAATTTATAAAGTGCAGTAGGCATGGGGGCATCAAGGCTCTGGTTACACCATATGCATATTATGAACAGAAACCTAACATATTACACAGTGCAGTTATTTGTTAAAAATGTAGTTGTCAGTATGTGTTCATGGCGGCCTCAAGGAGAAAATAAATGTTTTGAGCTGTTTCCTGAAAGCCCAGTAGGATTGTTCAGATCTTACATATTACAAAATTATGCAGTTTGTGTTGTTGCGATATTCCAAGGAGCAAACATATCACACGGGCCAGAAAGGGAGTTAACTGGCTGAGTGTGACTGCAAGAATTAGATTTACGGCACTCTCTGTGGCCCACAATTGTGTTTTTGGCAATGCCCCTGCTTATATCAAGGATAAAATAAAACTTTACACTCCCCAGTGCCAACTTCAGTCAGGATTGGGTGGTCTACACTCTGTCCCCAGAGCTAAAAGAGCCAGAGGTCTAGAGTGCACCTTTATTGTCCTGACCACTCAACACTGGAATTCGCTTCCATCTAAATTATGTCTGGAGTGTGTTATCAAACATTTTGGAAACATTGAAAACCTTATTATTTGAATAATTACTCCTGTACTGATTTGTAGGCCATGTTTGTCCCTACTTTCTGCTGTCCCTATGTATTTGTAGTCCCCTGATGCCTAAGGACTTCCAGATCTTAAGAAATAAATAAATACATACAAATAAATTAAATAAAGAGGTAGGTCATTCCACCATTTGGCAGCAGCCACTGGTAAACTGGGCCCTTCCAATCTGGATCTTTTGAATCTTGGGATTGTCAGTTCATAAGAGTAGACAGAGCAGATGGGCCTAGTAGATTACAATTTAGATAATTGTTTAGAAATATATCTCAGAGCAGAGTTCAACAGGCATGTGTGTATGATGGTCATGATTTAAAGATACTGCACGCCCAGATGGGCCGTCAGCATGCTTTCCTTCTAGTTGCAGAGATGTGATCACGCTTGTGTATGTTATTCAGAAATATTTGAAGTTTGCAGATTTTGCGTGCGGATGTTCCTGTAAAAAGTGCATTGCAGTATTCAAGCCGTGATCCTATGAGGGCTCTGGCAATGGTGAGGCAGCTATCTGCAGGCAGGAATGGTCTGCAAGTGCTAATTAGTTTAGATGAGTGGGCTGCAGAGGAAGCAATTGCATTGACCTGTTTTGAGAGACACAAGGTGGAGTCCAGATAGATGCCCAGGGTTTTGACATGATGAAAGATTTGTAGGAATTGCTGAATGTGGATTGTGAGTCAACTACTAATATTAGTGTCTTCTCATCATTGAGGTAAAGGTGGTGTGATGCCATCCAGACCTGAATGGTGTGGTATACGGAGCAGCGGTTTGCCATGTCTTTGTTTTCTCGTGAATATTAGACAACTGTCACATGATTCAGCTACTTTTATTTTTTTTTACGAGTCCTGTACTTTGACAAATGTTGGCAGGCCTCTTTCAAGTTCTGTTTGCCATACTCAAGCAAAGTAGCATCTCCAGGCTGGCTTTCAAAGCCAGCCTGGACACAAGGTATCTCGGCTTGTGTGGACTCCTGATGATTGTGTAGTCTACATTGCTGAGGGGGGTGGGTTCAGAAAGTAGAGCTCTATCCTTTCCAAATAGGCTAAGCAATCACAGGGATATGTCTGGGGAAGTCTTTCAATGTGTAAGAACAAAGCCCGTTCTTGCCAACGGGTATCCTAGGTGGCTGAATTCCCAGTGTGATTTTTAGGTGCTCATGAGTGGTGTCCAATAGCATGGGCCTCACACAGCACACCATTATATTCATACACTTGGCTCGAATATTTATCATACAACAGTGTTGGTGTAGACTCGGGTGCAATCAGAGATTGAATGTTGTCCAGGAAGTGATACCATCATTCACCATTGTACTCTGAACTCAAGGTCATGCAAAATAACATTTTTAACACACAGTTTTTCACATACATGAAGAACATACACATCCAAAGGTGACCATAATCAATATACCTCCCTTTGTCAACATCTCAATTTCCAAACAATTCAACTAAAATGAGGTCAATAAATCATACAGATGGTGCTGAAACACAACACAATTTTCCCAAAAACAAATATAATTCAATCAAATATATTTATCCAATAAGATCCAATGAAAGAACAATAGCCAACGCGTTTCGGAATGAAAATCCACATTGCGCTCAAAGTTCCAAAGTATTCAATGGTAAGGTAGATAACAATTCTGAGAGACAGCTTCAATCCCTCACCGAGTTCACTCAGTGCTGTTACGCCCCGGCTGAAACCCGTGTTTCACCGGCTAAGCTGGGACGACAGAAAGTTGGTTGACTGTATTGTTATTAAATAGTTAGCAAGTCACCACTTGTCTCTCTCCACTACAAATCAAACTCCTTCAATGCCTCACATGAGGCTGCAGTAGGCCTTACATTTGACATCATTTTGTACAATTCACTAGGTGCTGTCACTTCTCTCCAGAAGAGAGCCCATTCTCATGAGTCTAGGGAGGTGAGGCTGCTACCCAATATTCCCACTGGGGGTGGTCTAATGCGGGAAGACCTCATTGGGAGGGACTCCCCTCCTCGAGATAAGGATGACCACCGGTTCAAAGGTCAGCACAATACCCTGAATCTAAAACTCACAAGCCTGATACCGCCTTTCCACCAACCCCCCATGATAGCAGTTCTATTTGTAATTGTAACATTATGCAACTTAATTCTACTGAGACAAAGAAGATTGCTAACAATACAGATAGCATGACTAACTCCAGTACTGACATTAAAAAGAAGACCCAAAGCATGAAGATTACCATTAAGGCCAGTACTGAGATGAGGTGGCCACCAGGAGCCATGAAGAATGGCATGGAGGAGATACAGAAACGTAATAGACTTCCATTGGGGAGTTGTCCTGAGAAAAACACAAAAACTGACAAAGGACTCAGAGAAAGAGAGCTGCAGACCAGCATGAATGACAACCCGGGAAGTTCAAAGGAGATGCAAAGGGTGCAGTGGGAAAGCCGAGAGCAGTTTGCTCTCAAAGGAAAGAGGCTGACGACAGGAGTCCTTTGCCCGATGTTGTGGAGCAGGTCAAGGTCGTGCCTGGAGCCTGGGAGATGGTTGCACAACCTCTGGCAGGTGGACTGAGCGGTCCAGAGACGGTGCCCACACTGTTGGTGAAGAGACCAGGAAGAAGATGAGCGGAGTGAGAGCAGAAGAAGCCAGAGATGGGTGCGCAGCCCCGCAAGAGGACGCAAGCACCCAGGAGGAAATGGCCGAGAGTTCCGGAGCCAACAAAGGTAACGGGCACGTTGCGTGGATCGGTAGGAGTTAGGAGGTATGGAAGTCAGACAAACCACATGGGGATAACGATACAAAGTATCTTCCGGTGGGCATTACTTTGGAAGAGTGTCACCCAAGTGAGCCTAGTTGTAAGGGAAGAGGATGAAGAGTCTGGGACCTGAACCAAGGTGAAATCTATAATGATAAGAAGCATCTTTCTCGTGGCAGTACTTGAGAAGAGAGCTACCGAAGTGGGCCTAGTGAGAAGGGAACAGAACCAAGGATCTAGGACCCAAACAGAGGTGAAGCCTGCGTTGATACAAGTCATCTTCTTGTGGCAGTACTTGGCAGGGGAGTGAACCAAATGGATCTGATGAAAGAAGAATAGAAACCAGGGTCTGGGACCCAAAGTAACAGATATCAGTACATACGTCATCCAAGTGGGCCTGACAAGAAAGTGGGAGAAAACAGGCTCTGGGAACCAAATAAGTACAAGGTGCCTCTCAAAGGGAGAAACCATCTAAACACTGGTAGAGAAAAGACTTAGAAGCCAGGGGAATGGAGCCATTCCCCCTGATCTTAACTAGAACTTGTTCTTGTTAAAACTAGTCATCCAGGGGAAGGAAGGCATCCCCTTGGACACAAATGGAACTTTGGTGAAACTATTATCCAGGAGAATGGAGCCATTTCCCCTGGATCCAGATTGAACATTAACATAGAAGGCAGGGGAAGGGAGTCATTTCTCCTGGATCCAGCTTGAACATTACCAGAGAAGGCTAGGGAAGGAAGTCATTTCCCCTGGATCCAGCTTGAACATTACCAGAGAAGGCAGGGGAAGGGAGTCATTTCCCCTGGATCCAGCTTGATCATTAACAGAGAAGGCAGTGGAAGGGAGTCATTTCCCCTGGATCCAGCTTGAACATTACCAGAGAAGGCGGGGGAAAGGAGTCATTTCCCCTGGATCCAGCTTGAACTTTAACAGAGAAGGCAGGGGAAGGGAGTCATTTCCCCTGGATCCAGCTTGAACATTACCAGAGAAGGCAGGGGAAGGGAGTCATTTCCCCTGGATCCAGCTTGAACATTAACAGAGAAGGCAGGGGAATTGAGGCATTCACCCTGGATCAAGCTTGAACATTACCAGAGAAGGCAGGGGAAGGGAGGCATTTCCCCTGGATCCAGCTTGAACATTACCAGAGAAGGCAGGGGAAGGGAGTCATTTCCCCTGGATCCAGCTTGAACATTACCAGAGAAGGCAGGGGAAGGGAGGCATTTCCCCTGGATCCAGCTTGAACATTAACAGAGAAGGCAGGGGAAGGGAGGCATTTCCCCTGGATCCAGCTTGAACATTACCAGAGAAGGCAGGGGAAGGGAGGCATTTCCCCTGGATCCAGCTTGAACATTAACAGAGAAGGCAGGGGAAGGGAGGCATTTCCCCTGGATCCAGCTTGAACATTAACAGAGAAGGCAGGGGAAGGGAGGCATTTCCCCTGGATCCAGCTTGAACATTAACAGAGAAGGCAGGGGATGTATTGGAGTCCTGAAGAGACTTTATTTTAAAACACTAGGAGAAGGGAGTCATTCTCCTGGTGAGAAAAGGTGTATTTTGATTAAGATGCTTTAGTTATAGTGTAAGGGATAGAGGTAGGTGTCCGGTTAAAGGTGCGAATACAAAAGGTTTGAATGAAATCGGATCGGGTCAATAGGACCGAAAACAAAAGGTTTGAATGTTTTTTTTTTTATTATATTTTTTTGGGGGGTTTCCGTTTAGGTAAAAAAAAGTGGTTTTTACCACAAAAACAGAAGAAAAAAACTTTTTAACCTTTTGTTTTCAGTCCTTTTGATTCGACCCTATTGTATTTCGAACCTTTTGATTCGAACCTTTAACCTATAACCATAGAGGTACAGTTTTGACTCAGACCATGCTTTCTTCAGTTATGGACATTCTGAGAGACCTGTTAGTTTTTTGTTTAAGGCAGGGAAACTGCTCTTAGAGATAGGTATAGCTAGGTTTTTAAATTCAACAAAAGTCTTTGACAACCACATGACATCTTGTGATCTTTTGCACCCTTAGAACACATAGTAAAGATATGATAGTTTATTTATATAGCGCCTATACACAATGTGTTTCGAAGCGCTTCAAGGCAAGGAGGGAACAAGGGAAAATACAATGACATTCTTACAGTCATGAACAGTAAGGATGTGAAATTAACTATCGTACTCGGCCTGACGACATTTCAGATGGTGCAAGAGCTAAGACATAGATAAGGAAGGGAGGGGGAGAGTAGGAAGGACATGGAAACACACAGGCGACTACCGTACTAGGCCTGACGACATTTCTGGTAGATCCAGAGGAAAACAAAAGGTGAGGGAGAGGGGTGCAGAAAGGGAAGGGAGGAACAAAACGAGCGACTTTCATACTAGGCCTGACGACATTTCAGGTAGCAATCGGGGGGAGGGGAAAAGTTAGGGGAGGAGCGAGGAGACAGACGAGGTTGCTATCATACTAGGTATCCGGGGACAATTATGATAGAATAATTGCATAGAAGAAAGTAAGGGGAAGAGGGGAGGAGATAGGAAAAGGGAGAAAGGGTGAGGAGGAGAGAACAGAAAGTAAGCAGTCAAGAAGACTAGAGAAGCATGAGGGGAGAGCGAATACAATTCCAGAAGTCAGTTTTAACACATAATGTTTCAAGCCAGAATACAAGATGAAGATGGGAACAGCATAATTCAGGGCCACTATGAGTACAAGATGCCAGGGAAGCCCAGCGTGAGATTCACACTGTGAATCAATGAAGTCCATAAAAGTAAAATCCAGCATTGGCCACAAGACGGTGATGGTGAACCAGAATGTATCAGGACAGACTCCTGCAGAAGTAGACTGGAGGTGGGGAAGGGGGGGGTGCAGGGTAGAAGAATCAAGCAAAACAGGCAACACCTGTGTGAGAGAAGAGGGGGGGAGGGAACATCACAGGGGCCCAGAGGGTGTGGGGTGGCCTGTGGAGACAGAGAAAGTAAACACATGTTGGTGCATGCTTACCTGCTGTCTGATCAGGGGTTCAGGCCCTGGGTCCTCCTGGTCCAAACAGGTGCAAACAGAAATTGCCCTTTTCTTCATCTGCCATTAGCTTCAGACGCCCGGCCGAGAGACACCCTTGGTCTAAGAGTTAAGAGCAGAAAGGAAGAAGCAGGGTTAAGGAGGTTGGCTGGGCTTAGGCCAGGTGACCTAGACCCACTAGCACCTGCTCCCCATCTGCTAAGGAAAAGAGGCTGGAGGGCTCCTTTAGTAGGGAAAAAGAGCAGCAACCAGGAAGGCACCAGGTGGGCGGGGCTTGCTAAGTGGGGAAAAAGAGCATCAACCAGGAAGGCACCGGGTGGGTGGGGCTTAGGCCAAGTGACCTGGACCCACTTGCACCTGCTCCCCATCTGCAAAGGAAAAGAGGCTGGGGGGCTCGTTAAGTAGGGAAAAAGAGCGGCAACCAGGAAGGCACCGGGTGGGTGGGGCTTAGGCCAAGTGATCTGGATCCACTTGCACCTGCACCCCATCTGCAAAGGAAAAGAGGCTGGAGAGCTCCTTAAGTGGGGAAACAGAGCAGCAACCATCAAGGCACCAGGTGGGCAGTGCTTACTATGTGCTGAAAAGGAGCGTCAACCAGGAAGGCACCGGTGAGCGGAGCCTGCTAATTGAGAAAAAGAGCAGCAACCATGAAGGCACCAGGTGGGCTTGGCTTAGTCCAGGTGACCTAGACCCACTTGCACCTGCTCCCCATCTGCAAAGGAAAAGAGGCTGTAGGGCTCCTTAAGTAGGGAAACGGAGCGGCAACCAGGAAGGCACCAGGTGGGCGGGGCTTGCTAAGTGGGGAAAAAGAGCGGCATCCAGGAAGGCACCATGTGGGCAGGGCTTAGATCAGGTGACCTAGATAAACTTGCACCTGCTCCCCATCTGTAAAGGAAAAGAGGCTGGAGGGCTCCTTGAGTAGGGAAAAAGAGCGGCAACCAGGAAGGCACCAGGGGGGAAGGGCTAAGGCCATGTGACCTAGATCCACTTGCACCTCCTCCCCATCTGCAAAGGAAAAGAGGCTGGAGGGCTGCTTAAGTTGGGAAAAAGAGCGGCAACCAGGAAGACACCAGGTCGGTGGGGGTTAGGTCAGGTGACCTGGATCCACTTGCACCTGCACCCCATTTGCAAAGGAAAAGAGGCTGGAGGTCTCCTTAAGTTGGGAAAAAGAGCAGCAACCAGGAAGGCACCAGGTGGGCAGGGCTTGCTAAGTGGTGAAAAAGAGCAGCAACCAGGAAAGCACCAGGTGGGCGGGGCTTGCTAAGTGGGGAAATAGAGCGGCAGCCAGGAAGGCACCAGGTTGGCCGGCCTTAGGCCAGGAGAGCTCCTAAGTAAGGAAAAAGATTGGCAACCAGGAAGGCATCAGGTGGGTGGGGCTTAGGCCAGGATGGCTCCTCAGTAAGGAAAAAGAGCAGCAACCAGGAAGGCACCAGGTGGGCGCGGCTTGCTAATTGGGGAAATAGAGCGGCAACCAGGAAGGCACCAGGTGGGCGGGGCTTGCTAAGTGGGGAAATAGAGCGGCAGCCAGGAAGGCACCAGGTGGGCGGGGCTTGCTAAGTGGGGAAATAGAGCGGCAGCCAGGAAGGCACCAGGTGGGCAGGCCTTGCTAAGTGGGGAAAAAGAGCAGCAACCAGGAAAGCACCAGGTGGGCGCGGCTTGCTAAGTGGGGAAATAGAGCGGCAGCCAGGAAGGCACCAGCTGGGCGGGGCTTGCTAAGTGGGGAAATAGAGCGGCAGCCAGGAAGGCACCAGGTGGGCGGGGCTTGCTAAGTGGGGAAATAGAGCGGCAGCCAGGAAGGCACCAGGTGGGCGGGGCTTGCTAAGTGGGGAAATAGAGCGGCAGCCAGGAAGGCACCAGGTGGGCGGGGCTTGCTAAGTGGGGAAATAGAGCGGCAGCCAGGAAGGCACCAGCTGGGCGGGGCTTGCTAAGTGGGGAAATAGAGCGGCAGCCAGGAAGGCACCAGGTGGGTGGGGTTTAGGCCAGGAGGGCTCCTTAAATCGGGAAAGAGAGAGGCAACCAGGAAGTATTCAGATAGTTACTGAATACAAATCACATTTATACTGCGGACTATTATTACTATTATTATTATTGTTATTATTATTATTATTGTTATTATTATTATTATTATTATTGTTATTGTTATTATTATTGTTATTGTTATTATTATTGTTATTATTATTATTATTATTATTGTTATTATTATTATTATTATTATTATTGTTATTGTTATTATTATTGTTATTATTATTATTATTGTTATTATTATTATTATTGTATTTTTTGCAGTCATAAGGGAAGAACAAGGTTGGGGACAGAGAAACAAGGGAGTGGTGATCAACCAACAGTGGAGGGAGGTGAATTGCCAGCAGTGGATCAACGAGCAACCAGGGGAGGAAGCAGTAGAGGTCAGCTCGCCCAGTTTACGGTATGGTGGGGGTGGATGGTATATGCACCTATGTGTGATGGAGAAGCCATTCTTTGAAGAGGAGTTCTTGAGCTCCTTCCTGAACTCTAAAAGTGAGGGAGCAAGTTGGATGTTGATGGGGAAGAGGTTCCAGAGTCTTTGAGATACTTTTTCTCTACACAGGGCATGTTCGTAATACAAATAGATTTTTTTCTTGTATCCTGGAAATCCAGAAAAATCACAGTGGGTGATACAATTCTGGATATTCCTGTATCTCTGATATGTTCTAAAACAAATATTCTGAGCCTGCTGAATTATTTTGGGAGTACATGCACTTCAAGGTTTTGGGTCCGGTCATTGACATGGGACATAGTTCTTGTTTGGTTCTCAGCCTTGCTTTCAGCACCTATGAGCCGGTCTGTAAATTCAATGGGCAAGTCTTGGAAATGGTTGCACATTTTTAGACCATTGAAGAAAAGATGTTCTGTAGTGCGTGCATTTATTTACAACTCGCACTAGTGCCCTTTTATCTTGGCAGCAAGCAAGAAGTGAACTCCAACAGGCATTTCTTTCATTGTGATTGTGAGTAAGGAAGACATCTCCAACAAATGACATCATTTGTGACTGGTGCCTTTCTTCCTCTCCCAGGTAGGCCTTTCTCCGGTCACTTTATTTTCGGCCATTTTGTAAAGCCTTATTTTCTTTTACAATGGCCACAAGCGCACTTGGTGCAAGGGCTGATAGAATCCAGGTGTGCATGAGTCTTCTGGCTGTAGAGGTTAGGACTAGAGACACGGTGCTATGTACACCAGGGATCATCAAGGGTGGCAGGTGGCTATGTGCGTTTCATCATCATGTGCATATGTAGAAGGTTGAGAAACTCTCCCACATATGTGTTTTTCTCATGTGGTTCTAGTACTTCAGAGCCTTCAACAAAAGGATTCAAACTTTGGATCTGCAGATGGTATTGATTACAACTCCCATCAACCCTGGTCATGATAGACAATGGTGAGGGGTCATGGGGGTTGTAGTCCAAAGCATCTCGTGAGCCACAGTTGGCAGACACCTGGCTTACATGATTGTTCTCATGTTTCTATAGGGTCATCGGCTCTTATATTGTTAGGTTTTCTTGTAAGGTCCCATTAAGAAGGCTGGGCAACAGATGAATGACCGGGATTGTCACAAAACGTGAGTGTCACACTGACTCTTAGCTCCTCCCCAGGATTGAGAGTCTGAGTGTGAACTGAACTTTTGCAAGTGGTACGAAGGCCCATTAAGGATCAGGAAACCAAGGTGGCAGATGTTCTGGCGCAGCTGTTTTTTTCACAGATCCCCTGTCGGCGCGCTCTGTTAGCGGTGGCCAGCAGGGCGCAGGGACCTATAGGCACCGATACGTTTTGGCACACCTAAAATGAGGCAGGATTTGCATTCTGAACCGCGGTGCAACACCACTGCCAGCTGCCAACTAAAGATGAGTGCAAAACATGCAGCGCTTTATTTAAAAAATAACATTCTTTTTAGCTAAATTCCAGAGAACACATGCTCAAAACATCTGCCCACCACACTTCATGAAGAGGATATTGATTGCCTTAGAGAGTATCTGGCTCAACTTTGCTAATTTCATTAAAGGATTTGAAACAGAAAACTGTCCTAAGCCAGCCCTGCTCTGCAGCAACTGGTATTCGGGTAGTACCGTATGTGGTTGCCGAGTTGCCGAAAAGAACAGGTGCTGCTTTCGCGCACGCACTCCTGAAAAAAAGAACAGAAACACCCACCATTGTGTCTCGTCTGTGACTGGAGTGATATTGCCATTGAGTGAGAGCTGACTGATGAAGTGGGGAATGCAGATTTAGTGGCCTGGGGGAGAGGTCTGCGTGCTCATCATCACATGTGGGTTACAACCTGGCAACAGGTGTGAAAAGAAGTGGGGCGTGAGGTGGCATCAAGTGCCACCCAGTGCCCCTCAAACGTTAAGCAACCATCCTCACCACCACCAGTAAGTCACCTCTGGGCATTGGCAGCATGTCCCACAAGAGACGGGTCCCACCATTTAGCATTATTGATTAAAAGAGGGGAGGTACCTGAGGGCTTCAGGAATCTGCCTTCAACTAATTCGGAGAAAAACCCAGCAGCTGCTCTGGAGGTCCAGAATGCTGCCCACTAGTGTCTTTTGCCGGCACTGAGATGATGAAATGCGTACCAAGATGGACGCCTCCTACGCCAGGCTCTGTGGAATGTGGCAGAGTGTAAGAGGAAGCGCTGCTCTCTGCCGGGAGCTCACTCATTCCTTGAGAGGGCTCCTCTCCAGCAACGGATGTGCAGTGAGAAGGAAAGGACTACCCCGCATCATGGAGCCGCTACCGTGCAGATTGATGACGGCACACTGTCACGGGCTCGTCCTGCTCCCCACGATACCAGTGCTCATCCAGCTCCCTCATGCCAACTCAGGAATTCCAGGCACTCGGCACTCGGACACAATTAATATACAAAGCCAGAAGTGGGGTGAAAAGGCACTGTAATGCTAACACCCACACCAGTGCTTGGGAGGGCTGCATTCGGCTCTGCTCCTCTCAGGCCTGGCTCATCCTTATGTACAATGCAGAAGTTACATATTATTCTCCTCCCATTAACACCATGTATGATAATATTTTGCCGAACAGGGAGAAATAAAAAAAATTCGTACGGCCGACTGTCTCTTGCATGGCAGCCTCTAGCGGTGCACATCTCAAGGGAGGCCTGCTGGCATTCCACAGATCAGCTGTGCTCGGAGACATCACTTGGCACAGATGTTCAGATGTTAGGCCAGTTCTTAGGCTAGTCTTAAGGCCAGTACACGTGTATCAGATGAAGCTCAAAGAAACCAACAGAGAGTGCAGAATTAGAAATGGAACATGGAACACACACAAGTGTGCACTCGGACGGAGACAGCAGTCCTGCATGTGTGGGAAGTGGGCTACAGAGCTAGCCGTCCTTCATCTGCTCTGCGCCACCTTATGGTGGACATGTCGCCATCTTTTGGGAGTTCCGCCTCCATCTCTGCAGTAGGGCCAGGGGCAACGCCCATCCTACCTGTAGGCTAGAGAGACCCCCTCAAGGTGAAACTGCAATACACGTGTTCACCTTGTTTCTGTAGAGTGAATATTCAACTTAGCAGCGCCCCAAGTCTGGCTACTCACAAGTCCCCGAGTTAAGCATCTTAACTGAGCAGGCAGTTCAGGAACGGTGAAGTGGGGCAATGATAGGTGCCACTGAGAGAAGCAACGTGGCAGCCACTGGCACCCCCTAAAAGCAGTCAAAGACCCCAGCCAGCAGAAGGAACGCATAGGCACGCAGGAGCGTAGCTCTCCCACCCCCATAGAGCTAGACTGCTGTTCGGACCGGTGGTACTAGCAGGCCAATTATTAATGCTGTCTGATCCGAAGAGAAACGAAAAGGGAAGCATACAGCTTCCCTTTGTATAAACTACTTGCACATAGTGTGACCCAGAAATGAATATCCGTCGGGGGCCAAAATATATCGTCCAGAAAAATCCTCCTTGGCCATGGGACTTACTTTCTAGCCCCCGATTCTTTTCTTCCTCCCAACATCACAGTATGTGGGGTTGGGGTCTATGGGGCCTGATTTGCAAAGGGATTTTCCCATTAAGCTTTTTGTGAATGAGCTCCACTCCCTGAGCTTATGAGGCGCCCTGCACTCGGTACATTCTGAATGCAGATGCAAGATTGATAAGAAACGTCCCCCCCACCCCCTCCGCAAAGAGGGCCGCATGTCCTCAGTGCTTCTCTCTCCTCAATACCGAGAGGCACTGGAGGGACTCCCCACGCCACTGGGTTTGGTTCATAAAGCGTGGGTCACTAAGACCATCTGCTCCCGAGGACAGGGGGCACCCTTCCAAAGCATCAAGGGAACTGCACATCCCACAGTGCCCTCTCTCGGCTTCACCGCAGAATGAGTGGCAGGTGACGCGCCTCCACACTCTGGCACAGACTGCCGAGATCCGGCCTGAGCAAAACCGGGCACAATAGAGAACTAAGCTTCAAAATGTGCATTGCCCGAACATGTAGTGCATGTAGTGCCTACTGTTAGAGCAACATGTTGTTCTGAAACCGGTGCCACGAAGCCGTTTTTTGATGCTTTGTAGGCACTTTATAAATCCCAGATACAATGGCTGGCAATATTAGAGCGCACAGTGTGCATCTTACTGCTGTCTGCAAATCCTGACGCGTATTAGAACTGCGCCACCCTCTCCATGCTTGGCGAGCCTGTAGAAAGGCAGTCCTCCCGCAGGTGCAGCTGCTAAATGCTGACAGCACTCGCACCTAAATGTCCCTCGCGCCAAATGACCGGCCCCACGCTGGCCGCGCCGAAAGGGAGGCTGCTGCCTCAGCGCTGCGCCAGAGTTGCTTTTATTGTCATTGGGTGCCCTCTGGTGGGAAAATGATGCACTGCACCTTAATGTCGTTCCCGAGTCAGAATGAAAGGCTATTCAGCAAATTGCTTCGGAAAGGCCCTATTTAAGTATTTACTAAAACCCTAGACATCAACGTATGGGGCAGTAAAATATCAATCAGCTAAAAAAAAAAACAGTGACATTTCACGCAACTGTTCGAGGATAAATAACCGGCTTGCAGGAGAGAGATGTGTGTTACTGCTTGGGAAGAGGCCTTTGGGCATGTCAACCGCTTGCAACTGGGAGCGCCCTTTCCTTGGAATGCAGCATTAAAAGTGTGCACTCTTTTGCGCATGCTCCCTGTCCCACGGTGAGAGGGACACCAGACAAGTTATTTAAATGGGCTGTTTCGAATTTGGACTGGCACCAGCGTAAGTCACTTTTTGAAGTGCTCACATTGTTAAAGGTCGGTTTGGAAATATAGAGCAATGCCTTCGTGTGCATATGATTAACGACTATTGATTATGCGGATAAGGAAAAACATAGTGGTAGTGCCCCTTGGTCTGAGTGCCAGGAAGGACAGTCGTATATGGATAGGCGCTAGACTGCGATTTGTCCACTTGCGGAAGGTGTAGCATGCGAGCACTGGTCATAACATTATTTTCGGGCCCTGGTCCTGAACTGTAATCAATGCACTGTGTATAATACATGTTGCGGGCTATCGGGTGATCCCTGCGCGAATGTACTCTGGCCTGCACTGGCTGTTTCTAATATCAATGGAAGGTAAGGGGTTCAGAACTGTACTACAGCTTTGAGGTAGGACGGTGTGGCGCCTTTGCTCAAGTTTCCTCCATCAATCGTGTAGCAAGGCGGACATATATGGCACAAGCAGCAGCAGATTTAAGGCAAAGGGCCCAGTGGGCAATTACAGAGTGCCCCGGGTGGCCGGGGTCTAGAGTGGGCAGAGTTACACGATGATGAACTTTAGGGACAAATTATGCCTTTTTTAAAGTTGTGTTTTTGTGTCTGACTCGCCAGGTGTTTGACGTCAATGGTGGTGATGTTGAAAGATCAAGCCTGGAGCGGATGTTGGAAATGATGGGGTTGAGGGCATGGGGGGTGGATATTACAGGAGGCGATTTCAGGGGTTGATTCGAAGAGCAGCAGAACCATTGTGTGCATGTCCTTGGTGTTCTTACCCCACACACTTATGCCAAGTTGGCAGCTAAACAAGCCCAGTTGAAACCCAAGGTTAGAGAACAGGGCTGGGTGTGTCTGTAGGGTGGCCAACCATCCCGCATTTTGTAGAACTGTCCAAATTTTATGGGCTGTGTCCTATGTCTTGCACACAGCCTGCTCAGTCAGGAATAAGGCCTGACATTTCTCCTCTGAAGCAGGATCAGCTGTTCAAAGTCTTCCCAACTCACACTTTTCGTGTGACAGTTAAAGCGCAGGGAAGCACAGCGCCTTACTCACTGCTCCACAAGCACCTCCAGGTTCAGCTTTGTGTCAACCTCATTTTAATAAACAGATAGTTTATTTCCTCTAATCTGCTGTGCCTGTCTGCTGGTCTCAGCGAGAGAAGGAGCGAGAGTGCAGTCCGTGTATTGGTGTTCTGGCGTTGATCTGCCAGGGATCTACAGGGACCGGATGTGCTGTTAGTGGTCAAAGTCGACATCGGGACTAAGCTGACACATAAAACAGACAGCAGAGAACATTCTGTGGTGAGGGTCAGTATCCCCGAACCGGGCAGCCGCAGTGAGTGAAATCCACACCCCGCGGGGTGCTTGGCCGTGGGCTGCCCTGTGGTCACCAGGCTGTCACCAGGCCGACAGCAGACAAATTCACATGACGTAGACCTCGGTGGGATTCTTTCCCCCAGATTTGGCAGACAGTAATAATCAGCCAAGCATGCGTTCAAGGAAGGGAGGGGAACTAGGAGGCTGTTCTGAAATTTCCTTTGCCGGAAAACAATGGGGGCATGACGGGAGCCAAAGGAAACACTGCCAACGTTGGAAGCATCGGAGGTAAGTAAACGCAGCTGGAACGGAAACCCGCCTTGGTGCGAAATACTTTGAGCAGGGCCTCTCTGACTCCTGACGTGATTCTTGTGATCCCTGGTACTCCCCCCAGCCCACAAACCCATTTGCAATTGCCAATGACCCTGTTTCCCGACCTTCCTGGCTCCCCCAACCTCAACCCGTATCTCCTCCGAGACCTTCCTCGTCCACCTCATCGATTACGCCGGCGACTGAGGCAGCCGCCAAAACTGCTAACAAAAACTTTAATGCTAACATTAATACTAATAGTACGAGACTGGAGCCCATTTTCTGCCCTAAAGATAGATCCAGGGACGATAGAGACATACTAGTCATATCTAATGTGACATTTAATGACTTGGTGAAAATTACCCCAGAGGACCAGGACGCTGAAACAACAACTGTCGAAGGGCCTGTGCTTGAGTCTCAAGCCCAGCTTGCTGTCAAGGGCCAGCGCTGAGTGAAAGCACAGGTTCATATAATCCTCGAGGCTGTGCGAGTAATTGATGTTGACATGTTCTCAAATATAATTTTAAACACAAGCACCACCTTGCACAGCCCAAGTCAAAATCTTGGAAATGTTCCGTCCAATGCGCCGTACGAAAACCATGAAGAGTCTGATGAAACCGAAGCATCCAAGTTATCCAAAGCCAACCCGGACCTGCGGCCAGTCACACCAGAATTGCGAACGGTTCATTCAGGCAGGGTGAACCCTATAGAGGCTAGACCCATTGTTCAAAATGAGGTCCAGTGGAACCAGGGAGAACAGGAACTAACTGACTTGGAAATCCCTGAAGGGGCGGAATCACGGGGGATTTAAGGGTTTATGTCAGCTAATGAGCGAAACGGGCACGAAGTAACTCCATTGGCTGCTACGAAAAGACAATTGGAGCAAACTACTCCAATACATAATTGTAAACAACAGGGCATAATAATTGGACAGAAGGTAGTAGGGAATTTACCACAAGTCCAAATAGCACGAGATGAGAATGGTGATAGAGGCTAAAAAGGAGTTGCCGATGAAAAGTTGGTAAACGTATCAAATTATATGCTTTTGAAACATAAAAATAACGACACAAGCACTCCTGATCTGAACAGAGGAATTATAACTCAGGCCAAAGAACAAGAGAAAACGATGAAAAGGCCATTGAATCGGACACTGGAAGAATTGAGCAGATTGATCTGGTGGAGCAAAGCAGGGCGACCCCGACAATTCTTGCAATAGCCACAGCGATTGAGGACCTGGGGCAGCTGTGGTGGCTTTCAAAGAAAAAAAAAAAAAAACCAAAAAGGACTAGATAAAAAAATCTAGTCCAACAGCCGCTCTCTGTACAAACCCCAAATGGGTGATATAATTTAAACATGGATTCCAACAATGGAGATGTAAATTCTTTTCTTCTTATGTATGAGTTCAATAGAAAAACACTGAATTCAAAGTAGAAGTGACGGTAATATGTTTATCAAAAACATGGATTCAAATCAAGGAGGAAAATCACTAATAATGTCTTAGTGAGGATTCAGCTGTCACATCTCATATTTTAAATAGACTTCTTTTACCAATGCATTTCGGAGCTTATAGCTCCTTCATCAGGGTGAGTCTAATCTAATTACATAGAATACAAATATGTAACGCAACACGTGAGAAATAACACAATATATAAAAAAAGACAAGGTAAAAATTGAAAATCACATACCAAAGACACGATGTGGGTTCAGGATGGAATATGTAATGAAAACATGAAAAAAATAAAGAATAAATAACTGAAAGTAGCATGGATAATATGACCAGGTAAACGAAGGGAAAATAATGTAAAAGGACTCACGAGATGTGTTTGGCCTCGTAGAGACGAGAATCCACAGTCAAAAAGCAGATGTGTGGTCTGCTGTCAGTAACGGCAGCGTGCAGAGTACAGACAGATCAATAAACCTATCGGAAACAAAAGTGTGCATTAAAAGGAGTTTCGGGAGCGTAGTGGTGCTATAGTTACAAAGGAACATCTACAATGATTACCTGGAGGATAATCAGGGTCTGTATCGGCTAAGAAAACGCTGTTCTGCATCGCTGTAAGCAAACGTTGCTAATGGTAACGCTGCTAAAAATACCCACGTGACAGCATCGCATCGGGCGAGCAGCGTGATGTGGCACGTACATATAAGCGAGACTGCATTAGAGATATATGGGCATGTATGGAACTATAAATATAATTGTCAACACTCAGGTAAATGAAAGAAGGAAAGTGAATAAAAGAAAAATAAATGTGCAACAATATCATAGACATAGAAAAAATACTATCAAAAAATACTATAAAAAACAGAGATAGTAGTAGAAGAAAAACATACAACCACACAGGCTCCAAAGATGGCAGCCCATGGAAAAATAAGAGAAAGTAAACATGCATCTCAGCCGTAGTGGGTAGCACCAGAGGTGTCACCTTGGGTCCCAGACGGATGTCCGGGAAAGGCTGACATGATGCTTGGACATAAATGAAGCAATTTAAAGAATTAGCAAATCTTAAACTAACGACTTAGGTGATCAAGAACACTACATGGATATTATCAATGCCTAAGGATACTGGCGTTAGCAAAGTTGGTCCTGACAAATGTCTAGGACCACATTAGTTGTCAATTAACAGTCTAGCCATTACATGTAACATGCAAAATCATCAATAATACATGCAAAAACATTATACAGTGTCACATGAAATCAACATAGGTGCATCAAATTCAAAGATAACAATGATAATTGATTTCTTCATTTAAGCCATTGGGATATAAGCTCCCCAATCTGTCGATCCAATATGTCTCTCTTTGGTTAAGCCGAAGGCCCAGATCCTCATGTGGATTGACTTTGCTCAACACTTCAAGAATCAGAAATCTGATTTGGGTCAAATTATGGCGTTTCTCGTTCCAATGGCGAGCCACTGATGAATTGGGATTAGAGTTACGTATGCAAGAGCGATGTTCGTTCCAACGCATTTTGGCTGCTCTCGTAGATTGACCAACATAATATTTTCCACACGGACACTTTATTCCATAAATGATATTCTCACTATCACAAGTGCCAAATGTCCTCAGCAGAATCTTATTGCCTGTACTAGGATGGTATACGGTGTTGCCCGTGATGACTAAGTTACAATTAGTACAATGGAGACAAGGGTATGTTCCCGTGCGTTGAGTACTAGGTTCTTTCAAGGGAGGTCTTGTACGTACTAGTTCATCACGTAAATTCTTGCTTCTTTGGTAAGCAAATACCGGTAATTGATCAAACAATTTCTGTACTCTAACGTCATTCTTAAAGATGTTCCAATGTTTCTTAATGGAATTCTTTATCTTGTTGCTCTGAATGGAGAATCTTGAAACATATACAGGTGTTTGTAGTTCTCTTTTGGGTTTGGTAGTACCGGTAAGTAGTGTGTCGCGATCAAAAGTTTGTACCCTTTGGGACGCTAAATTGAGTTCTTCGTTTGTGTAGCCACGTGCTAGAAATTTGTCTTTCATAGCTAGCTGTTGAGCTAAGCATTCTGCAGGATCACTCACTATTTTTTTCACTCGTAAGAGTTGACTGTATGGTAAATTCTTCAGAAGACTAGGTTGATGAAAACTGAGACGGTGTAGAAGATTGTTGCGATCGGTGGTCTTGCGAAACAAAGTGGTGTTGTAACCAGTTTCGTTTTTGACAATACTAACATCAAGGAATGTGATGCGTTCTCTAGATATCTCGCTTGTGAATTGAATACGTGGATCGATGTTGTTTAGATATTCAAAAAAGACCATGAACCTGTCGTAAGTACCTGTCCAGATTCCAAATATGTCGTTGATATAGCGTAACCATAGGTAGATGTTCTGATTCCACTCTTGCTTTTTTAGTACATGATCGGATTCAAATATGTGCATAAAGCAATTAGCATATGATGGTGCCATGGTGGCGCCCATCGATGTTCCTGAAGTCTGTAAAAAGAACTTATTGCGATATTGAAAATATGAGTTCTCTGCAATAAATTGAAGAAGAGTCAGAATGAATTCTTTCTGTGCACGGATTGGAGGTGATTCAAGTAAGAGCCATTCAACAGATTCAATGCCTAAATCATGGGGGATGGATGTGTACAAACTCTTAACATCGATTGTAAAAGAAACCATGGATTCTTCAAGTGACAACCTATTACACTTACCAGCTACAATGAACCCAGAGGAAAGACTGGCTCTGTTATTTCACCAATGGAATCATCAACCTCAAAATATTCACTGTCAAAAGATCAGTTAAGTGAACAGAGGTCTACAGGAAGAAAAGGTCTTTGAAGAAACAACAAAGGAATAAGGGGAAAAGAGGGGAAAACTCCCTCAGTTGAGAGGTTTCACACCCTTGAACCAGCCAGCATTGTGTCTATGTTACCTCGATTGTCCTTTCACAATGATACTATAAGTGATCAAAGTACCCTGATTGCAATGATGCTCTCTAAGTTAATATACAGGAATGCTATTCAACCGCAACAAAATCAATAAGCAGAGACCCTCCTGAAGAATCAACTAAAGAGAGGATCTCATTGGATCGATTTAGCAATAACAAGTACAGGCCACAGACACTTTAAGTGAACCCCACAAACTAACCTCAGAGAAAGAACCCCATCGGCTAACCTTGGTAGTAAAGAGGGATGTGCCATGCCAAGGGAGCCTGGAGGACGAAATTGAAGTTGAGTTGCGATGGGCCCGCAGTCAGGGTAGTATGGAGGATTCTGAGTCTAACCCCAATCACAGTGAAGATCTTTGTAATCCAATAGGATTACAGGGTGAGATTGACCTTCCAGGGGTGGATCAAGGGAGGAGGTGACCGACCCCATGGTTGGGGTGGACGCACCGTTGAAAGGCACTCAGAAATAGTTTCCACAATTTGAAGAAAAAGAACGGGAGAAATACTGCTAATCCTATTAGAAAGTCTCAACAGACACTATCCAGGGCAAGGTCAAATGATTCACAAGCATTTCTAAGAAAGTTACCACTTCCAACAGAACCAGAATTGCGAATAAAAAAAATAAGTAAGAAAGTGCCGTTAGCTAGGGTAGTAGAGGATGAGGAAACAGAAATAATAGAGAATTCCCCTCAGAACAAATCAATGAATTGGTCTGTGCACTCAGTGGGGGAATTGGAACGGAGGTCATCCCAACCTTTAATGACCATTGTGTGGGAGCGAGGGGCCAATGGGCCCCTCTCTGCCATCACTTCTCAGTACGAAACTCCGGAGCAAGTGCCTCTAGAGGTGGGTACGCCCCTCGCCCTTATGCGATGTTAACTTTGGGTTACATTCGCGTAGATGGGACCACCGAGCAGGACACGGGGCATCCATTGTTTGTACCCCCTTTGACTCCATCTTAGTGCGATAGTACAAAATGACTCTCTCCCTTTTCCCCGCCGCAGCAGCTCGGAGCACATGGCCCCCACCCTCGTTCCCATTCCGACTGGAAAACTCTGCGGCTCCATTCACACGCTGAAGCCGCAGATGCTTGCAACAAATAATAAATGTAACACATCTCTTTTCCTCTGAGATCACTGTCCTGCATGTGAACCAACATGAGCCAAGCACATAGCTCGTCCATCTCCACAAAAGTGCCCTTGCACTCTCACCCTCGCCAGTTGAAACTTATTGCCATTCTAACCCTGTGTCAAGGCAAGTTATCCCTTTCATGTGCCAGACCGCTGACCATGCTATGAAGCCCACCCAACTGAGCCCCAACTAACATTAGACCCCTGCTGCAGTATATCGTGCCCAATACTAACAAATGCCACATACCTGAGATTCTTGTAAGACTAACCCTACAGTTCAATGACAGTATAATAGTGGTCAAGACTCGTAAACCTGTGATCCGTATAACCCAAACGTCACAGATGTTATAGATACCTGTGTGATTTGTATAGTGACATGATAAACTACTGTATGTCTTTTGATCAACCATTATTTAGTGCATGCATTATTTAGAATGTATTTTCTTAGCTTAGATAGTGACCACCATGTTTCACAGTGACCTGACCTTCACCCATCCGGAGTACAGATGTCTGACATCAATCCTCCCGCCAAGTAAGCAACCAACCCGGAGGAAGAGATGATGCCCACACCTAAGACACCACCCTTGCTGACCAATCCGGGTCCAACGTAGCATATTGTGTTAAATATGCCAATGTACTATATAATATGGTGTAACTACGATGTGTTCAGAGCGCTCTCAGAGATCTAGATAAACTTTTCCTTGAACTCTCGCAGCCTGCTCGTTTGTGCCTTATTCCCTGTCCAGGCAGTGCCTGTTTTATTAATTTCTACATGTATAAATCAGGGAGGGCACAAACATTTGGTGACCCCCTGCAACGTGATCGGAGAGGTGCCTCTAGGCTGGCGCCGTGCGGCGAGATCCGGGACGCACCCCAGCAAAACCATCACCTCCGCGGCCGACCAGCCTGTGCGCACTACGAACAAGTGTCAAGGGTTCCCGGTTGACGAATACCTGTTATGGAGAATTCTCTGTTTAGGCTGAATTTCCTAACCTAGTGAGTCCCCCAGCAGCTTTGCTGGATTTCTGGAGTTTGTTTTTTTCCATCCTGCCAAGAGTGAGACTCTTTTCTCCCACTCTTGGACATGTATGTGTGTAATTCCTTTGAAATGTCAATGTGTTCGATGGGCTATGGGGTCTTTTACTCCATAGGGTCTCATATGTTTTTCAATGTGTGTTACACCGCACCCTACGTGTCGTAACACGGGGGCGCCCTAGCGGGTCCCCCACCATAGACTCCATACCCGGGGACTGACTACTGTCTCCCCGGGCATGTAAAGTCACCATTGACTTTACTAGACCTAAATTTACTAACAGAACTAGTACCAACCATCTTATTGTGGACGTACTAGTAGGGGTAATTCGATTACTCCTAGGTCTGTTATTCGAGGGGGCACTGTCCCGTCCCCCCTCGTCGAGTTTTGGCTGGTGGCAGTAGAAACTACTTGTTATGTTCGTCCCCGAACATAACCCTATGGGATTCATCCCATTGTTGGAGATTAATACTTTTTCTCATTAATCTCTGACGTACCACCGATCTACTTATCTTAAATAAGTTTATCAAGTGGTATTTTCTGCCAGAACTCGGTTTTAAAATGGAGTCTGTGTTCGTCTCTGTGACTCCTAAACCAAAGGTTGAGCCCTTTGTTCCACTTATGGCGGGCCTCTGTACAGAGACCCTCCAAAGTGGTGCCATTCTGTCTGGGCTACCTCAAGGGTGTAGGAGGGGGTTTAGGCACCCTGGACCGAGTTGCCTTGCCAACTCAGGTCGCACTCTGGAGTGATTGGCCCAGGTGGTGAGCCTTCCCGCTCACCACTTAGCATGTGGTGATTGACAGCTAGGCTGAATGAATGGGGGTCTTCTGCATAAAAGCAGGGCTTTTGGGATTGGATCTTCAGAAGTCGCCACAGGACCTAAGAATCCGACGAGGGTAACGCTGAGCCGACCTGCACGACGACACCTCCGGTGGAGCCCTGCGGAACCGATTCACCACTTCCCGACGACAGAGGAGATCTCCCTGCCGGAGAGTCTCTTCCCCTGACTGGTGGGAACAACCAGTCCCCTTTGCTTTTTATTCGCCTCAGGACGCAGTGGTCGAATTGCCCGTGCAGAGCACCTCGGCAACCGGATAGCCACTACCCCTGTACCGCGACCAAAAGGTGGTGCCTTGTGACGGAGCACTCCGCGGCTGGTCTCTTCCCTGGTGGTGCACCAGACTTTACTTTCCTTCGACGACGAGATCATCTCTACTCTTGGCCAAGACCCGACGTGCATCCACCACCAGGAACAACTGCCCCCGCCGGAGCTGCCCTCCACAACAAGGTACCGTGTCCGCCTGGCTTCCCTTTCATTCGGTTCGAGTGAGGTGTCTTAATCCTCTCCGTTCCGCTGGGTCGCCTCCAAGCTTTGCTCATTCTTTGTTCTGAACTGGTTCAATCTGCCGATAACAATTTGCTATAAAGACTTGAATGCATCTCCGCTAGAGACTTTTTGGGACATCGCGCCTTGCCTCTCTCCGAGTGGGCCTGGCCTCTGAACTTTACGATCTATTGTGATTCTTGCCTCCCTGCCTTGCATTTTATCCGCATAGGATTGAACTGTGTTGATGTCATAACCGGCCTATCTTTTTCTCTCCCGTCCTAATTAATAATCGAGTGTCATCTAGGTTGAGGTATACACCTCTGTCTGAAAATAAGTGGTACCGGTAGAACCTAGAGTTGTCGATATTTTGCTAGGGGGATTGATCGTTTTCCACTCCGTAGAGTAATTGTGTTTGATTTGTTTGCCGTGATTTGCTTTAGTGTTTTCCATAGATGTTGTGTTATAAACAAATAACTTACTATCTTTACACTAAGGCTCGTTGCATGTTTGCTTGTCTTGCTGTGAAGAATTCCCCTTGTTGTATACTCCACATACAGACCAACTTTTCTTGAGAGAAGTCTGACTGCTCAGCCACAGCTACCAAGTGAATCTGTGTGGTACAGACTGCTACCAAGTGGGTTCACCGCCAACGCCTGTAGTCCTAAATCTTTTGCAGTGGTCCCAGAGGGAACTGCACAGGTTTCCGCCTAACAATACCCGACTGAAAAGCTGCTCACCGAGGCGGGCCACGGCTTGGTTGGGGTGCGAGCCTGACTGGGGTTGGACTGCGAGCGGCGACCCTCGTGTCACCTGACTGAACACGTGAGTGCCACTTGCGAAGGTTACGAAGGAAAGGTAAGGGGGAAATAGGGGGGACAGGTGGTAATCAGTTATAGGGAAGAGTAGGGCCTGTGTGAGTGATGATGAGGCTTTTCTGATCTGTCCTTTATATGGCCATTAGGTTTTTGTAAGAAGTGAAGAGAAAAAGAGAAGTGGTATCCTAGCCCAAACGGGGTAGAAGGCCGCGCCACGCAGCATTGTCTCGTCCAGTGCAGAATAAATAAGTGAAGATACAGAGAAAATAGTAGGAGTCTCGTATATAGAGTAGACTCAGAGTAGTTATTTAGAACATTCTTTTTCTGGGTACGAAAGGATTCTTGGAAAAGAGTAAAAGGATGTAAGAGGTGGGGAGTGAATTTAGAGAGCTCCATATAGACTATGCTGATATGGGATTGCGGTGTAATAGAGCAAGATATTTGATTGTGGTGGTGTGCCCCTTCTCAAGATGGGAGGAAGTGGGCCCATGTCCCCAACCAGATGCAAAGTGTGCGGCCAAATTCCTTGTTCGGGAAGTGTTTTCCCGATGGGGAATATGAGAAGAGTAGGCAAAACGGGGAAGGGGTGGTAAAAGAACAGACGGGAAGAAAAAGCGCGCAGGTAGTGCATGTGCATGATATGCGTTATATGTCTTTTGGGTTCGGTCCATTTTTGTCAAGGATATCCACGTACTGTGAGTAGTTTGTGGTTAAAGTGGTAAAATACGCAAAAATGAACTGTTGAATTTGAACATGCAACAACCATAAGGTTAACGCAGAAAAGTGATTTATATATCTATCTTGATACATATGTGTGCAGACAACCTATAAGTAATTGAAAAGATTCAGGGTATATTGTTCAGCTAGAAGGAAAGAAAGGCAAGTGGAGAAGTGATTAGAGGGAAAGAGAGACTGAAGGGCAAGTACAGACAAAGGGAAAAATATTGTCATGGGGGAATAACACCACTACCACATATTTGTCAGCACCTTCCGTTATACAGTGAGAAGATACAAAAATACCACGATCAATGGTTGACAGAGATAAAAGGAGACAGTGCGATGCCAATTTGGCCAGAAGGTGGGTCACTCGATAAAAGGGTGTTAGATTTAGTATCCACACACTTGTTAGTAAGGTATAAGGGGAAACAACTACAGAATAGAAGAGAAGTACTAGACCTGTAGTGAATGTTTGAGGAAGTTATGCCTACAGCAGAGGTAGGTAAAGAAAAAACAAATGAAAATCAGAAAAGACAGGAAGAGGTAAGTGGAACGTCAAAGGGCGAGTGCACAACCACTACAGCTGAAGGAGATACAACAAAAATATATCCTTTAATGACAAGGCCAGCAGTAGGATAGAGAGAGCCCCTGTACACACCAGCATGTCCCACCCCCACACCCTCAGCAGGAGTAGTCGCCATGGCACCACCACCCTATGATAAAGGAGGTTTGTATGGCCCAACAAGCGCACCCTGCATGAATTTGGCACACTTAACTGGAGAATTAGACCGCCAGCTAGCGCATGCACAGATGGAAATAACGCGGCTAAGAGCATTGTGCGATACAGGCCAAATGCTGCCAGGGGAGGAGAGGTGCCACCATTATCCATGGCGGATCTAATGCCAACATTGAGCACAGCAGGGGAAGTGGCGCAAGCAATCTCAGAGCCAGTGCAATCAATATCATCACAGGGAACATGCATACCACAAGGGCAAGAGAAAGAGTGGCAGTCAGGGGAGTTCCTGTTTCATCTAAATGACAAACCCGTGAGGATTATACACCCACCCACCCCAGAAAGTGAGAGAGGGGAAGGATGTGAAGAAAACAATGAGCAAGAATCAGAAATAGAAGAGGTGTGGAGTGACAAACGAATATGAAGAGGCAGCTGCCGAGGCCGGCTCCCCACTGCCAAACCGCCATTACCCAGATACACCATCGCCACCACTATGGCAGGATAGACTAAGGCAGCGAGGAGGAAATATAATGGCAAGTAAAATAAAGAAAGGCGCACTAAGTAAGGTAGGAAAGAAACACAAGTTACAAATGCCATTGATACATAAAGGAGCAGGTAGGCCACACTACATCCCGTGGGCACAGATGGATAAAAACAACTTGCTGAAAGTCCTACCCCACTATCGGGAGGGGCTGGCAAATGGATACAAGCCTTTGAGAAGAACACAGCAGGAGTGCCTCTCGCAATAGGGGATGTGAAAAGTTTATTAGTGTCAGCAATTGGTGACCAAGCAGACGCAGTGTGGGAAAAGGGCGTATTACCCGGAGTAACGATGAGTTGTGACCGCCACGATGGGTTGGCGTTCAATAACGTTTGAGCACAAGTATGGGATGCATTGAGGCGCACGTTTCCAGATATTCCAGATTTACATTTAATGATGCAGTGTACAATGGATGAGAACAAGGATCCTACGCAGTTCATACTGCGGGTGCAGGATTTATGGAGAAGTGAAACTGGCACAGCATGGAACCAGTCCACCGCCTCGTTTTATTTTATCATCAAAAAGGGGCTCCCGAAGGAGGTACAGAAGGCCTTGGACAAAATAGCTGGGATAGAAGCCAAGGGCTGGCCTGAAATACAGAGTATAATTGTGCATCACTGTAGGAGGATCAAAGAGAGAGAAAAAGAGATAGCTCAAAAAAGGCTGGCAGATGAGGCGAAGCTGGTACAGAACAAATTAGTGAAGGTCGCCGCCATCAACATCAGCGTAGCCACAGACAGAGAAAACGAGGGGGATGAAGGAGTGGGAAACAGACCAGCAACAATAGCGGCACTGCGGGCAATCGGAGGACGAGGACCGAGGAACGGAGAAGAGCAGTACGGTGGACAACAGTTTCAAGAAAGACAAGCAAGAGGAAGAGGTGGGTACCGTGGCCACAGAGTGGGGTTTGGAGGTATGGGGAATAGAGGATTTGGTGGACAATGAATGAGAGGCGGACCACAAGGGTCATGCTGGAATTGTTGGAGATGGGGACACTATTCCAGAGATTGAAGAATGTGGCCTTCAGGGTATTTCCAAGGGAAACAGCCCATGGCGAACGAACAAGGCCGGGTGGTGCCCACACCCAGGTAGCCCCTATGGACTACCGATGGGCGGGAGGGAGACAGCAGGACCAATGCTATAACGAACCTCAGATGCAGCAAGGACAGCAACCACCGCCACAACCTATGGCAAGACAAAACACGGTAGGAAATGCAAACAGCAATTGTTTTGCGACAGCCGCAAACGGTGCGCCTGCACCATACCGTGGCGTAACAGTGGTTGGAGACAATGTCTTTTCAGTGCCAGGGCAAGAAAGACATTCAGATTAGGACATCCTACATGGAACACTTGCGTGTCCAGTCCTATCTACCACCCTATGTGCAGAAGAGGAACCACTAGTGGGGGCAGAGGTAGGAAATAAGCAGTTTATCTTTATTGTAGACTCAGGAGCGGGGAAATCATGTCTTATGGAAGGGCGGTTTCCGCTCTCAGGCAGGAATGTAGAGATGCAGGGGTTCTCTGGGGCTATTTTAAAACTTCCTTACACTAAAGATCTTTATATAACGGTGGGGGGAAAAACCATGCGTGCACCTTTACTGTACCACGAATACACGCAATCAATCTGTTGGGGAGAGATTTGTTATGCAAATTAAATATAACCATCTCGTTTACAGAACGAGGAATAGTGTGTTCAACCCCAGGAGTATGCCCAGTACGAGGCATGTTGATGATCAGCAGAGTGATGAATGAAGTTTTGGTACGAGGGATACCCATTGATATAAGTATGTTTATTTATGGCATCAAGGTAGAAGCACGAGTGGTACCAGAGATAACGAGAAAAGAATGGAGAACACCATCATATTTCCTATTCCGCCCAATTACACACACAGATGTCGTGCCAGGCACGATAATGTCCATAGACATCGAGGCACTTCAGGTATCCAGAAAACGCATTGTGGTCATAGGACTGGACGCGCATGGGTGCGAGTGGAGAACTGTGTTATGCATAGACCCAAACATAATGCTACGAGACATAACAGATGAGGACTTGTTCACTGATGGTGAAAATGATGGAGAAATAATAATGGAAATAAGTATACCCTGTGATATTATGATTCAGTACAGAGAGGTACACAACCCACTCATGGCTAGCGTCAAAGCCCCACTGACTATATTTGAGGCGAAGGTAGCACCTGAAATTTGGACCACAGGGCCCCACGATGTAGGGTTACTGCATGAGGTGACACCAATAAAAATAAAACTCAAGCCAGGTGCAATACCACCGAGGGTAAAGCAATATCCCATATCGAGAGAAGCAGAGGAGGGAATTAGGGAAACCATAAATGCACTCCTAAAACAAGGCATCATAGTGCCAGCAAACTTCCCATGTAATACGTCAATTTTCCCGATCAAAAAAGCAAAATGAGGGGCGTGGTGGATGATCCAGGATCTCCGCCCACTCAATGATGTCATTCAAAAAGAGTTCCCATTAGTGCCTAACCCGGCATCAATATTGTGCAGCACACCAAAAGAATTAACATGTTTCACTGTAATGGACTTGAAGAATGCTTTCTTCTCCATACCACTCGACCCAGGATCCCAATACCTGACAGCGTTCACATTAGGGAACAACAGGTATGAACATCGCAGATTCCCACAAGGGTATTGCGAAAGCCTCAGCATTTTTAACAGGGTGTTACGTGAGGACATTGGAAACATAGATGTAGAGAGTACCATCATCCAATACGTAGACGATTTACTTGTCTGCAGCCATGCAGAGAAGACTCGATAGCACTACTGAATGTGTTAGCTACCACTGTACATGGTGGTCAAAGGAAAATTGCAATACTGCCTCGCCGAGGTTGTATACCTCGGACAGCTAATATCAAAAGATGGGAAGCGAATACTCCCAGACAGAGCAGCTGCTATACACAACATACTAATCCCAAAAACTGTGAAAGATATGCAAAAGTTTCTTGGCATTTGTAACTATTGCCGAGCATAGATCCTTGATTACGCGGCATACGCACGTCCCTTACTACAAGCATTAAAAGAAGCACAGAAAAATAGAGCCGTTATAAAATGGACGCATGAAATGATGACACAGTATTTTAAATTAAAAGACCTCATTGCGGATGCCCCAGTTCTCGCGAACCCAGATTATGATAGGATATTTTTCTTGTTTTCACACTGTAATTGGACACCGATGACGGCAGTACTGACACAGAAAACATCACTAGGTCACAAACCATTGGCTTATTACAGCGGGACACTAGATCCAGTAATGCAAGGCCATTTCATGTGCGAACAGGCTCTCGCAGCTGCGGCCTTCGCGATTGAAAAGAGCGCCACCATTGTCATGGGATGTTCAGTAACGCTATATGCAGAGCATTCCCTTTCCGCCATCCTTGAGCGATGAAAATCAACGCTAACAACACAGAGAGCAACAGCATATGAAATAATAATTTTGAGCCCCAACGTATAGGTTGTGAGGTGCAAAACAGTAAACCCAGCAACATTCATTACAGAGCCATGCACGACAGAGGACATACATGAACACGATTGTGCCACATATGAGGGGGAAGGTGATGACATCCCAAAAGCAAGTGAAAATGCCCTACAGGAGGGAGAAATATATTTCATAGATGGGTCAGCATCAATAAACCCCGAAACAGGGAAAGACACGTAGGGATGGCGGTAGTGCACATGGAGGAAGATGACTATGAGACAATTGTGCAAACGCGCCCCCATCCCATTACTCTGCACAGGCAGCTGAACTAACTGCACTGATCGAAGCACTGCACAGAGCTAAGGGATGTGCAGTGACAATATACTCAGACTCAGCATATGCGACTACCACGGTGCACTCAGGATTGTCACGGTGGCGTAGACAGGGATTCAGGAGGGCAGACGGTTCTCCAGTACAGCATATGACATTGTTGAATGAGTTAATAGATGCATTAGCAGTACCATCGGTAGCGGCAGTGGTGAAATGCCAAGCCCATACCAGCAACACAGATGCAATCTCATTGGGAAATGCGGCAGCCAAAGCAGCAGTGAAGGAGGCCTCGTATTTAAATGTAGCACCAACACTCAAATGCATTGTAAAAGCAACCACCACAGACCCACTAGAAGAAGCACCACAGGAGGAACAAGAACTGTGGAGCAAACGGGGATGTAAACAATCAGCCACAGATGTCATTTGGAGACAGGAGACAACAGGAAAGGTTGTAATGCCCATATAATTACTAGAAATAGCATTCCAACAGCTGCATTTCCCCGGCCATGTAGCAAAACAACACATTGCCGCAGACATCCAGGAACACTGGTTCGTCCCCAATTTGCAAGAGCACCTGTCAAAATTCATTGTAGAATGCATAACATGCCAAACATATAATTCAAGAATGACATTGAGAACACTGCGCGGTACCCTGCCCCGACCAACAAGACCATTTAGAGAGCTCCATATAGACTATGCCGATATGGGATTGCGGTGTAATGGAGCAAGATATTTGATTGTGGTGGTGTGCCCCTTCTCAAGATGGGTGGAAGTGGGCCCATGTCCCCACCCAGACGGGAAATGTGCGGCCAAATTCCTTGTTCGGGAAGTGTTTTCCCGATGGGGAATATGCGATGTGATAAGATCAGACAACGGTACGCCCTTCGTGAAGGACCTCTTTAAGGAAGTGACATCACTCTTGGGGGTAAAACACAAACTATGCTCAATTTATCATCCGATGGCGAATGGAATTGGTAGAAAAGATCAACGGATTGCTAAAGAGGAAGTTATCTAAGTTGTGTAACACGCTGAAGAAGAACTGGGTTTATTGCTGGCCCCTAGCACTGTTCCAACTCAGGACGCAACCATGTAAAGACCACCATCTGAGCCCCCACAAAATTGTAACTGGGAGGCGAATACACACGCCAATATCCCAGATTAGAAGAGCATCGGATGCACACAGGGCTGTCACAGTGCTGGGGGAAGAGTTCAAGGAATACCTGACCCAGTTAACATGCGCAGTACGCATCACAGCGCAACAAATAGCACCGGCTTTTACTGAAAATGTGGCGACTGATACTACCACACCTGCCACAGACAGTCCAAGCGCGCCACTGATGCCAGGAGCACACGTGTACGTCCGCAGCTTTGTAAGGAGGTAGAATTCACCCAGGTTTCATGGCCCTTACGAGGTCATCTATAGTACACCCACTGTGGTGAAGGTGAAAGGATTGAAGTATTGGGTGCACTTATCAGATGTGAGGAGGGCACACTTTAGTACAATCCCCCAGAAGGAGCAAGATGGTGCCACTGGTACCACAAATGAGGTTGAAACAGGATAACCAAATTGTCAGTAAAGAGAATATGCAGAGATAAAAGTTATGATATGTATTTTGTTCTGCACGACTTATCTCCTACTTCCTTCTTTTCTATGTTTTTCTTCTTTCCTTTTTGATTGATCGATATCCTCTCCATACACCTCAACTCTCTCTATCTCCCACCTTCATTTCGATTATTGTTCCACGCTTTTCTCCATCACTGTTTTACTCTCCTTCCCTCCATAGCCAAAGTAAATATGTAATAGAGCAAATGAACAAATATGACTAAAAATAATGATTAAACATGAAGTTGAACAAAAAATGTAAATACATGTATATATTGTGGTGACTTAACGAATTTATATCGCCCCTCCAGGTGACAAATGGCCCAACGAACTACAATCGCGGAGAACCAAGTAGTGCTAGATAGTGATAGGGATGCCATTAGGGCTAAAAGGTTCAGTAACTTCAAATGTGTTTTGAAATGTGCTCCAGTTTTGATGTCAGTAATGTTGTTTTTCACGGCTTGGTATTATACCCTTTTATCTTTGGTTAATGACATGCACAGGGGAGGAAGCGGGGCTAACATGATACGGGAAGGGTCGCACTTGATATGGACTGGATTGAAGTCTATGTGGAAAGAATCACATGAGATTAACATGAACACTACAGATGTGATGCAACCTTCAGGACACGCCACTGTAGGACCAGCAAGAGTATCATTGTTACATCTGAACATAAATATGAGTGATGATTATGAATTTAACGAATACGATGGAGATTATTATTGGCCAAATGATTTAATTAACACTAGTACACATGCACAGACAACCATATACCCTACCTCATACAACATTGCTGCTACTGATGACGATACACATACCATATTGAATAGCAATGATACAACCTGGACTGGAATGTTTCCAATACATTACAAACGGGTGAAAAACAATAACAAGGAAGGGAGGAGGAGGAGAACAAGGAGGGCAGGAGGGAAAGATACAACATTTATCATGACCTTGGGTTGGATGAAATAGAAGATCCCTGCAACCCTGATCAATCAAATAAATGGTATTCCGACATGAGTGCCACAGCGAAGCAAGCAACAAATGAAAGCTGCTACGTCTGTTCACTCATTCCGCACGCATCAGGAACACCGAAAATGTTAGTACCGCAGGAAGTGCCCTTGTCGGAGGCCCAATGTTTCATTCATCTGCTTTTATGCAGAATAAAGAGCACGTTCCAAGCACACACCATCACATTGAAAAAACTGGAAAATGAGAGAACGTGCACAAGCAGACACCAAGGAGTAATTTGCCTCAAGGAACCATTTCTTGTCATCAAGGGGACGCGATATGTGGAAAATAAGTGCCACGAAGAAACTATCGAATGCAAAGCAGAAGCACTTCGAGGCCTATCCAATGACACTTTCCAATGGATAAAGGAGGTATGTGACCCCATCTGGTCGCACCATGTCACAAAGCTAACGTGGGTCACAGCATTAGAAAAGCCTATCAAAATACAGAAAGAAGTACCACGTGAACTGTGTTTCCATGGGGAGGGAAGAGTGAACATGGGAGAGACAAGGAAATGTAACAAGACGTTCATAATACCTGACATGAAGAAAGGCACCGCTGCACTAATGGATATGTACTGGATTTGCGGTAAACAACCTTACCTGCACCTCTCTGCATCATGGAAAGGAACTTGTGCTCTAGCCACCCTCCACACAGCCCTGATGGTAATACCAGAGAGCCATTTCCAAGGGTCAGCAGGGTAATCGGCTGACATATCGGCAGCAGGGCAATCGGCTGGCATATCGGCAGCAGGGCAATCGGCTGAACCATCGACAGCGCCCAAACTAATAATAACAGAAGCTCCAGCGTATGAACTATTGTCAGAATATCAACTAAAGAAAAGATTGACACCAAGTAAAAGATCCTCAATTACATCTCATCCGAATCATCAAAACTCCTTGCTGAGATCTCGCAAAAATACAAGCTCTTTTCATCAGCAGAGACATTTTTCTCCTCATTTCTTGTCCCAGGACTGCAAGCACGAACAAACGCCAAATGGTTGCAGATAGTGCGCTGGGAGCTCATCCAACTGGCTATTGACACTGAAGAGTGGTTCAACGCACTGCGCCTAATGACAATGCAAAACAGATATGTCCTAGATCTCCTCACGGCAACGGATGGTGGTGTTTGCCGAAAAATTGGGGGGAGGGGGGCGTGTTGCACATTCTTGCCAACTGAAGATGCTGATAACGGGACACTCTCACATGTGATAACAGCAGTACACAGTTTAGGGGAAAGGATGAGAACAGAAGGAGGCGCAGAAGAAAGCACGTGGTTCGACAATTTGTTCAGGTGGATACCATCATGGGTAAACGTGGCAATGAAAATACTGGTCCCATCATCGTCTTTGTGCTCCTGTTCTTTTGTGTGTGCCAACTGGGACTACGGTGTTGTGAGAAAAGCATGCCAACCTCAGCTATTATGATGGTAACAATGGGCCGACCGACAACGGTAGCTACCGTGATAGATGCACAAATGCAAACAGGGGAGTACACTACACCACAATACAGGATGACAGCAATTTACAGGCAATATGGGGATATAGTTGATAATTTGCATCATACAATGATAAAAGAACCAAGGGAGTTGCAATGATACCAAGAAGTATGGGTGGATCTAGATGGGGATGGAGGAATTTACTTAATGTGTACAGCAGACGAATATGCCAGAAGAGGAAATAGCTTAAGAAGTGTATGCAGGGCATGGATGCCAATAAAAGGCACCCCCGCGTGGGACGAGGTTGTGGCGGAGGCTGAGTACTACTGAAGAGAGAATGAAAAGAATAAAAAATAGAAGTATTTGTTACTTTAGATGTAACGAAAGGGGGGAATGCGTGGGAGTGAGAGGCCAATGGGCCCCTCTCTGCCATCACTTCTCAGTACAAAACTCGGACCAAGTGCCTCTAGTGGTGGGTACTCCCCTCACCCTTACGCAATGTTAACTTTGGCTTACATTTGCGTAGATGGGACCACTGAGCAGGACACGGGGCATCCATTTTTTGTACCCCATTTCGACTCCATCTTAGTGACAAGGCCTCACTGCGATAGTACAAAATGCCTCTCTGCTTTTTCCCCACCGCAGCAGCTCGGAGCACCTGGCCCCCACCCTCGTTCCTACTCCGACTGGAAAACTCTGCAGCTCCATTCTCACGCTGAAGCCGGAGATGCTTGCAACAAATAATAAATGTAATACATCTCTTTTCCTCTGAGATCACTGTCCTGCATGTGAACCAACATGAGCCAAGCACATAGCTCGTCCATCTCCACAAAAGTGTCCTTGCCCTTTCACCCTCGCCAGTTGAAACTTATTGCCATTCTAACCCTGTGTCCCGGCAAGTTATCCCTTTCATGTGCCAGACCGCTGACCATGCTATGAAGCCCACCCAACAGAGCCCCAACTAACATTAGACCCCTGCTGCAGTATATCGTGCCCAATACTAACAAATGCCACATACCTGAGATTCTTGTGAGACTAACCCTACAGTTCAATGACAGTATTATAGTGGTCAAGACTCGTAAACCTGTGATCCGTATAACCCAAACATCACAGATGTTATAGATACCTGTATGATTTGTATAGTGACATGATAAACTACTGTATGTCTTTTGATCAACCATTATTTAGTGCATGCATTATTTAGAATGTATTTTCTTAGCTTAGATAGTGACCACCATGTTTCACAGTGACCTGACCTTCACCCATCCGGAGTACAGATGTCTGACATCAATCCTCCCGCCAAGTAAGCAACCAACCCGGAGGAGGAGATGATGCCCACACCTAAGACACCACCCTTGCTGACCAATCCGGGTCCAACGTAGCATCATGTGTTAAATATGCCAATGTACTATATAATATGGTGTAACTTTGATGTGTTCAGAGCGCTCTCAGAGATCTAGATAAACTTTTCCTTGAACTCTTGCAGCCTGCTCTTTTGTGCCTTATTCCCTGTCCAGGGAGTGTCTGTTTTATTCATTTCTACACGTATATGTCAGCGAGGGCACAAACACCATCTCGGGGTAAACAATAAAGCTGGCATGGATATAAGGAATTTGGAAGTCAAGAGAGAATAAAGTGGGAAGTTTCATCAACAAAAATTGTAACACTAGAAGAGAAGGGACAGGTAGTGGAGGATCGACACAAGCAGAGCCAACTAAATAAACAACAAATAATTCAGACCACACAGATTGTGGAGTTGGAGTACAAAGAGTCTTTAACACTGGAGGCATCAGTTGCTCAAGGTCCGTCACTGTCTCCATTATATCTATTCCCAAGTTTTGGGAAACATAAAGGCACAAGTGGAAACTAAACAAAGAAAGAACGAGAGACCGAGTTTACTTTTGAGGGACATGCCAAATGAAATGAAAAGAGACAACTCAAAATGCTTGTCCTTGCAAAGGCTGTTGGACAGGAATGGCAAACTAATCCTGAATCGGATGAATGGAGTGGAGCGGACACATTGTATACCTACATTAAGACACATTGGTTCTAACAAATCGATTGAGTTTGCTGATGAGCTGCATGGATAATGTATATCTCCACATCCCTTCACCTATTGTCAGACAAATGATGTTGGATGCAGCTGGTAGTTTCCTAATGTTGGCTTTTGATCTAACAAAAATTAGATCTACCGATTTGACTTCTAACAATCTGGACAGAGACCGGGGTGTTCAGGTGCTGGATTCAATCATGGTACATTCCTCACTGGTAATGGAAGACAAAATACCATTGCGAGAAGCCGTAAGATCAATCCAGGTGGTCGCAGAAACAGTAAGAACTACCCTGGATAGGATTGTGGCAAAGGGAGCAAACCTTTTGATTACAGTTAACAGTAAAAGGGTGGACAGTGGTGAAAGGTCACATTTTCATCCATAGAGTATACCGATTAAAAAGTAGATCCATACAAGTATGGTCTAAACTTATTCAAAGACCACACAATAGCAAAAGATTCTCTTTCAATGGTTCCCCACCTTGTCTCAGGTTCCTTCAGCTTCCTGCTGATGAAGCAAATGGGGTGCTCCCTACCTTTCTCATCCAGCTGACTCAGGAATGCACCTATACCTGTATTGGAAGCATCTGTTTGCACAATTAAGGTTGTTTGGTTGTAGTCAGGAGCTCTTAAAACTGGAGCTTGACAAAGGGCTTTCGTAAATCCTTCAAATGCTCGAGTGCACTCCTCATTCCACCTGACCAATTGGGAAATGTAGGTGAAGAGACTACATTGAAGGGAGAGCTATGGTCCCATAGTTCTCTATGAAGTTCCTATAGTAACCAGTGAGGCCTAGGAAGGCTCTCACTTGGGTTTTAGTAGTAGGATTGGCACAGTTTTGTACAGCTTGTACTTTACTAGGCAATGGCCTGATTTCACGTCCTCCTACCTCATGACCAAGGTAGACCACTTTGCTCTGACCAATTTGATACTTACTTGCCTTTATGGTCAGATGGGCCTGCTCAAGAGCCTGCAAAACATATCCTAAGTGGTCAATATGTTCTTTCCAAGTAGGGCGGAACACTGCAATGTCATCCAAGTATGCCATGCAGAAGTCCTCCATCCCATTCAGACCTTGATTAACCATCCTTTGGAATGTAGCAGGTGCATTCTTTAGTCCAAAAGGAATTACCTTAAACTGGTAGAGGCCTGCTGGGGTTCAGAATGCAGTTTTCTCCTTGGCATGGTCTGTCAGGGCTATTTGCCAATAGCCTGAATTGAGATCAATGTACTGAGATACTTTGCTGAACCAAGTTTGTCTACCATTTCATCTGTCCTTGGTAAAGGGTGGAGATCCATTTTTGTGACTGCATTAAGAGCTATATAGTCCACACAGAATCTCAACTCCTTGGATCCTGCCTTTGGTACTAGAACAACTGGACAAGACCATGGACTGGTAGAGGGCTCTATTACCCCGGGATCAAGCATCTTGTTGACCTCCTCCTTTATGTGGGATCTTACATGATATGACATCCTGTAACCTCTGCTTTTAACAGGTAAACAGTCACCAGTGAGAATATCATGCTGCCCCCAAGGGGTCAAGCCTGGTGATAGTGAAAGCAGGGAGGAAAACTGATTTAACAGAAACGTGCACTCCTCCTGTTGTTCAGGTGTCAAATTAGAAGAGAGATTAACTCCTATGTTCTCATTTAAAGGCTGGCCTCTGAGTAGGTCAGGCAGAGGTTCACACTCCTTCTCCTCTTGAGCTGAAGCTAGAAGCAAAGCTCCCACTTCTGGCCTCGAGACATAAGCTTTTAGACGTTTGGTGTGAAAGACTCTGGCAGCCTCCTTAGGATTGCCTAAGTCCACTCGATAGTTGACCTCTCCAAGTTTGCCCACAACCTTGAAGGGTCCTATCCATTTGTCCTGTAAGGCCCTCTGCCTTGTAGGGACCATAACTAAAACTTGCTGGTCTTGAGTAACCTCAACCATGTTGGCCTTCTGGTCATGCCAATGTTTGACCTGCTTTTAAGTTATCTGATGCTTCTGCCATCATGTGTGACATTCTCCTCTGGAGACCTATCACATAGTCAGTGACTCTCACTGGCTTGGGGGAAGGAGCACTCTCCAACCCCTCCTTAATCAAGACCAAGGGGCCTCTAACTGGATGGCCATAGAGAAGCTCAAAGGGACTAAATACAAATCCCTCCTGAGGGACTTCTCTATAAGCAAATAGAAGGCATGGCAGTAGAAGATCCCACATTCTCCTAAGGGGTTCCTCTAAAGCACCTATCATGTTCTTCATTGTATGATTGAACCTCTCTACCAATTCATTTGTCTGAGGATGGTAGGCAGTTGAGAACTTGTAAGTTCCTCCACAGTTTTTACACATGTAGTCGGACATCAAATTGGATCCCCTGTCAGAGATAACTTCCTTAGGAAAACCTACCCTGGTAAAAATACCAAGTAGGGTCTTAGCCACAGCCTGAGCTGTAACAGTTCTCATAGGTATGGCTTCAGGATACCTAGTAGGATGGTCTACTACAACTGGACTAAACCTGTTGCCTGAAGATGTTGGATGGTCTAAGGGACCAACAATGTCGATTCCTACCCTCTCAAAAGGGACTCCCACCACTGGGAGAGGCGGGAGAGGCACCAAGGGTGCTGCATTCTTGGCTCCACTCTTGCCAGAGATTTGGCAAGTGTGACAGCTCCTACAGAACTTATCTACATCAGACCCCAACTTAGTCCAGTAGAAATATAAAGAGAGCCTTTCCTTGGTCTCCTTGAAACTCAAGTGACCAGCCAAAGGTATCTCATGGGCTAACTGTAGGAATTGGAGTTTGCTTTCTAGAGGCACTACTAGTCTTCTGTAGTCCCCTGGGATAGACTTAGTCGGTTCACTGTAGAAGAGGCCATCTTCCCAGTGCAACCTATGCTTCCCTGGCTCTTACCCATTGTTACTCAGCACTCCGAAATAGGCCCAAGATGTGCACGAGTGGCCTTGGAGATGATGGTGGTACAAGAATCGATATTCAGCCTTCCATCCCAGCTCCCCTGAGTACAAGACTCAGGCTTCCTCAAAGAGGGGCTCCTTTCTACAATGTACCTCTCTGCTGTTTCAGTTGGGACAGACAGACGTGTCAATTCAATAAAAGAGTGGGGAGAACACACACCGCCAATACCAATGCTGCAAAGGAATACAAAGATATTAGACAGTGTTGAAATTAAAGCAAGTAATCAGAACAGTTGTATTTTACAGGAAACTACCTAGGTAAGTATTGGAGTGGAGCTTCCCCGGGGTGGATCTACAAAAAATATGAATAAACACAATTAGTGGGATAATTCTAAAGAGCCTTCCTAAAGTATCAATCCCACCTAATATTTCAAACCGATAACAACTAACCTGAATAAGGATATTTTGAGGAAAGTAGTCCAGGAAACAGAAGACAACGAAAGGAGAAAATAACAAACAGGAATGTTAGTATAGGGAAGTTGCCCCGAACGGCACGAGGTTCGCATTAGTGCCGGGTTGGTGCAGTTTCAGCAGAGCGTTTATATGTACTTGAAGACAAGTTCAAAATATAGTCACTCAATGTCCCAGAATCCAACAGAAGACAAATATCCAAACAAGGCCGTGGAGAGAAATAATAGCAGAGACAGGAGTTGTCAATTATAAGTATGTACCTGAGCACACACGCATCCAGAGTAGGCGTAGAAAAGTTCCAGATGGTTGACAGCAAGTCCTCTGCGAGGAAGGCTTTGTGGTTCCGTGTCCAGAAACGGCTAGCTGGAATGAAGTACCACAAGAGACAGCAGGAAGTCGGATCCAATAACGTTCCGAGTCAAAAGCCAGACGAGCATGACAAGAATAAAGGAGGAGGCAAGCCAATCCAGTAGTCAGGCAAGGGTCAAAACCAGGAAAGCAGATAAGGAATCGTGTGGAGAAGACACAAAGTAGTAACGGATGTAAACGCTGTAGCTTGTAACGCTAATTAGCAGCAACTAGCCCCTTGAAAGACGGTGGTTCTATAGCCGTATGGGGGCGTGTCTTGCCGTATGTCTTCCACGTACAGGACGTGTCAGCTGACCCGGAGTCCATCGTAGTTTGTACAGGTGCCATGGCAACCTGTATCTGCTCCAGAGAGGAGCTTGTAAAGAAGTCGTATTCTGCAAGGAAGCGTGCAGGGAAGCCCGAAGTGTAACAGACATCCAGCTAGGAAGCTGACTGTTAGCAAAGACCTTCAAGAGTAGGACAATCTCTGTGACCTCTGATGAAGTCTGCCCTACAGGGTCCACCTTCTGCCAGTAAAGACTGCAGCTCAGGGTGGTCTGCAGGATCCAGATCTCCAACAGGAGCAAGGTCCTCTTCCAGCTCTGTTTCCTCAGCAGCTGATTCAACCACACAAGGTTGTTCCACCCACTCAGCCTCAGCTGGAGGAGGAGTCACAGGTGTGACTTGGGACAGTCCTCTCGGGGATGTCCTTGTTGGTAGAACAGGAGTGCTGCCTGGTTTCTTCCTGGAGGTTTTAGGTTCCCTCTTTTCCTCCTCCTCCTTTGAAATTGCAGTAAGTAAGTCCTGTGGCCTGGGAGTTATAGTTTCTTCTATAATCTCCTCTTGAGAGCCTTTTAAGGTACTCTCTCTGGCCTTCATAGTCTGATCCCGTTTCGTTTTGCTGGGAGGCCTGGGGGTGCTTGATACAACTCCAAGAGTTTTTAAGTCATACCACAACAGGACTCTCCCAGGTACTTCACTTTGCACACTTACAGGTATCTTGACAGTCATGTCATTGCACTGGATGAGAGCTAGTAACTGTCTGCATTTGGACAGGGCCTCCAGCAAGCTTAGTGAGGTATTTGGGTGCCTTAGCAACATCCTGTACCTTGAAAAATGATTCATCAACTACAGTTATGCTGGCCCCAGTGTCTCTGATGGCAGGGGTCTCCTAACCATTCACAAGAACACTGTCTTTGTAATACTCTTCAGTATTGTCTGGAATATAGTTGTACACATCTAAGTTCTGTTGTTCTCACAGACCCAGGGATACTAAAGAAACACTGGCTGAGACTTGACTTCCTCAGCCAGTAAGTGAAAGTTTCCACTTGCCATTGGTACTTCATGCTCAGGGAGAAGGCTAAGGAGACAGTGTGGATCCCTGAATGATTACCCTTACATCTGGGATCCCCTTTCACATGGTCAGTTGACCTACAAGCATAACATTTAGCAAATGTCTTCATGAATGGGGGTTTGTTCTGACCTCCTTCTGGTTTGGCACCAGGAGGTACACTAGCCTGATTCGGTTTCCCAGGGGGCTTACCCTTATTATGTTTGGGGCCTTCTTTTGGAGTGGAGGTATTGTAATTCTCTTTGTTATATTTCTTGTGTTGCTTTCCCTCATCATTCTTCTGAGTTGCCCCAGAATCCTTGTGAGTATATCTGTTGGCATCCCACAAGTCAGCAGCCCTTGCTAACTTCTTGGAATCAATTTCCTTAGAGTCAGCCAAGTGCTATCTCAACTCAGGAGAGCAGGCATCATAAATAGATTCCAACCTAAACAGATTTATCATACCTTCATAAGTGTTAACTCTGTAACCCTTTACCCATCCATCCAAGATTTTCAAAGATTCAGTCACCCAGGTAGCCCAAGGGGTACCATCATGCTTTGTGAGGGTTCTAAACCTCTTAAGATACTGGGAAGGGGTCTTCCCAAACCTAGCTATCAAAGCTAGCTTCACAGTTTCATACTACTTTCTGTCTATATCTCCCAACTCCATTACCTCATCAGTTGAAACAGGGGGTAGCCTAGAAAAAAGTCAAGGAATCAGCTGATTCCCTGTAATGTCTTGAATCTCATGGTTATATTCAAAAGCAGCCAACCAATCCAGAATATCAAGCTTAATATCATACATACCTACTGCATCTTTGGGCATGCGAGGTCTCTTAGGACTGGAAGACCTAGAAGACTCTGGGAGAGAACCAGTTTCAAGAGACAACATTTTCATTTCAAGTTCATTATTCAACTCCATTTCTCTCAGTTTAAGTGCTTGATGTTTACCTTCAGTTTGGGCTTGGATTATTTTCAATTCTAACTCAAGTCTCATTCTTTCCAAAGAGACAAATTCAGGACTTAGTGTTGGACCTGATGGGGTCCCTGTGGCCAAAGGTTGAGGCCTATAAGCAGGTAGAGGTAAAACAGGGCCTACATTGTGAGACTCTTCTGCCTCATCTAACTCATCCATCACATTAGAGCTTGGCTCAGACACATTATCATCCTCATGAACATTTTCCACATTTGCTGCAGGGGTAGGGGTTTCAGTCCCACTCCTCAGACTTTAGCATTCCAACATTTTTTCTAGCAATTCAACCTTTTTGCCTTTTACAGTGAGATTCCTAGCTTTACACATATCCCTTAATTGATCAACTGATAAATTGACTAGGGTCTCCTCTCTGTAGCTTTCCCTATCAGACATGATAAAACAATTGCTTCTCTAGTGTTGCTTAGCCTTGTGAGGGTTATCTGAACAAAGGTAAGAGTAGCACTCTAAGTGTAACAAGTATACTTTGTCCTCACCACTGTACACTAGTGTTAGGCAGAATCATATGCAATACCCTTTGGGAACACTACACACAATTAAGACTACAAGTGTAAGTACAATTTCACCTTTGGTACAAGACTGTACTACACATTAAAGTGGTAGCGATGGCTGAGCAGCAAGTTCTGTATCTGAGTGCATTTTTCAAATTTTCTGTTGCTTCTTTGCTGAAGTTCCTGATATACATTCCCTAATAGGTTCTTCTATGTTTGTGGTAATTGATGACACTTTAGCTGCTTTTCTTTTCTTTGTGGATTTTGCTGTTGGATTTTGTTGCATTTCTGTTTCATTTTGCTTTCTTTTACCACAATTCCCTTTATCTGGAACAGGGTATTGTTTCAGATGAGGGCTGTACAGTGAACGCAATCTATTGTATTCTAGAATGCAAGGAATATCAGCTTTGACTTTACTTGCATCAAAGTTCATTAGCAATAGACCATCAAGTGTACGTAAGCGTGATAATGCAACGTAGCTCATGCCTTCCTTAAAGACTGTGTTTCCTATATCTATCAATGCTTTGTCTAGGGTAAGACCTTGGGATTTATTAATGGTAACTACATATGCAAGACTTAGAGAAAATTGCTCTCTACGTACATACATGTCTTTGAAGAGAAGTAATCGAGCAATTGAGCGCCCTATCCTTCTCACTTCTGAAACTTTATCAAAGCGAATATTTCTAAACTGAATGTTGCTATCACGTGGGTATGATTGAAAGCCAACAACTGTGCCCAGTGCTCCATTAACTAGCCGTTGCTCTACGTCAAGGTTACGTTTAAGCATTACTCTACAATTTAAGGATAATTTCAATATTTTTTCCAACCCAGCTGTGTTGGAGATTGAATTTTCTAAACTATTTAGTCTTGTTGTGGCTTGCCCACACATGGGTACTGTCATACCATGTACGTCTAGTTTGTCTGTGGCGCTAATTTCTATTATTGGTTGCATTTCTTTATTTAACATTGTTTCATTGAATTTGATACAGCTTGCAAGAGTTGGCATTAAGGCCATACAATTGACATTTCTGTGCGCTATTTGTTGCATAACATCACTTGTTCATGCATTATTGCCATAAAGTGCATGTATGTGCCCATTTTTCAATACAACTTGCGCTTCTTGCGATAATACACCAACTCTAATACTTTTTAAGATCTGCAGATTGCCGCATTTTCTCAGTTAATTCTCTGCATTGGAAATGTTGCCAAAGGTTAACATTACCTATGCTACCAACAGTTTTCCGGCAGAGTTTGTGGCCTAAGGTTTTAAAAATCGGTTCACCTTTCACTGGTGTCAATTGTAGAAGATCTCCCAAAACGATAATGTGTTTCCCTAAAAAGAGTTCTTTGTTGTTACTTTTAAGTACTTCTTGCAATCTAAGATGAATCAAAGCCAACATTAGGTTGGAGACCATGCTTACTTCATCTATTATTAGCATTTTCATTTGTTTCAATACTCTGCATAATTCCATTGCAGCTTCTGCAGAAAGTTTGTAGTAGTATAATTAATTTTGATGCTCTACTGGAAGCAGTGGTAATCGAGTTACACCGCCTATGTTGTAGGCAGCTAAACCTGTGGGGGCCGTTACAACAGCTGACAGTTTGTTGTTTGTCAATTGTGGGAGGAACTTGCTGATGATCTTGATTAAGAATGTTTTCCCTGATCCAGCTTCACCACTGACGTACAACAGTATAGGTTTGTAATTTTGGCAGGTACATTCTTTATTTTCGTGATGTACACCATGTACAATTTGTTTTGTTACGTCTTCAGAAATGGCGTGCTGATCGTTGTTAAGTTTTGTTTGTTGTACAGTTAAGTCTTCTGTATGTTCTTGATACTGATACATGGTGTTTTCTACTTCTTCCATAGCTACCTCAGCCTCATTTGCTATCAGTGGTTGTCCTAGTGGTTCTTGACTTCCTGTTACAGAAGGTTGACTACTGTCGGAAGAGTCCTTATCTAGTTGGGCCTGAAGTTCTTCTTCCTGTTGCTGCTCATTGTGTAACATTGTTTTGTTCTGCGTAAAGTTCACATCGGTGATAGCGCTTTCATTTGCTTTGAAAGCATCTTCATAGCAGTCATAGTTACCTAGTATGTCTTCCTCTTTTCTCCACGTTTTGAAAATTTGTAACAGAGACATGTAATATAATTCTTTCTGTTGAGGAGTTTTTAATTACAATTTTACATGATTAATTAAGCTTCATTGTTAAGTTTCACTAAGCTTCCTTCACAATCAGTTACTCTATATCTACGTTTGCTTTCATCGGGTTTTACATTATTTTTGTATGCAAAGTTTTGAGCAATGTGGTATAGACACATGCTTTCCAGAGTGCTACTCCTGTTCGGATAGTATGTGTCTAGTAAATTGTTTTTTAGAATGTCTTGGCTATTGGGATCATTTCTGGCAATTGTTTTTATGTCCTTGTATGATTTTAGCACTCTTCTTCTAGATTTTGCAGGACCAAGACTTAGCCATACTATGTTGTCTGATTTTCCATACAAAGCAGTACCGGTTAAATGATCTGCTGCTTCCTAGGTGCCACATTCTCTATGAGAGAGCATTTTTATGCCTAGGCTGTACAATTTCTGTGATACTATTTTGTCTGATGCTAGGTCATCCGAGAGATCTTGAAGCTCTGTTAACGTATCGTGCAACAGCAGTAGCATTGTCTGCAATGTACTGCACATCTATATTTGCATTCCATAATAGGGCAATGATTGCATTATAATCATTGATATATTTTGATTCTTCCCTTCTTTTTATGTAATACATGTTTTATGTGATTTACCTTTAACACTATTTCAAACTGAAGACATGAAGTTGTTTACTTCACCTGTTTCTGTAACTGGTCTAGGGAAACCAAAGCAGCATTTGGTGTAGTATTTACCTTTGTTTTTGTATTTGCGGCGACAATATTTGCCACATTTGTGTCTTTGAAATTGTAAAATCTGCCCATGCAGCTCACTATATGTCTGTTGTTTAGGAATTTCACAAGTGACAGATTTTTGGATAAACTGCAAAATAGTGCTATCACTGTCGTGACCAAATTTTGGTGCACCTTTGATCCACAACAGCATGTGAATATGTGGTGCTCCTCTCGCTTGATATTCTTTTCTCCAAAAGAAGTGTTGCACTTCTTCAAGGGGAGGAACAGTTTTATTGCAAATAAAGTGTAGCATGGCAATGAAACGATGATGGAAAATCTTGACACATTCACTGGATCTAGAGAGCAAAGTTCTCCAGGTGTTAATATATCTATGTTGTTTTTGTTGCTGTTTGCTATGCGTAGAAACTCATGTAAATCTTCCCATGCATATTCTGCACAACTTAGTGTAACAAACCAAGACGGTGGTCCCAGGTTTCTGATCATACAACGCACGTCTCTGTGCCGTCGGAACCAGTATTCCTTTGTGCCACGCATGTTTGCAAACAAATTTGTTATACTTGATTGTAAAACCTCATCTTTTTCCTGTACTTTTTGTATTAACTGCATAGCTGACATATTTTGAAAGTGGGTTCCAGATTTAAGAATATGTGCAACTCCGTAACATAGTGTTGCTAGTTCACTTTCATAGAGTAGGTGGAATATGTATTCCACATTTTGTCTAAATCTGATCTTGCGAATACATTTGTAATGAGCGGTATTCTGATGTCCCAATCTGAGTGGGTCTATCATCGTATCTTCCACCTTTGCCAGTAGGAAATAGCAGTGGAAAAGCAAGTTTTTCTCATATACTCATTGGTGACCCTTTGGTTTGTCACATTTGGTAAGTTACTAGTGCATCATCTATGCTTTCATTGGAATGCAATGGATGGATTGTGTAATGGTCCAAACGAGTGGATACTGTAGCAGGATCCAGCAGTTCAAATTGTCCAGTTTCTGATGGCTCTTAAAGAATTTCAGTTGTTTCCCTTAAGCTTTCATCAATATTTATTTCCTTGTAGTACTCATTATCGTCTTTTAGATATTGCAATGCTTGTCTAAATTTGTGTAAGTCCACTAATTGTTGCCTATTAAAGAATGCTCTATTGAACGTTGCACTCCTAGAGTATGCACATTTTCCGTTAGATCTAATGGCAAATAAACTACTTTGCCACAAATGCCTTTCACCAATACAGAGGAAGGTAATTTTGCTGTTTTTGGGTGAAGGCGTATAATTGCTTGAAATGGGTGAACTGTTTCAATTATTGTGCTCTCATACAAATTGAGTTGTGCAGGATTTTTGGTAATGGAAACAATTCTAAATTATTTGTAATAGCAGTGAAGGAGTGCAGTTGTTGGCTAATTTTGTAGTACAGTAACTGCAACATATTAGGCGTTCAGTTAGTTCATATTTGTTTTCTACTAAAAGGTAGAGAGCTAATTCAAACCACTTAGAGCCTTCATTGTCTTCTATTTTGTATGCTATGTCCTCATTTTTTGTGTTCCTTTTGTAAAACGTTCTGCGGCAACACACACACGTGGTTTGGAACTTCCGCTGATGATCTTTTAAATTTTACTATTTCTTTTCTGTATGTGTGTAATAGAAGGTTGCTATGTGCAGAATTGTTGCTACTATGTTCTAAAACTGGTGCATTTTGTAAGTGGCTCTCAATTCTAAAATACTTTCTCTGAATACAGTCAATTACTTCTTGTAAGTATTTGGGTGTACCATGCAGAAGAGTGGTATTTAAATTGCCTAATTCTGAATCTGGACTTTTTGCATAGTATATTTTATACACTAAATTTCTTACATTGGAATGATGTATTGATATCCTTTTGATATCATGGAAGTTACTTTTGCAAATAGGCCCAGAAATGCAGACTAATGAATGTCCTTTTAGTCCTGTCTCTTTCCGCACTGCACAAATATCCATATTTTGCAGCACTTTTATTTTACTTTTGTCTTTACCTTTTACATATTGATTGACGAAATGACGTAAAGATTTGAAAGCTTTGTTTGGAATGGCACACATTGATGTGCACAGCCATTTGTATACTGGACGGTGTGGTTCTGCTGACTCGAGAGTTAATTCTAGGTTTTCAGCGAATACTTTTGTAAGCAGTGTTTGTTCCATGATGGTAGTTTTGATTTCTCATACCCTCGTCCACTGCTATGGATGGAAATTGTGTTTGTTTTATTTTGTTTGTATGCTTCTTAATTAAAATATGGTTCTGTGGTTGTTGTGTGACTCCATTCATCACCACAAACATGTAAGAAGTTATTTTTGTTCACATTCCGTTTATTGCTGAGTTTCTTTTGTAGTTTGGTACTTAGTTTTGTTAGTGCTTTCATCCTATTTAATACTAACAACTTCCTTTTGAGAAGGATTGCACTGTCCATGAGAGTTTGTAGGATTAACTTTCTACGGTAGGTTTTAAGGGGTGAGGATGATTTCGGTCCTCTTCTTAGTAGATTGTGAAGGACTCTGATGAAACATTTTCGCTAAAATACTTATTTTACTATGGGTTCTTCTTACACTATCAGGTATAAGGAACATTGTTAGCTGTACTGGTAGCTGTTTTTTTTACAACATTTTTGTGTTTTGTGACACATTTTGATGGAGGAGGTAAAGTTTTGGTAATTAAGACTTTCTTCATTTTGCTAACCAACTGCATTTGCTGGTTTGTACCAACATTCTCTACAAACTCTACAACAGGTCTTTGCTTACATTGGGCACCTTTTTTTTAATTTGCTCTACTTCTGTGTTCCTTTCTATGGAGTTGCTTTTTGGTAGGCATTCTTTGGTGTCTGTTGAAAAAAATGGTGTACTTTGGTCTGTTGTTCAATGTATGTGTGCAGTGTGCGTGTGTGCATGAGTTTGATGGGGAAGCTCTTTGTCATGGCGTGTCAGCGTGCATTGAACGCTTGCAATAATTTGGTAAGGCTACTTTACTGTTTGTATACTACTACAATGTGCTTCAGATGAGAGTACAAAGTGGGCTACTTGTGACGATAACCATTATTAATAACCGAAATGCCACAAACTTGCTACAGCAACTTCATTTCACAATCTAACCTTCTAAAGATTACGTATGTTATTTGAGTACCAAACACAAAGGGTTTTCTCAGCCATTCTTCCTGTTATTCTTTGCTCAAGAAATGGATATTTGTAGGTAGAATGGTTTAGAAATCAATGCTTGCTTTGGTGCCCAAAAAAAACAAATAACCCACGCAGTCTCTTTGAGGAGTAGTTACAATATAAAGGTTGTAGTTTACTTACTTTTTTTTACAAGATTACCAGGTTTCTCCATATATGTCGTCTGCAGTGTAGATGCTGTTGGTTCTCAGGAGAGTAGTCTTCACTGCGAAAAAAAACTCAATTACTTTGTGTGTTTGCAGCAGTGATGATACTGCACACATTAATTGTGCTTCTTTCATCAGAGCATTCAACTTCCATATTTCAACCCAGTGCATGTGTACATTTGACTTCACTCTGTGCCGTCTTTGCATGGTACTTGCAATATGGTACTTGAAAGTCCTTCAAAATAGCTAACAATTTTAAGGGTGTGGAAATTGCTTGTTTTTTACAAAGAGTACTATGCATAGCAGAGAGGTTTGTAAGCGATAGGGCATAGTACTAGATGGGGATCCATTTTATACTTGTAAATTAAAAACACAATGCCGAGAAATCGGGAGACCCTCAGAGGGAACTATCACCACCGCAATCGGGAGCGCTTACTATTCTCACACGATCACATTGCAAGTAGCGTTACTGTCGGCCACAACTCTGACATTTTCACATACAAAATTGAGTTCTGCCCTAAATAGACATGCTTGCAACGTATGTACAGGTTATGCGGAAGACAGCAAGCAGTCGTGCGGTTTGTAAATGACAAATCAGACATCTTGTACTTAAAAGGGGGAGCGTTCTTATGTATTCAAAATGCACATTTCCCGGCATTATTTTGTCTAAATTAAATCATAAGGCTTCCACATGTACTCTCATTATAATGAACATACCTGTACTCTATACTGATGCATGTGCACATGCATGGAGCTGTACGTAGAAATTCGCAATCCTTGCTCAGTAGCTTGTGAAGTAGGTGCTTTGCAATGATATGCGACTATCATTCAGAATCATCGACAGTAATTTTGAAGTGCGCAATGTTGATGACGGAGTTAGAATTAGCGATGTTCAATGTGATTGGTGGATGGTTGTGTGACTGCTTACTTGTGTCCAATGAGGGACTCGATTTGGTACTGCCGTAGAAAGGGTAGAAGGACTGGGTATGAGTTACATGCCGCACATTTGCAACCCTTGTACGGGGGTAGGGTGTGCAACATACGGGTTTCTACAGCAAATCCTGCATGGAAAGGTGACTGTAGGCATCAGCCAATCAGATGTTCACATTACTGTTTTGTGTCGAAAGACGGTGCGCACACTGAAGATGGCAGAGGTGGAAAGGGTCAGGGTTTTGGTGCTTGGAGACATTTTTGTGCATGGCTTACAACACTATGCCGAGAGTAGGCATGTGGCACACCATTTCGATGTGAGAGGAGTGGAGGTGGTGTGGAGCGCTGACACTGATGCGAATGCTGTGTCAATTCTTCAAGTTTGTAGAGACATGCATACAATGACCACTCCTCATGTGGTAATTTTGCACTCCGGTGCTTGCCGTTTGGGATACGTGAGTTCACGTACTTTGTTGGCAGATTTTAAACAGTTGGTTGAAGCACTCATGACCATCTTCCCAACAACGCAAGTCATTTTTTCAGCTTTACTTCCTAGACTACAATGGAACAACTATTCTGTTTTTTGTCCAGATCAAAGTATTGGGAGGTGTATCATCAATCGCGGCATGCGTGCATTCATGCTACGAGCTGGTATGTTTTTTTTTGTAGCCACAATAACATTGCTCCAAGCAATGCAGATTATTTTGAAGGAGATGGTGCTGCGCTATCTTCTTTGGGAACTGCGATGCTCTTTTGGAATGTAAGGCTTGCTTTAGAGAAGGTTCTGTAATGTTTGCAGGAGTAAAGCAAGGACAAAAAAAACAAATAAATAAGCAAAATACCACATGTCTGTACGGTAGCTGGCCAAAAATAAAATAAAACTGCTCTTTTCAGAGCCTACCTTAAAGGGGAAAAAGGGAAATAGTACTTTAATGTACCGTTGTCACGCTCTGATCCTGTACATGTCCGCAAACATGGCACTAGTTTGCAGCCAGCACATATCGCCAATGGCGATTCAGGGGTGGAGATGCATGCAAATGAGTATGAGCGGAGCTAGGGATTGGTCCATAAAGTTCAGTAGGTGTGTTCAGACCGGCATACTTTAGTAAGACTGTCTTCTCCCTCACAGGAGACCACACAGCCATGGCTTTCCATGCTCGAAAACAGATTATCTGGATTTTGGGAAACTCATGGATTCATTGGTTGAAGGTGCATGCAGAAAGCTGCAGTTTATCTGCACATCTCGTATTTCCTCATGTGGAAGTGCACTGGCATGGCGTGCGTGGTATGAGATGGCTGGACTTGGTACTTCTCTGTGTTACTTTACTGACAGAGCCTCATCCAGATATACTGACCATTCATTGAGGAGGAAACAATTTAGGCCATGTTTCTGGGATTTCTTTGCAATTTGCAATGAAGGAAGGACTTGCGAAGCTCATGGACACGTTTCCAAATTGTCGAATACTTTTTTCCCGTATTGCACAAAGGCAAATATGGCTGCGTTCTTCTGCGTTTGGTCCACAAATGGAGAAAGCGAGACACAATGTGAATAAGGCGGTTTGTGCCTTTTTAAGAGATGTTGGCATGTCCTCTTTCCACAATGAAAACATTTTGTTTTGCATCACTTTCATTTTCCGGAGAGATGGAGTCCACCTCACCTCAATTGTCTGCAAAGTACTGCACATGGCAGTTAAATTTTTCTTCGCAATGTACAAAATACATTGTGATCTCTTTTGCAATCACACTAACCTATCTGACAATCCATTTTCACCAATCCACAGTTTTTGACCCATACAACGCGCCACCGAAAGGCTCTTTTCAGAGCCATCACTTACTCCCAGCGTACACTTCATTGTGTTTACTCCGCTTGCACCCTCCCTTTTTTCCCCTATGACTGTCCGCAAAACTTTTTCAGAACTCTGCGGGGGTCTACGACCGTCACTTCATAGTTCTATTGTTATACTGAGAAAGGCGGCTCTGAAAAGAGCCTTTGGTATTATTTTTGTAGTTTTTACGTTTAATGTATAACAGCACACAGTACACTAAGAGAAGAGGCCAAAGAAGGGTAAGGAAGGGACACCAGCCATGGGGATAAGAAAGGGCAAGTGAACAGAGAAAGATATAGGGTGAGCTTTATTTAGGTAAGGAGCAAATCTTCTGGTGCTCTGTGACTGCAGCCTCAAAAGCACTTTGAAAAGTCTCCCCCCTGCAGAGTCCTGCGTCACATTTCATACACACTACTGTCACCTTTGAAAGGTAAGGGTCAACAGCATTGCGAATGGCTTGTGAGGCAGCTGGAGGGATGCACTCCCCCACAGGAGTGTCTCTTGTGGTGGGAGGATCGGACACGGAGGATGCTGTGGAAGAACTCAATCGACTACGCTCTTCACATGGCACCACCTTGCGAATGTCTGCAGTGTGGAACGAAGTGAGGTGTCGCTTCATGGTTGTAGTACCAAAACTGTACGCACCAAATATCCCGCGACTTAGCACCACCTCGCACTGGTTACACTTCACTAGGCTCGCACGTGCTTTTGGTACGTTGCCATAAACAGAAAACAACGCCACACCCACGACTCCCGGCGAGTGCTCCTAATGCAGAGTTCCTCCACTTGATTCTCTTCCTCCTCTTCTTCCTCGCTCTCTACATCCTCACCCATATATCTCTCTGCAGGCCCTTGGGGAGGTGGTGACGGGTTTGGGGGTGATGTGCAGGCTAATGACCCAACAGCAGCCATGGAAGCCATACTGATTAGTTTCCTTTTGGTCACTATAGCAGTAAAGGCAGTACACCTCAATCTGCTATAGCTAGAAGGACAATGAAGATGCGCTCGGGGGTGTGGCCATTTGTAGGGGCGGAGCGGTGTGCCTTGTGACCGTCTTCATCCCTGCAAAGTGGTACAAAAATTTTACACAGCAAGTCCTGAGGTCAGCTATTGTCTGGGATATGTGAAATTACATTTATTTTTACACTCTACAATACTTTCCCTTGTGTCTACAAGTACTTTTGTACTGTTGCGGAAGCACACCAACTGCGCAAATTAGTCTTCCTCAAAGAGGGGCTCTTTTCTACAATGTACCTCTCCGCTGTTTCAGTTGGGACAGACAGACGTGTCAATTGAATAAAAGAGTGGGGAGAACACACACCGCCAATACCAATGCTGCAAAGGAATACAAAGATATTAGACAGTGTTGAAATTAAAGCAAGTAATCAGAACAGTTGTATTTTACGGGAAACTACCTAGGTAAGTATTGGAGTGGAGCTTCCCCGGGGTGGACTGTTGCGGAAGCACACCAACTGCGCAAATTAGTCCACACGCTCAGCGTGGGTGCGGTCACATGATGACGTCCTGAACACATCCGTGCCAGAAATGAGAGTCCGCTGGACAGCAAATGCAGAGTACCAAACGTGCGCATGCGCACAAGTGTCCTACGACAGTGTTCGGGTTCTCAAACTAATTCAAAGTGCGACACAAGTGAGACGGAGAGTTAGGGACAGGCACGATGTTCGCTATACTTACGGTTGTACTGTGCATGTGTATACATGATATGTTCACTGTACAGACAGTTCCAGTGTCTTTATGACAACTCCATTTTGTTTTACTACGAACTTGCCGGCCACTGCACCTGTCCTACAGACGGCACCATTTTGGCTGCACCCGATACGGACAGGTATACTGTCCTTCACACACTCCCATTTTGCTCATTTACACCCATTCCGGATATCTGGTGTGTTCTACGAACATGTATCATCTCGTTTCCAAGCTGTACGTTGAGGTAAAATATCCTTTGGACACCCCTTTCTGTTTATGTACGCACATTTTCAACAGATGGTGCAGTCAAACATCAAATCCATCTTACTTGACATCATTAAGGGTAGGTGTACTGCCTTTACAGCACCCACATTCAGGTCGAACAGGCGTGCTGTTTGCGAACATTTTACGTCTTTTTTTAAAAAATGTTTTAACACAAACTCATTCACTTCAACTACTGTACAAAAACATTTATAACTCACACACACATCATTCCAAAGAAATAGCGGGGGAAGCGGACACTGCAACAATTATGGGGGAATTAGGATTCAACACGGGCTGGTTATGAGGAGAAGATTTGTGAGGGGAAGAAGGGATGGATATTTCATCAAAATGTCTATTTTCTTGAAGGTTTGAGGATGGTTCACTAGGGAATGGAAAAGCGGGGTAGGTACAGGTGGGACAATGGTAACATACTTTTCCTTCCACACATTCCTCCACAAACTCCCATAAACTTTTAAAATTATCGTTCAATATGTCAATTTTCTGCTCTATCCTTTTTATCCTGTCTTCTTCTGTCTCGTTTGTTGCCCTTTCTTCATTTCTTTCCTGGTCTGTTGAAAAAAAAAAACGTTACTGAAATGCCTATGATAATAATGATTGGGCATTTATATAGCGCTACGAACTCTCAGGTATCTGAGTGCTGCTTATTATTACCCACAGTGTGTGGTGCTCATTTATTGAGCTCAGAAGGATCAAAGGCTGAGTTTGGCCCTGCAGGGATTCGAACCTGCGTTAGCAGGCTCTACACAGATGTCAAAGCAAGTGCTCTACTCGCTGTGCCACTTGACCAGCCTATAAAACACTGGTCATTATTTTGCAGATGCAGTGCTCTGTGTACCATTATTGTTGCTGTCTTCAGATATTTCCCCATGTGGGAAATACTCCTCTAGCCACTCCAAAGTACTAGCCATTTCTGAGTCAAAACAACAGAAAACAATTATTATTTCTGCACCACATACCAAAAAAAAACACACCCACATCAAAAAAATGACCTACCCTCACTCTTTTCCTGTAATCTCCCTTCGTCCTACTGCGTCCGTCCACAGTCGTTCCAGGCTGCCGAGTTTCTGTGAAGTGATTATGCTGGAGGCATCCTTTTTTCTTTATGGTACCATCCACTTCATTCTACATGGTTATTATTAAATGTGTCGTTTTCTGTCCCCATCTTCAGGTTTCCAAATGTACTTATTACTACTTATAATATCTGTATGTCCTTCTTCTACGTTGCACACTTTTTGTCTATGACAATAGTACATTTTCGGATACCCCCGCCTCTTTGGGTAATGTTGATCCTGTCCGCCCCATCCGCAACCAGGCGCTCAGTTGGTCCCTTTCCAATATCAATAGGGAGGGGTTTCTGTATGTTCTACGTTAAATGTATGTCAAGCACACAGATTATACTACATATCTCCCAAAATCACATGATTACAATGTACATTCTGCACAACAACTTCATTGCCACAATGTCATGCTTAAGTTCCACCTTCCAAAAACCTGTACAATTCACTACAAAAAAAAAAACTTTGTTGAGGGGACGTTATGGTTAAGTTGCCCTAACAAAAACCTGTACACTTTACTAAAAAATAGTTTCCACCGCCCATTTATGCTTCAAATTAAAACTGAAAAACTCCTGAAATTGAACAGTTATGGTAAACTAAGCCCGCAAACCTGCCACCACTCCTTTGTACTGCTAACACTAACACTGAGACCATGAAAGATGTCCTCTCAAATGTCAATGATGACATGAATGATGACATCACTTGTACATTCAGTAAAAACATTTCACTAATGGAATGTTAAACTTCACAGTGAAACCAAAAACCGCTAGACATTCTCCCATTATGGTAAGCTAAGCAACCATAACTTGCACCATCTACGTGTATTGCTAAGACTAACACCCAGGACATCAAAGATGACATCACAAATATCATTGATGACATAAGCAATAAGCAATAAGGGGTAAGACTAAGCAAAACAAGACCATGCGTTGCCGTATGGTGACCCTTGTATGCACTCCTAAGGACATTTTAATCCCATGTCAAATACGATGGTCTATCATCCAGGGCACAATAAAAAAACTCTTTGCCCGTGGTTTAGACTCCAACATAAATTCAATTGAGCAGAGAAATAGCTTCATACAAGTCTCATTAATACATCTCATATATGTAAATCATATTCATACACAGAATTAGTAGATGAGAATATAAAGTCAAACTTTCTCTCTTCATTTTCATGCAAACATAAGTAAATTCAAAATCATGGGCACCCCAACGTCTGGTGTGATTGACGCTGGGGGAATCGAATGCCCACACCAAGATGGCAGCCTGCCGGATCCGACAATGGTGTGCTTGCGGATGATTGTCATGACAACCAATTTAGTTGTCAGACACCTGGCTGCGCGCATACCAGCCGGCTGGTGGCGTCTTTCTCAGTCTCTCCTTATCTCGGGCAGGAGTAAGTGGATTATGTGAAGCGGGATGCTATTTTGAAAATGTCGACTAACATATATAATCACCATTGACACCCAGAGTGAGCAAAACCTAGAGGTTGAGCAGCACTTTACTTTCATTTAGTGTTGCATAGCGTTTAAGTCATTGTGGCCGCAGACTAATCAGAAATAGGGCAGCTTCTATATTATATGTTATTGACGGGCATATCAAAAATAGCTCATCAGCCATCATATCTTACATATTAATATGCAAATGAGTTAACAGAGAACTATGGTAAGTTAAAAAAATAACATTTAAGTGATGCTGCCCTGGAGCTGATATTGATCTTGCCCAATATATTTTCCCACATCTCATACCGAGCCAGCAACAACTCCTCTCACCATGCACCGTGAATTACTGCTAGCTCCCAGCGAACAACACTGATTACTGCTCCTCAATGGCCATTTACATGATGCCCATCTATTTTTTTTTTATTATTTGCTTTTAAAAATTCTACATGACAATTTCTTTAGCAAACTACAAATGACAAAATAGCACAGGTAGACAAAAAAAAATAACCCCCAAACCTAACCACCAGCAAGAAGTAACAATGGCCAGCCACGATGACCGCTGCACAGACAGTCAGATAAAGATGACCGAATCATATGAATCAAAACAACACATAAATTGGTCCGTTCCAGCAAAGGCACAGTTCTCACTAGCATCCACAGTTCGATGAATCCCAAGTTTCATGTTCTATTTTTCCATAATGATCACGACATGGGCTGAAACCAGGCACTATAGCATTACATGGTGTGTACCCCATTATTGGTCCAAAAATAGGAGTCCTAGAAATGTTATCAACGCGATCACAAGTTGTTTTGTTCCCTGCAATCAGAGATGGCCAACATGCCTCCATGTCCTGTTTTTGGAGATCAGTGACTAGATGATTGAAGAAGGTGATACACCTCTCAATGAGGGCTGGGCAGGAGATCACCCAATGCTTCAAGGTTTCAATCTCAAGTGTGGTTTTGCAATGGCAACAAGTGTTGCTCTCACAGAGCCTTCGAATGAATCTTCATTCGTTGGTTGTAAGTTGAGTCGTGTGCGCAGAAATTGGCCTCGTATTATTTTATCTGGCAATTGTTTCAAATAGTCACAAATGGAATCCATTCGGTGTGTTTCACCAAAAATGTGTTCGATGGATTAGAATCTTCCTGCAGATTCCAAAGTTTGGATCCAGTCGAGTTCTCTTAGTTTCTTTTTGCATCGCATAGGATTGACAATTAGCTCTTCTAAGGAACTCCCAATTTCTTTCAACGTCAGACACATTTCTTCTCTCCATGGTTGTAACAGCACAGTCCGAGATGCTATAATTTCTTTACAAGGCATTTCCAAGATCTCAGAATGCCCAGGTGCAAAACATTTCCTGAATAAGTTCAAGCTCTTCCATAAGACAGTTGACTTCAGTGATGACAGGTCCAACTCTCGTCATTATTTGCATTGGCACAGATTGAGGAATGCCGAGCACTTTTTTTCCAAAAAAGGCCCTCTAATGAGATCCACATGTTTTCCGGAATATGTAGCATCGCGTCAGCTCTGCAAGATAATGTGGGAACTACTTTGAAGCGGTAAAACGTTAAACGGATAGAATGGAAAACCGCCCGTAAATCTGGTTTACCGCCACTGTCACACATCGGGGTCTGAATGACACGCGCGCCTCCTCATCATGCCAGGCGAAACAGACCACTTTCAAGGCACCTACCAAAGTCGTGCCGCTTCGCCACAGTATCTGACATTTCTCAGCCCCTTACTTCCCTCGGTGGTGGTGACCCCGGAGATTGGGGTCAACAACATCAAAAGTATCAACAACCCAGCCTTTGCCTACAACTCCCAGGAAATCTACCTTTTGCGTGTAGTTCTGACTATTCAGAACGTGAGCTCTGACGGGCATACGGCGCTCCGCCTACTGGGTAATATTAGGCACTGCAGCGGGAAGGACACTGCTTCTGATTAACGTTGCAACTGGCATCCGAAGTTTCGTCTTCTGTGCCTTTCCTAATCATTGCCTTCTCGTGTACCAGTTCCTGTTTTCCATTTAGGAATGCCTTGAGATTTCTCAATTCTTCTGCCCACCCTTGTACCGGACCTTTGCCTGCCCTACGGTTTGCTTGCTTCCTGATTCTGTCTTTAGCCCGCCTGTGTACCAGACCTCGCTGCGTGTCCACTGGATTGCCTTTCGCTGTTCTTCCCGTACAGAAACTTTTGTCCTGAATTACCCAACCACCGCCTTCACCTGGTTTTCCTCACCTTCCCAGCTGACTCCAAGTTCTCAGCTTCAACCTCTCAAAATCGAGGGTGAGTTCTTCCTGTTACGATTTCTACTTGGAACATTTGAGCTACTGAAACATGGCTACCTTATTTGTGTAGCCTTCTGCAATACTTCACCTTAGGTATACTGTGAACTGTACCCTTGTTCAATTCAAGTGTTCTTTTGTGGATTCCGACTCCATTCCGTTGTTTTGGATTTATTTCCTCAAGTGTACGCAAGGACGCTTTACTGATTGTACACAAAGACTAATTTCTGTAAGTGCACACAGGGACGCCTTGCTGAGAAGTGCACCTACCCCTATCAGGTGCGCTCCTCGTGCTGCCCGGGTATAGCGTCCCTACTAACCTTCCTGTTTATTGTTTTGTACTTCCGTTGTTTTCTAGCCTGGATTGATTAGGTTATTTCAATTCCTGTTCTGGTAAGACCTCCTTAACTCTTGTTTATATTATCCTATCTGAAACCATCAAAATAGAATCCAATATCTTTTCTATACTAACAGGGGAAATTCCATTCTTGTTCTTTTCAATAACAAGGGGAGTGGGTGACCCAGGTAATTCCTGCTTTTGTGAGGCTTTTCTTGTGGTGATCTTTGCTCTCACCAAGTATTTACCATTTGTCTTTTTCTTTTCAGCTGGGTCCGTGGCGGTGTGTTCTCCCCGCTCTTTTGGGTGTTCGGTCTCTCTGTCTGCGATTAAGCGCAGCAGAGAGTCATATCATGAAAAAGAGCTTATTTCCCTCAACAGAGAGGAGGCTCAGGTGTTCTACCCAGTGTAACATTGTTTGAAATTTCCAAGGAAGCTTCACACAGAATGAAAACATTTTGGTTATCAGGCTCTGTGTGCATCATTGCTTTTGCCATGATTTCCTTGTGGCACACTGGGCTGGCTTACCCAATGTTGATGAGTCGGACACAAAGTCTTCCATGATCGGGTGTGTTGGTGACACGGCTACTGAGGTGTCGAACACAGATGAGCCGGCAATATCCCCTTCTTTTTGTTTTTTGAACTTCATAGAGTTCTTCCTTCCTCCACGAGTCCACCGTCCACTGAAGCACCGGACAACAGACACTCTCCACACTCTGCTACGCTACGCTTTGCAGAATGTTCTTGCTGCAGGCATAAGCAGGAGGCAGAGTCTGGCTCTGGTGTAAGACTAGTGGAAAGACTGGATACAATGACTCCAGGTAAAGGAAAGACTGAATGTCTTTTGCTGCAAAGATGGAATGCTTTATTTTCAAATGCCACAAGTCCTCTTGACAAATGTTTGTGTAAACGCACACAATGTAGAGTTCCCTCAAGACACCAGACACTCTCCACACTCATGGACGCTCATCTATGATATTATAACCTTCCCAGCATATTCTTGAGGATTTCATTGCTCTGCAGAGCCGAATGATGCAGTCTTAAAATTAACAAGAGGGATGTGGAGCATTTCAGCAAGTGTGGGAAGCAACCCCCCTCTTCAAACAGCTGTGCCACACATTTGATCACCAGTCTCAAGAGAGATGCTCTTGCATTTGTAATATAGGTCTATTTTACCAGATGATAGGGGTTGATACATGAGATCATTTATCATCTATCAACAACTTCTCAAAGCTTAGCCACATTTGGACCCGGGGTTCATGGTTGAAAAAGAACAACCACTGAGTCAGCCGTAAAGTGAGGGCTCTACGGTAGGTTTTGAAATCACTCCATAAGGACCACAATAGTGAATCTAATTTTATATTTAAAAACAAAAAATATAGGAAGTGTGATGGGATGTATGGAAAGCTGATAAAAAACAATCAGAGATTTTAAAATGCACAAGTCTGATCGACCAAATCAGCAATAGTGGAAACACTTGTCTAGCACACCGAGAACTTCCCAAGTGCCAGCATTGTTTTTAGATTATCATCTCTTTTAAATTATCAAAGTATAGTTTATAACCTGACACAAAGGAAAATTCACTTCTACAAACCTTAGACTCTGGTAGTGAGTACCCCAGAATAAGAAAACTATGTTAGCATATAATCGGCAAATGCTGAGTGTTGGGCAGAATTACATGCAGTGCCCTTTGGGAACACCACACACAATTAAGACTAGAGGTGTAAGCACAATCTCACCTTTGGTACAAGTCTGTACTACGCAGTTTTCTGGTAGCAGGGCTGAGCAGCCAGGCTTATCACAAGAGGGATGTGAGCAATTCAAGATTTTACACAAAAGACTAGCAATCACAGTAGTTCAAACAAACACTATTCAAGGTTTCCTGGTAAAAGAATATACATTTATTTACACATTTAGTTTGATAACATTGCACCAGTAATAGGCAGCTCAATATCACAATCTAATATACTACAATACACAACCAATCAGTTTCTGAACAAGTTCAGCTCCCCTGAAGTGGGAGCAAATGGCACTTCAGTAACTTTTAAAAGGGGTAGAAAGACAAAGGTTACAAGAATCAAAACACAGTTACTTTCAGAGACAGGGCAAATAGTTTCAGTCACTACAAGAGGCAATTCAATTCAATAGGCCTGGGCCAAAGGCAATGGTTCAGTGCTCAGATGAGGTCTGCTTAGACTTGCATGTGTATTTGCAGGATGAAGCATGTTATGACTATAGTATTAAGGTTTTCACCACACTCTAGTTTGGCTAACTGATATTGGTCCTTATTTCAAAAGGTTAAGAGTACAGGGTTATACCCACATGCCAAATATACATTCTCCCCCAACCATTTCCCCCACGTTTACCCTTAGCCCACTGTTATGGTTTTGTTCAGCAGGATGTGCGTCTGTAGAACTGGAGAAATTTCAGAAAATCATCTCTAAAACTCAGGACATCTTGTCCTCTCTATCCTCTTCTCCCCTTCCTCTCTTTACTCCCTGCTCTTCCCCTGGCCCCTCTTCGGCCTCCTCTACTCCTTCATTCTCTGCCTTCTCCCTCTGCTCCCCAGACGATGTTTCTAGACAAGTCCGATCTATGAAGGTTTCATCAAAACAGGTTAATCCCTGTTCCTCCAAAACCATCAAGGACCACATTGACTCCCTGGCTCCTGCCCTGGCTGATTTCTGCAACCACTCCTTCGCCACCGGAGTCTTCCCTTGCCCCCTGAAGCACTCTTTGTGCACCCTCTTCTTAAGAAACCCTCTGCCGACCCATCGTGCCCAGCTAACTATCGCCCAATTTCCATCACCCCCTTTTCTGGGCAAACTCTTGGAAAAGCTGCCCATTTCCCAGTTCAATCTCCACACTGAATCTGTTGGTTGTCTTCATGATCATCAGTCTGGCTTCAGAGCTTCCAGAAGCACGGACACTGCTCTCCTGAATTTCCGTGAAGACCTGCTCTCCAACCTTGATTCTAACACCCCGTGTCCTCATCTTACTTGATCTCTCCTCTGCCTTTGACACGGTTAACCATGCCATCCTGATCAACCATCTCCATGATCACCTGGGCATCACTCAGCAGGCCCTGGCATGGCTGACTTCTTTCCTCTCTGATTGACCCTCCCAGGTTCAACTCAGATCTTTCCTCTTCTCTATCTCTATATCCACCTGTGGTGTCCCCCAGGGGTCTAACCTCTCCCCCTGGCTGCTCAATGTATACCTAGCACTTCTTGCCCACCGCATTGCAGCCCTCTGCCCTAACCTTCAGTGCTATGCGGATGACACTCATTTTCAGGCTGCCCACAGCCACCTCCTCTCCCTCTTTCATCTCTGATTGTCTGTCTGCCATCCAGGAGTTGTGTGCTGCCAATGATCTCTGCCTTAATGCCAGTAAGACCAAGATTCTCATAATCGGCACACCCGCTCCCTCCTTTCCTCTCACTCTCTGGCTGGCCTCTCTTGGCCCTCCTCCTGCTCCCACCTGTGAGGCTAAAAACCTCGGGGTCATCTTCAACTCCACACTCACCTTCATACCCCACAACTCTGACATCTCTAAGAAGTCACACTACCAGCAGCACCTTCTCAGGGGTATTCTTCCTTTCCTCTCCTTCCCCAGAAGCTCACTGTCTCTAGAGCTCTGGTTCTCTCTAGGCTTGACTATTGTAACAGCCTCTTTCTAAATCTGCCTGCTTCTACCCTTTTCCCTCTGCGACTCATCCAGAACAGGACTGCAAGACTTGTCCTTGGCCTCAAGCCCATGGATCATATCTCTCCAGGACTGAAATCTCTGCACTGGCTCCCACTGGCTGCAAGGATTAAGTTCACCACCCTCTGCATTGTCAACAAGGCCTTCTGAGGCCTCTATACCTTCAACTCTCTCTTCCTAAATATCTGCCTTCGCGAGCTCTTCACTCAGCCGCCTCCAACTCCCTCAGGGTCCGTCGCTTCTCCAAGCAACAAATTGGTGGTAGATCTCTTTCTCCGGCTGGGGCCTCCTTCTGGAACAGCCTCTCTACCTCCCTGAAACTTGACGAGAATCATCTCCGGTTCCAGAAGCACCTCAAAACCTTTCTCTTTGCTTCTGCTTTCTCTCCTCCTTCCCCTGCTGACTTCCTGGCTGACATTGAGACTGCCCTGGTTACCTGGCCACCCCCTGATCTCGGGCCCAGGTCCCCTCCCCCGCCAGTCGCTTACCTGCACTGCCTTTCTGGCAACCCTTGCACTTCGGGCCTGTCTATGTACCCTTCAGTTCCACTACCAGCACCTGACACCTTATGTCTGTTCTTACCCTTGCACTTGCCATCTGCTGGCCGTACTTGACCTACTGTTATTATTCTATTAACCCTTGTACCGCACTGTACCCCTTCCTCCTTCACATGCACTTGCGAGATCTGAATGACACCTGGCCTAGTACGATTGTTGTCTGTCTTCCCTCGGTTCCCCCTCCCTTGCCTCATCGCGCCTTGAAACACTTGTGTATAGGCGCGTTATAAATGCCATATCATGTAACTTGTTTTTTTAATCAATTGTTAAATATATGTGTGTATGTGTGTGTCGTAGAAAATTATAGTACTTTTGAAGTCTAATAATAACAGCTAAAAAATAAACAATGTATCATATAGTTGAAATGGTGACTCACAGTCCCCTCTGAAATACAAATTCTGTTAGGCACAATCAGGGAAGACAAACGCATTTCACTGCTATATTTGTCAAAGGCAGTTTATGTACAGAAATCTATTTCCATTAAGGTTAAATAATGTCCCCAGACACACACAAATTGCTAAGGTATACTTAGCTTTCACATTATTTACAGTGAGAATATTACAATTTAATTGATCAATAAAGACCAGACCATAAAATGCTTTTTCGCAAAGAATGTTTATTAAATGAGTACACTTGAATCTAATTCATGATGGATCACCTTTTGATAGGTATCCAGCTAAGCCAATCTATTCCATTGGCAGAACATTGGATAACGCCCCTTATTGTCTTGCTAATCCATATTTCTTTGGAGCACTACAAATATGTCTATGCCCTGTACCGTTCCTACCATATTTTTACAAAAGGTAATTTATATTTACATTTACATATGTTATGGAAAATGTTTGGCATATTCAGCATAGTCTTTACAATGAGAAACCATTTACTGTTACAAAATAGAAGCTTAAGCCGCGCACATTGAACCCTCTATTTAATGTACATATACATAAGTCATGTACTAGACCAGGTAAGAATCTACTAATCTCAGGTGCTCCAGTGAACGCCGACAATGGTGTAAGAAAGGTCTCAGGATCCTTAGGCAAGATGAGACTGTAGGAATACAAAATATAACAAATACAGCAACTGCAATAGAGTTCAGTTAGAATGATGTTTCAGAGGGTACCATGCTCTGGCTGTTCTCACGGCAGTCTTGTTTTTTGGAGATTCCATGTTTTGCAAAGTATGTCTTGATATCACTGAAGAAAATTGCCTTCTCACAATAAAAAGGTAGTAACAGTGTCACCAAATCTTTCTGACAGAGGGGTTCTTCCCTTACGAGTTCCTTTGCTTCAACGGTACTCGATCTTCCAAAATAATGTAAATATGCTACAAGTAGGCTATGCCTTGCCCCTAAAAAAAGCTTAAAAAGATATATGAATTGAATAGCCAAGTGTGAAAAAAGGTTCCCATATTTTCTGTGGTCATGAAATGTCCCACTGTCCTTAAGCAAAGAGTTCCATATGATGGCCAAACTTAATACTAAAGGAGCAGTCCCCTATTCCAGCTATCAGCAAATATTTGTTTAAAAAACCTATATGCAATACACAGGCCTTTTAATTGAACCATTTTGCAAATAAAAACTAAGAAGAATCGGAGATATGTGGTCTTCACAGTTCTGTTCAAAAGCCACGCCAATCTCAGTCTTATTTGGAAAAACAGCTCTCACCTCATATTTTCTCCGCTATGAATGAAAATGTTTTCACATGTATGCTTTCTCTCATAGAAAATAAGATTTCCTTTCTGAGTGAAGCTTTTCCCACATTCATTGCACTCATGGGGTTTCCCGCCTGTATGTATTCTTTGGTGGGATAGGAGAGTTCCTTCCTGACTGAAGCTTTTCCCACATTCAGTGCACACATGGGGTTTCTCACCTGTATGTGTTCTCCGGTGGGTAATCAGAGTTTGATGTGCACTGAAACTCTTCCCACATTCATTACACCAATAGGGTTTCTCACCAGTATGGGTTCTTTCATGGTAAATAAGATGTCCCTTCTGGCGGAAGCTTTTTCCACATTTAGTGCACTGATGAGGTTTCTCACCTGTATGACTTCTCTGGTGGTCACAAAGTTGATTCTTCCTACTGAACAATTTCCCACACTCATTGCACTGATGAGGTTTCACACCCGTATGACTTCTCTGGTGCATAATAAGAAGTATTTTCTGATTGAAGCTTTTCCCACACTCACTGCATTGATGGGGTTTCCCACCCGTATGTGTTCTTTGGTGATTAATAAGAATTTCCTTACGACTGAAGCTTTTCCCACATTCAGTGCACCGATGAGGTTTCTCACCTGTATGTGTTCTCTGGTGGATAATAAGATGTATTTTCTGAATGAAGCCTTTCCCGCATTCACTGCACTGATGAGGCTTCCCACCTGTATGTCTTCTCTGGTGGTATAGGAGAGTTCCTTTCTGACTGAAGCGTTTTCCACATTCAGTGCACTCATGGGGTTTCTCACCTGTGTGTGTTCTGTGATGGGTAATCAGCGTTTGATGCGCACTGAAGCTCTTCCCACATTCATTGCACCAATGAGGTTTCTCACCAGTATGTGTTCTTTGGTGGTAACTAAGATGTCCCTTCTGACAGAAGCTTCTCCCACATTCAGAGCACACATAGAGTTTCTCACCGGTATGTATTCTCTGATGGGTAATCAAAGTTTGATGTGCACTGAAGCTCTTCCCACATTCATAGCACCAATGAGGTTTCTCACCAGTATGCGCTATTTGGTGGTAAATAAGACGTCTCTTCTGGCTGAAGTTTTTGAAACATTCAGTGCACTGATAAGGTTTCTCACCTGTGTGACTTCTGTGGTGGTTAATGAGAAGTCTTTTCTGACTGAAGCTTTTTATACATTCAGTGCACTGATGAGGTTTTTCACCTGTATGACTTCTCTGGTGTGCATGAAGATTACCCTTCCTATTAAACAATTTCCCACATTCATTGCACTGAAAAGGCTTCTCACCTGTATGTGTACTCTGGTGTTTATTAAGATTTCCCTTGCAACTGAAGCTTTTCCCACATTCAGTGCACTGATGAGGTTTCTCACTTGTTGGTTTACTTTGGTGGTAAAAAAGGCCTTCATTCATTTTGACATTTTTAGTACATTCAATACATGAATAGCGTTTCTTGAACATCTGTATTCACAAGTACTTTACCAATTATTTTAAACCGCACTTAGATTCAGCATACCTATAAAATGTCACTCAATTACATTCTAGCATGCTGAATGGGCTAAATAGACTGTGTGCATAGTACATAAAACACCATGTTCCTTTGATTGGTCTATACAGTTACATATGTCTTGAGCGAAGGCACACCAGCACTCACATCCATTTTGTGTTGGGGAACCTCCTTAAGCATGGGATAGACATGATCAGAAAAACCAGTTTGTCATTCTTAGTTATGTCCACACCATTTGCTGGGATGCCAGATGTTACCATAAACGTGCTGCATGATTGAAAGTTTTGTCTCGTGTCCGAGATATGTTGGGACCTTGGGACATTCAATGCTGCTTTAAGGGCATTATTTTAAAATTAATACTGGCTTCTTGAGTTGAATCTAAGATTTGTGGTAATCACAGTCTACCAAGAAAACTTTGCACTGTAGATGTCCGTCACAGTAACTCAATTGTTGTCTTTTCAGGCCATCATTCACCTATGGGATTAAATAGAGATTCACATTATACATTTGTATAAGTAAACTATTACAGACATAGAAGAAGCAGAATGTTTCTCTTTAGTAATGGGTAGAATGTCGAATTCCCCATCTATTAGGGCACAATCATACAAAAAAGTGGTAGAGCAGTTATGATCCAATGATGAAGCAATATTAAAGTGACAAATCAGATTATTCTCTGTTCTTTTATTTATTAGATTGTGGAGGAAAGAGAAGACAAAACCAATTTAAAAGAAAGGTTGAAAGAACAAAATATACTTAGACAATACTTTTCAAATCAAGGCCAAATATTTATCTTCTATAAATGTATGTAGAAAATTACTTTTTGAAATGCATAAGAAGTCAGTAGTTAAGATCCAAATATGTATTAATAAATCATAAATGGGTCAGGATGTTCATCAATATTTCAGTGCCTCAGGGTTTGAATCATCTCTTCTTACCTCATGACCTCTTGAATCTTTTCAGTATCTTTGGCTTGTGTCATGACGCCTATTATCTACTTCAATCAGGTATTTACTTATTATGAAGGTAATTCATAGAATTCGGCACACAAGTGGCGCATGAGGCTGGCGCACAAAGTCCGTGTGCAGTAGTCTGCATCAGCCATGTGCGCCAAAACCTATTTAGGCACACAGCATATTCATGGATTAATACATCCATAAGCAGCCGTGGCACAGAGTGGTGCGACACTGCAGCAGCGCCAGTTACGCCCACAACCTCGCCCCATGCGCCAAAAACATAGCACAAATCCAGTACATGGCACAAAGACCAGTGTACCAGCATACAGCCACCCAACCACGAAAATGTCTGTAAAAGTCCCCACGCATGCCCCAGAATGCACGTACCACGCTCGCACCAGGCCCATCGTGTGTAAAACTCCCTGCGCAGCCCTCGGAATACACGTACCTCGCTCGCGCCAGCGAAAATGCGTGTAAAACTCTCTGTGCAACCCCTGGAATACACACACCCCATTCACGCCAGGCCTATCGCGTGTAAAACTCCCCGCACACCGCCTGGAATACACGTACCCCGTTCGCGCCAGGCCTATCGCGTGTAAAACTCCCTGAGCACCCCTCGGAATACACGTACCCTGCTCGCGCCAGCGAAAATGCATGTAAAACTCCCTGCGCACCCCCTGGAATACACGTACCCCGCTCACGCCAGTCCTATAGCGTGTAAAACTCCCTGCGCACCCCTCGGAATAAACGTACCCCGCTCGCGCCAGGTAAATTGCGTGGAAAAAGTCCTCCCTGTGGTGTGTGCTGCCTGTGGGGCATGCCCAGGGTGGATGGGCTGCCTGCGGGGCATGGGGAGGGTGAATGGGCTGCCTGCGGGGCATGGGGAGGGTGAATGGGCTGCCTACATGTATTCCAGGGGTGCATGTGGAGTTCAACACGCGATAGGCCTGGCACAAGCGGGGTACGTGTATTTCAGGGGTGCACGGGAAGTTTCACATGCAATAGGCCTTGGGCGAGCAGGGTATGTGTATTTCGGGAGTACGCGGGGAGTTTCACACGCGATAGGCCTTGGGCGAGCGTGTATTACAGGGATGCGCGGGAAGTTTCACACGCGATTTGGCATTGTGGCCCCTCCGGGTGTGCCCTTTCCCCCCTTCCCATGTCCTCCAGGCAGCCCACACCACAGGGGACTACCCTACACCCCTGCCTATGCCCTGTAGGCAGCCCACATGGCACCATGCACCTGTGAGCCCCAACTCATGTCCCCCACAAACCCACCATTGACGGGCACCTGCCAGCAGTCCCTGAATCATGTTCCCCCACCCACCCACCATTGACGGGCACCTGCCAGCAGGCCCCGACTCATGTACCTTGACGGCCACCTGGCAGCAGGCCCCGACTCATGTCCCCCCACCCGACACGTCATCACACTCCAGACACATGGCCCTTATGGCCAACCAAATCCCACCCCACCCCACGCCACCCCAGTCCAAACACCCAACCAAGCATTCCATCCACTCCAGATTGAATTCCCAATGTCATGATAGAAAATAAATAACCAGTATGCCCATGAATACATGTCCCTCAGACCCACACAATGGCGACACATGACTGTGAAAAGTGTATTGAAGAACAAACCAAATGAATAAAACAAATGCACACAATTAAAAAAAAAAGAAAATTCCAAGTCCGGAAGTCCAAAAAAGAAAAAAAAAATTAATGCTGTAACCAATAAAATCCAAAGTAAAATGGCTCCAATGGGTCCGTCCATCAAACTAAAATCAGAGTTCAAAGTATTCCACCATGGGTCCTTGAAAATTAAATCCAGGTCTAAAACTATTTACAAATGAACATCCAAGGGTCCATGAGCCCAACAATCCAAAGGAAACCTAACCTAAATCCTACCCAAGTAATAACTATATATAAAAAGGTCAGGCATAGTCCATGTGCCACAAAGGAAAAAAAAATAGAAAGCAATCTTACACCTACAGAACTATTTACAAAGGCAGCGGACAAGTCCAACGGCTCACTTGTTGATGTCCCGGGCCAGGGCATCATCAAACTCCTCTTCAACGTCCTGGAGGCAGGCCTCTTCCCTAGCCCTGAGGTCTCGCAGGGATAAAGCCATGTCCACCTCAAACTCCCTGCAAATTGCCTCAATGCACTCAGCCCACCTCAACGCCATGCACATGGAGTTCTCCTCCCTGACCATAGTGAGCCGTGCCTCTTCCGCCCGCCGCCCTTACGCATCTATTTGCCGGCCCAACCGCTGCCACATAGAAGACACTCCCAATCCAGGGTCCTCCTGCCCTCTGGCCGATGCCTGCCCCTGTGATGTTGATGGCCCTGAGCCATCACCGCTCCCACCTTGAGCCTGCTGCTGCCGTGCATGAGCCCTACCTGTCGATGCCTGCACATCCTCCACCTGGATGACCCCATGCCATCTTCCTCCATAGGCCCCTGTGGGGTCTCAGCTGAACCTCCTGCTGCCGAGGAGTCCACCTCCGACCTCCGCCTCTTGGACTTATCCTCGGCAGCTGCGGCCGCGTCACCAGACTCCTCACTCCCCAAAGAGATGACAACCCGGGAGGGGAGCTGGGCCTTGTGTCTCCGGCTGGCGGTGGAATCCCTGCCGCTGTGCTCCACAGCACCGTCCCACTTCATCAGTTGACGCTGCAGACAGGGAGAGACAGAACACAGGCATCAGGGCACTGTACAATGGTCTGATACACACATGACAGTTGCACATGAATGGCAGTCTCAAACTTCACAGATGTTATCACACTCTGCAGCACACATCATTTGCACCCACACATGCACAAATTAACAGGAATGATGCAGCAGGCAGCACCATCCATAAACATACAACAGCATGAGCATCCAGCCTGACGTCACATGCAACACAGGGAGTACCGAACACATGCACACACGGCACCAGACATACATGCATCTGTACATCTCCACCACCTGTCACAGTGAAATCAATCAGCCTCCTACATGTTGGTTTCACTTGCATCCATGGTGTATCACAGTGGCACACATGTCAAATACACACACACGCACATGTACACCGTGCATGTACATGAAGGTGGAACCAGCATCCATGTGTCACACCCCAACCATGCCATAGTACATACAATGAAATGTAAACATGTGTGCACCAACACATGCATTTGGCCATCATGCATTTGAACACATATACCATTGATTTGACTCACACATGACTGGACTCAAATGCGGCAGGCTCATGTCCCTGTACATGCACATCCATACATGGCCTTTTCAAGACATATGTCCAACCTCCACACTCCTGGCACACCTCAACATGCACTGCATCCAATCGTTACGCATGGACACTTACCGGCTGACTCCGGACGGGTCGGCATCTGAAGGACCTGGAGGTGGAGCGCTGGGTGTATGCGTTCCAGGACCCTCATCTGGATGTTGATAAGGCGGACCCGGCACCCTCGGCATGCTTTGCCTTCAAGAGGCGCCAGGCCTTGCTGAGGGTCCTGGACCTGAAGTCCTCCCAGCGCTTCCAGACGTGTTGCATGTCACGGGCTGCCACCCACTCCACGTGGATGGCAGCCACATTGTCCTTCCAGATCCTCTTCCGCGCTTCATTGTCGTCGCGTGAACTTCCAAAGAGGGCATCATAATGGACCAGGACTTGCTTCACCAGGATACTAACTTCTGCGGCACTGAAGCTCGTAGCTCTCTGCCTCTCTGGTTGGGGGTTGCCAGTGGTCTCCGATGGTGTTTCCCCCCGACATGGCAACCCCTGAGGCAGGTGTGGGTGGGCAACTGGGTCCTGGTGCTGGGCTGTGGAGCGATGGAACTTTAGTCGGGAGTCTTCTGTTCCAGCAGGGGTGGTCACAGCAACTGGACCCCTGCAGATGGCTGACGTGCAGGCACCAAATAGCAGGGCATGTTGCCAGCAGGCAGGCAGGCAGGCAGCAGCAGATGGCAGGTGGGAGCGGGCTCGGGGCTCTGGGGGACAGGAAAGTGGCCTTCTGGGCAGGAGTGTGGTCTTCCGTGTGTTGTCGTGTGGCCAGCTTGATATGGAGTGAATTGGCACGTGAAAAAATAGCACGTCAGCGTGTAATTCGAGGAAATGCCCTTAGCGCGTAAGCACATCTGTGTCATGACGCGCACGGGCGTTCCCCTGGCACGGGTTGAAGGTCCCACGTGGGTTTCCATCGCTCTGTACGTGCTTTTCGTGGAAAGCGGTGCGTGTGTTTTCAGGCGTTAGGGTTTGCACGCTATTACTTCACAGAGGGTGTGTGTTGGCTACTCGTTCTTCTACACACACGGCAGACGGTAAGTCGCACATGCTATTTTTCCCACTGCGGGTGTCCTTGTTTGTCGCGTACCCCTTTTTTTCCGGCCATACTAGCCTGCGTGTTGATTACGTACGTATTTTGTGGGTTCCTGGCTGCCACAGCGTACTGCGTTTCCACGCACGTAGACTACAGGGGTCACTTATCTCTTTTTCTTGCTTTTATGGGATGCCTGTGCGTTGCGTGACATGTCATTTCTCCTAGGGGGACACAGAATAGGACATTCATATTGGCTGTATATACGTGTTTGTTGTTTGCGCACACTTTTATAATGCGCAGGGACGCTACTTCCTGCCTTCGTGTGGCGGACGTGTTTAGGCCTATGCGCATCTTTTGCAGTGTGTGTGTTTCCTGTATTCAATTCCATGAATACGTGTTGTTCGCGTGCATGTGGGCGTTTCCGTGTATTTCCCTGCAGTACTTCCCCAGTTACTCCTTTTCATGCGTTGTTCCCCATTCCGCGCGTTACACCCCGTGTTCTGCCCCCTTTTTGGTGTGTACGCTAATGTTGTGCGCTTTAGCTGTGTGCTTCGCGCACTGTGTTCGGGATGTTGCAATGACGTGTGCGCCACGCACGGATTTGGCACACATCCCGGGGAAAACACGCACAGGACCTTCCATGAATCGCGCGCGTGCGCATGCACTTGCTTTTTCACGCTTGATCCACCTTGTCCACGATTTTTGGCGCACATTTGTTCCATGAATCGCCCCTCAGTTGTATAGTGCACCGGGCCCTGGGGCAACTGGGCGCATTGCTTGCGGATACAGTGATACAAGACAAGTTATTTACAGTTACATATGGTACAAAAAGTTACACATGAATTATTTAGTTACAGATTGTTGAAATGCAATGATACAGGGCAAATTATTTACAGTTGCATTTAGTATAAATTTGTAAATGATTTACTTAAGTGAGCTTGAGCAGATCTGGTGGGGCGTGCTGTAGTGAAGGGTGAAGTTGTCGGCCAAATAGCGAGGCGCCAAATTGACAAGGCACTTATGAGTGAGTTGTAGAGTTTTGTACTCTATCCTTTGGATGACAGAGAGCCAATGGGTGTTTCGTCTCGGCCTGTGATATGTTGGCACATTCAATGCTGCTCTAAGGGCATTATTTTGAAGTACTTGCAACTTGTTAAGGTTGCATTGACTTGTGCCTAGGCAGAGTGTGTTGTAGTAGTCGAATTTGGAGAGTACTAACACTCTGGCTTTGGAGGTATAGTTAGCTGTGGATAGAAATGGTCTGCATGCATGAATTAGCTTTCAGGTGTAGGCAGTGGAGGAGGATATTGCATTGATTTGTCTGGTCAGGGTGAGTGAAGAGTCTAGGTAGATACCTAGTGTTTTGACATCCTTGGATGCCATTAGGTCATTAGCGTCGATATTAAATGAAGAGTATTGTCTGTTGAGTTTGTTAAGTCTGGATTGGGAGCCTCGTAAGAGTAGCTCGGTCTTGTCGTCATTGATGCATAGTCCATGCCTAGCCAACTAGGCTTGTATAATGATGTATATGTCAATGAGGACTTTAGAGTCTTTGATATAGTCTCTGGTAGGGATGAGTATTTGGGTGTCATCTGCGTAATTCATGTAGATGACACCGAAATGATCAAGGTCATCAAACAGGGGTTTTTTAAACACGTTATTACGGTTGGTGATACACAGGAACCCTGAGGGACACTGCAAGTGACTGGCGCTGGCTCGGCAGCGGCTGAAGGTGCGAAGACCCTCATGGATCTATTATTTAGAAATGATTGGATCCAAGCGTTAGCTTTCTCTGAAAAAAAAAAGGGGCTGCTGAAAATAGGTGGTTGCATAAGACTTTATGGTTTACCAAGTGAAAGGCAGCTGAGAGGTCTAATAGTAGTAAGAGGGCAAGTTTGCCATTGTCTTTTAAGGTGCCCATTTGTGTATTGAGGTCGATGAGGGCAGTTTCTGTGCTGTATTTTGGTCGGAAACCCGACTGCCTGAGGCCCAGGAGTTTGTGGTTTTCTAGATGGTTCTGGATCTGCAGGTCGGCTGCTCTGCCCAGGATTTTTAAGAGGAATGGCACTGTTGTAATGGGGACATAAACTAGATACAAGTCAACTACCCCTGTCTCTATCCACTGCAAACCGGGCACAGCGCTACAAAAACAGCCGGTTGCTAAATTAGTCCCAACATCTATATCATGTCCAGATCCTGAATATACATTTAAAAAACATGTATTCGTACATCAAATGCATTCATATACTTTTTAAAAAAAATGTTTAGAAAAAACATAATTTTTTAGAGAATTATTTTTTTAGAGAACAAAATGTGCGCTTTCCACAAGGTGCATATGCATGAAATAAGAACATGACTTAATCAGTGCATTATTATATCCAATAGTGCAGTTAGTGACATATTTATATATACACAATTTGACAATTTTTATATTTTCATACAGCTTTTTGAATTTTGTCAATTTGCACTATTCCTTAATAGCCGTTGCTTGGACAAAGAGCTAATTGTTGTTATCCTCTCTATGGAACTGTTATTTATATCCCATGTCTCAATATTTTGTACTCTGTCACACCCTTCTTACTCCATGCATGCTCTTGTGTCCCTACAATGTTTCAGTCCTATGTCTCGCCTTCACTCTTTGATGTTACATCTCCTCCCACTCAGTTTGTTCTTCTCCCCTCATGAAACTATTATTCTCCTCCTCCCACTAATATTCCCCTCCAGCTACAACTCTCACTCTTAACCGCTACTCAAACATGCACCTAGTACTTCCCAATTATAATCCATATCGTTACTCTATATCATTACTCCAACACCCCTCTTCCTCGTCCCATTACGCAACATTAATCCATATCATTATCCATACACCACTCTTCCTCATCCCAGTATAATCCAAATTATTACCTCTACATTCAACTTCATCATCCTACTACTCTATAGAAATATATCATTATATCAACACCAATATTCCTTATTCCACTATTTCATATTAACATATCTTTAGCCACACACACCTCCTACAACATTCAAATACACACTCTTTTCTCCAACAGACAAAATAATGCCTACTAAAACTCAGCTCTGTAGAAAAATAAATAATTTATCAGATAAAAAGTGAAAGTCATATACTCACTCTCCACTGAAACAATTTACAGAAAACGTACAAAAGAACAAGTAACTCTGCTATTGAAAAGTACACCAGCAGTCAGCACTAACAAAGTATTGCTCCTGCTTCAAAAAAGAAAAGTAACCAAATGCATGTTAAAAAAAATACAACCGAAAATTAACCACACACTATATCTAGCAATGTCAACGTAGTCAAAACATAACATTCCGAAAAATCATTTTTTACAAAAATTCTGAGAAGGTGCGTTCCTCACTTCACTGATTTGCACAAACTAAAAAGCCACTAACTGAAATAACTAAAAAAACTACAAACAAAACTTCGAAACATGCGCAATGTCAACATGGATAACGTTTACAACTTCTGTGCAGGTGAATGGTGTGACACCAGTAGCACAGAGCCGTATGTCAATGAAGAAGCATACAACGAGCAGCAACCAAACCCAATTGCCATAGATAGTGTTAGGCAGAATTACATGCAATACCCTTTGGGAACACTACACACAATTTAGACTACAGGTGTAAGCACAATCTGTTACACAAAGGACTTGCAATCACAGTGGTTCAAACAAACACTTACTCCAGGTTTCTTGGTAAAACAATATTAATTTATTTACACATTCATTTAGAAAACATTCCACTAGCAATAAGCAGCTCGGTATCACGCTAAAATTCACTCCAGTACCCAACGAATACGTTTCTGAACAAGTTAGGCTCCCCAGAAGTGAGAGCAAAATGGAACTTCAGTAACTTTAAAAGAGAGTAAAAGACAAGTTATAAGAATTAAACACAAATACTTTCTTAGGCAGGGCAAATAGTTTCAGTTCACTACAAAAGGCAGTTCAATTCAATAGGCCTGGGCCAAAGTCAATGGATCAGTGTCTTGGAAAGGATAGTACAGTTCTTGTAATAAACAGTGAAGCCTGTGCCAATGTTCTTAGAAGTAGTTTGCACGAAAAAGAGTTATATGTCGGATTAGGAGCGAACAAGACTCCAAAGTTGGGAAAGCTTCACAAACTCTCACCGCAGCAGAGAGGATTTCTCAGCCGTGTTTGCACAGTACCTTGGTAATGAAGAAAAGCTGCAGCTGAGGCAATTGTTGCGGCCAGTTCCTGCAGATCTCGCTGTTCCAGGGCTTCAGTCGGGAAGACAAGAGGTAGGACGTGAGGAGGTTCCTGCACTCCACGGGGACGGATCCACAAGCTTGGAAAAACGTTGGTTTAAGGTGGGAGTGCCTTAAAGTCCACAAACTGGTATCCTTCTCACTGGCTATCTGGTTTTCAACAGCACTCTAAAGAAAATTCAACCAGTATGGAGATGGTTTCCAGGTGGCTTGGGAGTTGGGTGTTCCCACCAGCTCAAGGGAAGAAGTAGTCCTTGAAGGGGCTTCTCTGTCGAGGGAGTTTCAGGCTATTCTGACCTGCAGCAGGGCTTCACCGGGCAAACCAATGGTCCAGGAGTTGCAGCAGTCGTCTTCCTTAAGCTCGTCTTCGGTTCTTTCGTTCCAATGGTCGACTGTGCCTTCCAAGTCCCAGAGACCTGCCCTCTAGACAGATTTTTCCCATTCATTCCAGCCTAGCTGCCACTCACCCAGCAGGGTGGCTGCCCTTGCCGAACAGTCAGCCAGCCAATCATGTCAAGGTGCATTCAGGTCTCCTAGGAGACTAAGCACATGGAGTTTCGGGCACCTCCCTCACTTCCTGTCCACCCCAGATACTCAAGCGCCAGAGGCGGTCTTCAGTACTGAAGCCTACCAAAGGCAAATGGACAAAGGGACCAAACCTGATTTGGCGCTCAGGGACAAACACTAGAAGGACCTTTCCCGAAAGAAACGGTAAAAAAGTCAATCAGAACCTGTTTTTACAGAGAGGGGCTCAGACGCCTTCTTGAAAAACATGGCTCTGGTGGATTTTAGCTACCAGAGCGTTTAAACGGGTCGTGGTCTGGAAAATCATGGCAATACTACTGCCACCAGCCATTCTGAGAGGAAAGGGTAGCATTTCAGTGCTACATGAGTTTGAGGCATAGGGAATACTAGGTATTCCCTCCAGCACTCTGCTGTAAGGCAGAGTGTCCTGGGTCTAGCAATTTAAAAAGACTAGCAAAGTCAATTTAACTTTATATTCACTGGGAGACAGTAGTCAGTCCCAGAGAAGGCATTTAAACCATGGGAAGTCTGAAAGACATCCCTGTGTCACTGCACTAAGGGTGCTGTGTGACACACAAGATAAGATGATGCCTATGGAGTTGTCTAAAACTCCATATCCAAAGAACACAAAAGTAAAAACAAACATCAAAATACATAATAGTGGGAAAAAAAAGGCTCAGACCCTTTCCTGGTAAAAATTGAAGTCCTAAAAATCCAGCAAAGTTGTTGGGGGTCTCAAAAGGTAAGGGAAATTAGCACATTTATGAGAATTCTCCCTAGCACTCGTCCCCTCCAGATTAAGGGACAGGAGGATTTAATTCACTCCTTGATGAATCTCCTTACTCCAGTCGGTCAAACATCCTGGAGAGACCATCAGTATTTTGGTGGTTACACCCTGGCCTGTGTTCAATGATGAAATCAAACCCTTGCAGGCTGATTGACCATCTCAGTAGTTTAGAATTTTCCCCTTCAGTTTTCATCAACCATCTCAGGGTTGGTGGTCAGTCTGAATCACAAAAGTAGATCCATACAAGTATGGCCTAAACTTATTCAGTGACCACACAATAGCAAAACATTCTCTTTCAATGGTTGCCCACCTTGTTTCTGGTTCCTTCAGCTTCCTGCTGATGAAGCAAATGGGGTGCTCCCTGCCTTTCTCATCCAGCTGACTCAGGAATGCACCTATACCTGTATTGGAAGCATCTGTTTGCACAATTAAGGTTGTTTGGTTGTAGTCAGGAGCTCCTAAAACTGGAGCTTGACAAAGGGCTTTCTTAAATCCTTCAAATGCTCGAGTGCACTCCTCATTCCACCTGACCTTTTTGGGAAATTTAGGTGAAGAGACTACATTGAAGGGAGAGCTATGGTCCCATAGTTCTCTATGCAGTTCCTATAGTAACCAGTGAGGCCTAGGAAGGCTCTCACTTCAGTTTGAGTAGTAGGGGTGGCCCAGTTTTGTATAGCTTATACCTTGCTAGACAATGGCCTGATTTCACGTCCTCTTACCTCATGACCAAGGTAGACCACTTTGCTCTGACCAATTTGATACGTACTTGCCTTTATGGTCAGATGGGCCTGCTCAAGAGCCTGCAAAACATGTCCTAAGTGGTCAATATGTTGTTTCCAAGTAGGGCGGAACACTGCAATGTCATCCAAGTATGCCATGCAGAAGTCCTCCATCCCATTCAGACCTTGATTAACCATCCTTTGGAATGTTGCAGGTGCATTCTTTAGTCCATCTATAACAATTTAAAATAACTTATTCAGACAATCCAAATAATTTTACAGTAAAAAATTACCATTTCAATTGTTCCAGACAATGGCCCTGGCTTTCCACATATTTTTTGTAACTTTTTGAACGCTTTTGAGTGTTCGATATGTTCTCGAGATGCACCCCTCCACCCCTATAAAAAGCCACACCCCAGAGCTGATCTTCATTGTACTTCTGGCTATTGCAGATTGACTTTTGCTGCCTTTAGTGCTCTAGCTGAGTTTACCTCATCAACCCTAATGGCATCCATGGCTGCTATGTCTACATCTTCTTCAGCACCACCCCCAAACCCTCCACCACCTCCCCAAGGGCCTGTAGAGGGGAATATGCGGGAGGATGTAGAGAACGAGGATGAAGAGGTGGAGGAACGCCCTACTAACAGCACTCACTGGGAGTCTTGGGTGTGGCGGTTGTTTACCATTTATGGTAACATACCAAAAGCACGTGCGGACAAGGTCACCTGTAACCAGTGCAAATTAGTGCTGAGTCGTGGGAGACGTGGTGCATACAGCTTTGGTACGACATCCATGAAGCGACACCTAACTTCGGTGCGGACATTTGCAAGGTTGTACCTTGTGATGAACGTAGTAGGTTGAGTTCCTCAACATCATCCTCCGTTTCTGCTCCTCTCACCACAAGAGACACTCCTGTGGGAGAGCGCATCCCTCCAGCTGCTTCACAGGCCATTTGCGATGCTGTTGACCCTTACCTTTCGAGGGTCACAATATTGTGTATGTACTGTGACGCAGTACTCTGCAGGGGGGAGAGTCTTCAAAGTGCTTTCGAGACTACGGTCACGGACCACCAGAAGACCTGCTACCCACCCTACATCTTCCTCTCTCCACCTGCCCTTTCTTATCCCCGTGGTTGGTGTCCCTTCCTTACCCTCCTTTCCACTCCTCTCCTAGTGTGTCGTGTGTAAAAAAGCCCAAAAAATAACAAAAATCCCCCCCCCCCCAAAAAGGCTCTTTCAGAGCCGCCTTTCTTAGTTTAAAAATAGAACTATCAAATGAACAGTGCAGGGCCTTGCACATTTTTTTAAAAGTCCGCGGACAGTCTTAGGACAGATAAAATTTTGGGGTGCTGCCTTAGCAAAACCAATGCACTTTTCTCTGAGAGTAAGTGGTGACTCTGAAAAGAGCCTTTTGGTGGTGTTTTGTGTGCTTGAAAAACTTGGAATCGTCACCATCTAATGCAAAATAGGTGACTATAATTCCAAAAAAGGGCGCAATGCATTTTGTACATTTCTAAGACAAATATGATTGCCTGCATATGTAAGATGGACTTCATCTCTGCGAAAAATGAATGTGCTACAAAACATAATATTTTCATTGTGAAAAGAGGACATGTCAACATCTCTTAGAAAGGCATAAACAGCCTTATTGAATTTGTGGACCAAATGAAGAAGAACGCAGCCACATTTGTCATTGCGCAATATGAGAAGAAATTACTTGGGCATTTTGGAAACATGTCCATGACATTCTCAAGTCCTTCTTTCATTGCAAATGGCAAAGAAATTCCAGACACATGTCCTAAACTGTTCCCTCCACAATGAATTATAATTATGTCAGGATAACGCTCTGTCTGTAAAGTAGCACAGAGCGGTACCAAGTCCAGCCACTTTATTTCACGCACACCATGCCAGTACACTTCCACATGAGGGAATCCAAGATCTGCAGATACACCACAACGTTCTGCATGCACCTGCAACCAATCTATCCATGAGTCTCCCAAAATCCAGATAATCTGTTTTCGAAAACACACAGCCATAGCTATCTGTTCTTCTCTCAGGAAAGACGTTCTCACTAAATATCTCCTTACACAACACACCCACTAAACTTTACTGACCAATCCCTAGCTCCGCTCATTCTCATTTGCATGCCTCTCCACCCCAGAATGCCCATATGTAATACGTGCTGTCCGCAGACTACCACCATGTCCGCGGACATGTAGAAGATCTGAGCATGGTGAAAGTACATTTAAATAGTGTTCCCTATTTCCCCTTTAAGGTGGGCTCTGAAAAGAGCCGTTTTTTTTGTTTTTTTTGCAGATGCCTGACAGACACCTATTATTTTGTATTTTTTGGCGTTTTTTTTCTTCTTATTTTACAACTAAAATCTTCACATATCCTGTTCCAAAGCATCCCTTACATTCCAAAAGAGCATGGCATTTCCCAAAAAAGATAAAGAAACACCATCTGCTTCAAAATAAGCAGCATTACTCGAAACAATATTCTCGTTGTTACAGAAAAACATACCAGCTCTTAGCATGAAAGCACGCATGCCTTCATTGATTGCACACCTAGCAATGCTTTGCTGAGGACAAAACAAAGAACTGTTGTCCAATATTGCTCTAGGCAGTAATCCAGAAAAAAATACTTTTGCATTTGGAAGGATGTTCAATACTGCTTGAACCAACTGTTCCAAATCTGCCAACAAAGTAGGGGAACTCACGTAGGCCAAATGGAAAGCACCATATTGCAAAACTACCACGTGGGGACTGTTAATCCTACGCATATCTCTACAAACATGGAGAATTGTCTCTACATTGCAGTCAGTCACAGCGCTCCATATCACTTCCACTCCTCTAACATCGAAATTGTTTGCCGCATGCCTGCATTGAGAATACTGCTGTAAACCATGGACAAACATATCTCCGAGCACCAACACCCTAATGTTCCCTCATTGGATACAGCTAAGCAGTCACACAACCATCCAACAATCACATCCAAGACCTCTACATCTAACTCCATCATCAGAGTTCCGCACTTCAAATATACTGTTGATCACTCTGAATACAAGTCTCATATCATTGGAAAGCACCTACTACAAAAACTACAGTACCGAAGATTTCTACGTACAACTTCATGCATATCCACATGCATGATTACAAAGTACAGGTATGCATATTTTATTCAGAGTACATGTACAACTCTTATGATTGCATATAAACAAAGTAATGCCACTAAATCTGCATAGCCAATACATACATGCCAACGCTCTCGATTTAAGCACAAGGCTCCCAATTTTTCATTGAATAATTGCGCTATTTTTTACTGTCTCCTGCATAACCTATACAAACATTCCAACCCTCCCGATTTACGCACAAGACTCGATTTTTCATTGAAAAATGTCACCATTTTTTACTGTCTCCTGCCTACATTAATGGTAATCTCAATGCAATCGTATGAGAAAAATACATGTTCCCGATTGCTGAGATGAAATCTCCCTCTCAGGTGCTCCCGATTGTTCGCATGTCTAGTTATAATATGAAATTATTCAAATTTTTCCCATCTACTATAATGAACTATCACTTCTAAACCTCTCTGCTATCTACAACATAGCTGTAAAAAAAGAAGTGAATTTCATGAACTTAAAATTCTACTCATTTGCGAAGCATGTTGAACTAACATACTGTAATAACATATAAAGGCTGCACATAGTGAAATCAAATGCATGCATACACTATGTTCAGACATCAAACAAGAATACTACCAAAAAAACATAAAAATCAACATGTACATCAGTGCTATAAACATGCGAAATTACTAACGTCTTCCTTTTACAATTGCAGTGAAGACCAGTCTCCTGAAAATCAGCAGAATCTAAACTACAAACAACATATCCGAAGAAACCTGCTCATTCCACAAAAAAAGTAAGTAGAATACTATCTTTATATTCTTACTGTTCCTCAAAGACACTGTGTGGTTCATTTATGTAATTTGCACACCAAAAAAAACATTGATTTCTGAACCATTCTGCCCCAAAATCCCCATTTATTAAACAGATATTAGCAGGCAGAATGGCAAACAAATCCCCATTTTCTTTGGAACACAAATAACATACTCAACCCTTAGAATGTTAGTACTACAAAACAAAGAACCGGTTTAATTTTACACCATCACTTTTACTATTAATGCTTCTCCTCACCACTAGCTCACTTCCTACTCTCAGCTGAACTGCAGTGTAGTAACAACAAACAGAAGAATAGCATTCCCAACTCATGGTAATTGCCCAATGCACATTCACACACGACCACATACATCTTCCCCATCAAACTCATACACGCATACACACAGCACACATACATTGCAAAACTGACCAACCCGTACAATTTTTTTTTTTCAACAGACCCCAAAGAATGCCTTCCAAAAAGCAAGTCCGTAGAAAGCAACACAGAAATAGAGCAAATGAAAATAAGTGTCCAAAATAAGCATCCATCTGTACCAGAGTTTGTACAAAACGTTCAAACAAAACAGCTAATGCAGTCATTTAGCAAAACAAAAGAAGCTTCTAGTACACAAACTTTGCCTCCTCTATCAAAATGTAAAACGAAACAGAAAGTGATTAACAAGATTTCAGCTACCACTACTGCTAACACTGCTCCTACAAATCTTGATGTAGTGGCAAGTAAACATACCAAAAAAAGTATTTTAGCAAAAATGTTCTGCCACAGAGTCCTTCAAAATCTTATTAAAACAGGAGCGAAATCATGCACAATCCTCAAAACCTACTGTAGAAAATGAATCCTAGAAGCTCTCGTAGACAGTGCAATCCTTCTCAAAAGGAAGTTATTTATTTTAGTTTTACACAGGATGAAAACACTAACAAAAATAAGTACTAAACTACAAAAGAAAGTCTCAATAAACGCAATGTCAACAAAAATAACTTCCTAAATATCTGTGGAGGTGAATGGAGTCACACCATGACCACTGAACCATATTTTAATGAAGAAGCATACAAACAAGGCAAAACAAACACAATTTCCATCCATAGCAGTGGACGAGGTTATGAAACAATTAATAATACCATCATGGAACAAGAAACACTGCTTACAAAAATATCCCCAGGAAACTCAGAATTACCTCTCCATTCGACTGAACCAGAACGTCCAGTATACAAATGGCCGTGCACGTCAATGTGTAACATTCCAACAAATCTTTCAAATCTTTATGGCAGTTCCTCAATCAGTATGAGAACGGTAAAGATAAAATAAAACTGAAAATGCTGCAAAATATGGATACCTGTCCAGTGTGCAAATACACAGCACTACAAGGACATTCATTAGCCTGCATTTCAGGACCTATTTGCAAAAGCACCTTCCATGATATCAAAATGATATCAACACATCATTTAACTGTAAGAAATCTAGTCTATAAACTGTACAATGCTAAAAGTCCTGCTTTAGCACTAGCCAATTTAAATAACACTCTTCTACATGGTACACCCAAAGACCTACAAGAAGAAATCAACCGTATCTAGAGAAAATATTTTGGAAGTGAAAGCCACTTACAAAATGCAATAGCTTTAGAACAGACTAGCAACAATTCTGCACATGGCAAGCTTCTACTACACACATACAAAAAGAAATACTAAAATTTAAAAGTACATCCTCTGAAGTACCAAACCATGTGTGTGTGTGTGTTGCCGCAGAACTTTTTACAAAAGTAACACAAAAACTATAGATGTATCATACAAAATAGAAGACAACAAAGATTCCAAATGGTTTGAGTATGCTCTCTACCTTGTAGCAGAGAACACATATGAAATAAGTGACCCCTTAATACTTTGCAGTTATTGCACTACAAATCTTGACAACAACCAAACTCCTTCACGTGCCATCACAAATAACTTGGAATTATTTCCACTACCAAAACCCCTGCAACAACTCAATTTGTAAGAAAGCATCATAATTCAAACAGTGCACCCATTTCAAGCAATAATACGCCTTCAACCAAAAACAGCACAATTACCTCCCTCTGAATTGGTGAAAGGCATTCGTGGCAAAGTAGTTTACCATTAGATCCGACAGAAAATGTGCACACTCTAGGAGCGCAACATCCAATAGAGCAATCTTTAATTGTCTTAGTAAATGGTGTACCAACAAAAGACAAAACAATTTGGCAACAACTCGTGGATTTATATAAAGTTAGACAAGCCTTGCAATATCTAAAAGACAATAATGAATACTACAAAGAAATAAATATTGAAGAAAGCTTAAGGGAAACAACTGAAATAATTCAAGACTCGCCAGAAACTGGTCAATTTGAACTTCTGGATCCTGATGCAGTATCCAATATTTTAGACCATAATACAATTCATCCATTGCTTTCTAATGACAGCATAGATGATGCACTAGAAACGTACCAAATGCGACAAACCAAAGGTTCACCAATGAGCATATGGGAAAAAAGTATAGAAGCACGTGCTTTTCCTGTACTATTTCCTACTGGCAAAGGAGGAAGGGACGATGATAGACCCACTCCGATAACAGCATCAGAATACCGCTCATTACGAATGTATTCTGAAGATCCCAGATTTAGACAAAATGTGGAATACGTATTCCACCTACTCTTTGAAAGTGAACTAGCAACTCTATGTTACAGAGTTGCACACATATTGAAATAGGGAACCCACTTTAATAATATGTCAGCTACGCAATTAATACAAAAAGTGCAAAAAAAGATGTGTTTTTACAAACAAGCATTACACATCTGTTTGCAAACATGCGTGGTACGAAATAATACTGGTTCCGATGTCACGGAGATGTACGTTGTATGATCATAAACCTTGGGCCACCCACTTGGTTTGTTACATTAAGTTGTGCAGAATATGCATGGGAAGATTTACATGATTTCCTGCGCATATCAAACAAAAACAAAACAAACATAGATATACTAACACCTGGAGAACTCTGCTCTCTAGATCCTGTTAATGTTTCAAAATATTTCCACCATCGTTTCATTGCTATGCTACTCTTTATTAGTAATAAAACTGTTCTGCCACTCTGAGAAGTTTAATACTTCTTTTGGAGAAAAGAATACCAAGCCAGAGGAGCACCACATATCCACATGCTTTTATGGATTAAAGAGGCTCCTAAATTTGGTCAGGACAGTGATGCCACTGTTTTGCATTTCATCCAAAAATATGTCACTTGTGAAATCCCTTCACAAATGAGACATAGTGACCTTCATGCACAAATTGTACAATTTCAAAGACACAAATGTGGCAAATATAGCCGTTGAAAATACAAAAACAAAGGGAAATACTACACCAAATGCCGCTTTGGTTTCCCTAGACCAGTTACAGAAACAGTTGAAGTGAACAACTTCATGTTTTCAGTTAAACATAGGGTCTCATTACACGGACGGCGGTAAGGGAATAACAGTACCGGTAAGCGAATACTGGTACCGCTAAATTCCCAATCTAATTACGACCCGGACTTGCCGCGATTAGCGCCACCGGTAAGAACGGTGCCACTAATAGCAGCAGGTCCGTGGGCGCACGACCCCCAGGTCGGAAATAGCGGTATGGTGCTAATAGCATCCCATCACAAGCTAGGCAGACATGGCAATAGCGGCATGGGAAAGACCCAAAAAACCCTTACCGGCATGGCACAAATACCGGCATCGCGAACCACCCGTTAAGAGCCTTGAGCAGTGTTTCCACCTGCCACAGGTGAACACATCCAGCACAGGTGGAGGCGATGGAGACTGTGGCAGCACAAAAGAGCACACCACACCCCTTCCCACACCCCTTCCCACACAAAAATGCTTCCAATACTGCCCGCATTGCATGGGCTGGAGGACATGATTGCAGTGCGGCAGCACCAACAACAGGCAGCACAGAGGAGACGCAGGAGGAGGAGGAGAAGGAGGAGGAGTAGGGAAAGACAGGCGCAGCAAGCACCACCAGGGCACCCAGAAATACCACAGAGCCAGCCACCAATCTCCAGGATCCAAGCCAGTCCATTGAACCAGACACCTGAGCACTTACAAACCCTGTGCCGTCTGCACTGGGATACCATCACCATCAAAGTGGATAAGATACATGACGACAGCGTGAGACTCATATAGACATCAGAACTGCAATCCCCCCTCTAGTGCAGGTGTTGACTGCGCTCCACTCCCTGGCCACAGGCTCGCAGCAGCAGAATGTGTGACAGATGCATTGCATCTCACAACCAGTATTCCCATGCACGCCGAACCAGGTACACAATGCCCTCCTGAAGCTTGGATATGAACACATATTCCTGCCACGGACTGCCCAGGACATTGCAAACACCAAAATATGCATCTATTCACTTGCAAACATCCCAAATAGCATCGGTGCCAGCAACTGTACCCATGTGGAATTGGTGGTCCTACATCACAATGAAGTAGTCCATAGAAACAGAAAATATTTTCACCCAATCATTTTCCAAATGGCATGTGATGCAAACAAGACAATCACACATTGTTATGCCAGACATGTCGGATCAAAGCATGATTCAATTGTCCTGCAGAACTCAACCATACCAAGCAACATGGAGCGACAAGCTGGCCAACGATCGTGGCAACTTGGTGAGTAGCAGGCCATGCACAGGGCGGTGTGATTGGGGGGGAGAACGATACACCAACTGTGAATTGTCTGGCGTGTGTGGGACAACTGGTCATACAGATGTACTTCAATGTCCATTGGGTGACTTCACAATGTACCTGATAAGACCCCACATGAAATGCCAAGCTGCACAACATTGCATACATTCCAACATTTCAAAGATGACACATCCATCCACAACCACATTTCACATCATGCCACACCACATAATACACAAATCATCATCTTGCCCTCAGGACAGTCATACAGAATTTGGGCAGCACAACATCATTACCGCAATGTGCCCTAGAATGCATGCAAAGGAATCACCCCTAGCCATGGCACCTGACCACAAACCCATAGCACCACTGAAGTGATGCCCCGCAGCACAGCAACATGGATGTAGGGATGGCTGCACACTGGCATAGCGGTACAAAATTTGCCTGGGCCCAAGGACACCTGAGGCCTGGCCTCAGCCAGGACATTTCCATTACTTGCGGAGGCATGTTTCGGGCATGTCGACTTGCATAGTTGAGCACAGCTTTGTACATTGCAGTCACGCAGATTGTCTGCATGCATGCTGTCAGTTGTGACTTCCAATCACAATGCAAAGAAGACATGTGTGACATGTACAGTCCACAGCAGGGTGGCCGGTAACAGGTACCCATTCTTCACCCCATACAGGCAAAGCCGGCTATCCCCTGAAGAGGTAGCACCTAACCCCTGTATGGTACCCACAGAACCAGTAGGAAGAGGACAACAATATTGCACATACCTGTACCTGCGTCGTGATGGAGCAGGCATTCGGCCTCTCCAACACACAAGCGTGCCGGGTGAGGCTCTCCTGTACGGCCATGACAAAGTGCCGAAGATAACCATGGCATGTGTGATGCCGGACTAAATTTTCATCAGACGGAATGTGCCTATGCCACCTGACATGCAAGCGCCAGATGAGGATGATGTGGATGGTGATGAGGATGGGTCAAAAGGCCCGCAGGGACATGCAAGTGGCAACGTCCAGGAGGGACACGATGTGCATCAGCATCTGATGTATCAGATTCCATGACATCCAAGGTATGACTATTATGGATGCAGATGGGTATTACTGCCCTGATGCATGTGGTCAGTGCCACAAAGAACCATCTCCCCAATACAGTACACACACACAATGATGAATACCAAGCCTGTGTTTCAACTTTTCAACAGTGTATTGTGAACAAAAGACAATAATTAAGTGCATGGCCCCAACTGTGCAAACAACTTTACCCCCCTCCCCCCACAACACTCCCAAGAACACCCTTACCCCCCTTCCCCCACAACACCCCCATGTGAGCCTCATGGTGTGAACGTGTCCTTCTACACATGTGCCACCTAGTCCTTGCTGGCCCCAATTGTCAGTGCCTCCTCCGCCATTTGGTGGTTGGGATGTGGTGTGCCTCAGGTTGCGCAGAGACCGGCGTAGGGGGCTAGTTTGCCGGGAACTCCCAGAGGAGGTAGTGCCCGGTTCATCCTGGGTTGTGAGTGGGCATCAGCGCTCAATGGCGTCTGCTATACGGTTCATGGCCTGCCTGAGTTGGGCCATTTCATTGCAGATCCTGTTGGTGCATGCCTCCATGCCCTCCCTTGTCTGCCGTGCATAAATACAGAAGTCCTCCCTCAGACGGCCTGCCTCAGCCACATGCTGCCCTACTAGCCCAGTGATCTCTGCCTGCCTCTGGATGATGGATGAGAGGTCATGTTGCATGCTAGGTGCTGGAGGGATGACTGCTGCGCCTTGATCCATGGCAGTGGCATCAGGTGAGAATACCTGGGGGCTCCATGACCCTTCCAGGGTGGGGGTGGGTGATCCTCCATGGCTACTCGGACCTGATGACAACCTTGGGCTTGCCAGTATGGAGCGTGTTGGTCTGGGGGTCTGGCTTTGATCAACAATGCCATGTGCTTCCTCCTCATCCGAAAGTGGGGCAGTGGCTGCTGCCTCACCAGTTGAACTGGTGGCAGCAGAGTGCATGCCCTCCATGCTGGTTTCACTTGCAGGGAGACACACTACCGTGGGTGCTACGATGGCAGCAGGCATGGCCTCAGGCTGCGTGGAACTGGTGCGCCTGCTGCCTTTGTCCCTCTGGTCATGGTCACTCCTCCCGGTTCCCCTTGAGGCTGTGGCGGTGTCCCTTGTGGCATCTCGCCTGGGTTTTTTGGTGGATGGGGGAGCAGGTGTCGCAGTGCGTGGCTCCTCAGTTTCTGTGTGTGATCCTGTAGGGGTGAGAAATGGGGATGTTCATAATTTATGGTTCTACCTGCCTTATGCTGAATGATTACATGCTGCTCTATGCATTTGGCCCTCTTTATTGTGGATTCAGGTAATGGGGATGTTGGGTGGGTCATGCATGAATGGGTCTGTGTTGCATGTGTATGTGGTGATGCATGCATGTATGTTTGTGGCTGGATCCACGGCATTAATATGGACACATAATTGGGGGGCCCCTCACACTTCACTGTGCATTTTTGGATGCATACACTCACCTCCATCGGACAAAGTGGCCACGCCATGCTCCATTTCTCCAACTCCCTATATGGATTCCACTCCAATTGTGGATGCACAGGTCTCCTCCCACTCACGGAGTTTAATAGGCGATTCGCTGCCTCCTCCTGTGCCCGTAGCCAGGTTGCTGTTTGCTGCCGGTATGTTCCTGACACGGAGCCAGAGGTCGTCCCACCTCTTTCGACAGTCTTTAACTGTGCGGGTGGTGGTGCCCACCGCGCTGACCTTGTTGGCAACCTCTGCCCAGATGGCCTTCTTCTTGAGGATGGTCTCCCGCCGCATGTCGTTGCTGAAGACCACATGTGCATTTGCCGCTAGTGTCTCGGTCAGCATTATGAGCTCCTCATTGCAGAATTTTTCCTTGAGTTGCCACTCTGTAGATTTTTCTATGGCCTTGGGCATCTTTAGGGTGTCCTGGAAGGATTTTTGTCTGAGTTTCCTGGAAAGGTGTCCTGGATACGGAGGATGGCAATGGACTGTGTTTTTAAAGATGGCTGTCGCGCTATTTCCCGTTCCTGTGCGATGACGCTATTTCCGCATCCGCGTTTTTACGGTGACCGCAATTAGCGGTGACCGCTAATAGCGGTGACCGCAATTTGCATGCAGTAAGAAGACAGAGGTGCTATTGGTCGAATCCGTTAATGGACTTTTTGGGGGCTTTTACAACATGGCGGTAGGAGGATTACCGGCATGGCGTTATGCTCGTGTCCGCGTACTCGCAATAGTCCGCAATTTCCGGGCTCTTGCGAGGGCGGAGATGCAAATAACGCCATGCCGGTAAATGCCTTTTTTTACCGCACAACGTGTAATGAGGCCCATAGTGTTAAAGGTAAATCACCTAAGAACACATATTACATAAAAAGAACAGAAGAATCAAAATATATCAATGATTGCAATGCAATCATTGCCCTCTTATGGAATGCAAACATACATGTGCAGTACACTACAGACAATTCTACTGCAGTTGCACAATATGTTACAGCCTACTTAACAAAAGAAGAAAAAACAGAGCTTCAAGACCTCTGGAATGACCTATCATCAGACAAAACACTATCTCAGAAATTGTACAGCTTAGGCATAAAAATGCTCTCTCCTAGAGAATGTGGCACCTACGAAGCTGCAGATCGTTTAACCGGTACTGCTTTGTATGGAAAATCTGAAAATATAGTATGGCTAAGTCTTGGTCCTGCTAAATCTAGAAAAAGAGTAGTCAAATCATATGAGGACATAGAAACAATAGCCAAAAATGATCCCAAGAGCCAAGAGATTTTGAAAAACAGGTTACTAGACACATACTACCCGAACAGGAGCACCACTTTGGAAACCATGAGTCTATACCACATAGCCCAAAACTTTGCATACAAAAATAATATAAAACCCAATGAAAACAAAGGTAGATATAGAATGACAGATTGTGAAGGCAGATTAGTGAAGCTTACCAAACGAAGCTTAATTAATCATATCAAATTGTCATTAAAAACTCCTCAACAAAAAGAACAATATTACATGTACCTGCTACAACTTTTTAAACCATGGAGAAAAGAAGAAGAGATACTAGATAACTGACTGCTAGGAAATGCTTTCAAAGTAAATGAAAGCACTATCACTGATGTGAAATTTACGCAGTACAAAACAATGTTGCACAATGAACAGCAACATGAAGAAGAACTTCAGGCCCAACTAGATAAGGACTCTTCCGACAGTAGTCAACCTTCTTTAACAGGAAACCAAGAACCACTGGGACAGCCACTAATAGCAAATGCGGCAGAATTAGCTATGACAGAAGTAGAAAACACCATGGGGGTAATTCATAGAATTCAGCGCACAAGTGGCGCACGTGGCTGGTGCACAGTGTGCACGTGCGACAGTCTGCACCAGCCGCGTGTGCCAAAATCCATTCCCGCCTACTGCGTATTCATGGATTTTAACATCCATTACCAGCCGAGGCGCAGAGTGGCGCAGCGACCTTGCAGCAGCGCCAGTTACGCCCCCAACCCCTCCCCATGCGCCATGTACAGCGCACACATCCCGTACATGGCGCACAGGCCCCCAACCACGGAAACGCCTGTAAAACTCCCTGCGCACCCCTCCGAATACACGTACCCCGCTGTGCGGGAAGTTTCACAAGCGATTGGCCCTGTGCGAGCGGGGTATGTGTATTACTAGAGTGCGTGGGAAGTTTCACACGTGATTGGGCCTGTGCGAGCAGGGTACATGCATTTTGGGGGTGCGTGGGAAGTTTCACACGCAATTGGCCCTGTGTGAGCGGGGTACATGTATTACTGGGGTGCGCGGAAGTTTCACACGCGATTGGGCCTGTGCGAGCAGGGTACATGCATTTCAGGAGTGCGTAGGAAGTTTCACACGTGATTGGCCCTGTGTGAGCGGGGTACGTGTATTACAGGGGTGCGCGGGAAGTTTCACATACGATTGGCCCTGTGCGAGCAGGGTAAATGAATTTTCGGGGGTACGCAGGAAGTTTCACACACTATTGGCCCTATGCGAGCAGTGTACATGCATTTCGGGGGTGCGCAGGACGTTTCTCACGCAATTGGCCCTGTGTGAGCGGGGTACGTGTATTACTGGTGTATGCGGGAAGTATCACACACGATTTCACTGTCAGAGCGGGGTACGTGTATCCAGTGGGGTGCGCAGGGATTCCCACATGTGAATTGGTAGTGTGGGTCCTCCCAGGTGGGCCTTCTACCCCCTCCACAGCCCCTGCAGTCACCCCACACCACAGGGGACTACCCTGCACACCAGGTCTTGTCCCGCACGCAGTCCATCCACCATGGGCATGCCCCCCAGCCAGCCCACATGTCACCTTCCACTAGGGATCACCAACCCATGTCCCCCAGCACCCCCAACCCCCAGCAGTGAGGGGCACCTGCCAGCAGGCCCTGACTCATGTCCCCCAGCACCCCACCCCCCAGCAGTGAGGGGCATCTGCCAGCAGGTCCAGACTCATGTCCCCCAGCACCCCCACCACACAGCAGTGAGCCTCAGGCCCAGACTCATGTTCCCCAGCACCCCCACCCCCAGCAGTGATGTGCACCTGCCAGCAGGCCCAGACTCATGTCCCCCTGTTCCCCCAACCCCCAGCAGTGAGGGGCACCTTCCATCAGGCCCCCACTCATGTCCCCCAGCACCCCCACCCCCCAGCAGTGAGGGGCACCTGCCAGCAGGCCCCGACTCATGTCCCCCAGCACCCCCACCCCCCAGCAGTGAGCCTCAGGCCCAGACTCATGTTCCCCAGCACCCCCACCCCCCCAGCAGTGAGGGGCACCTGCCAGCAGGCCCCGACTCATGTCCCCCAGCACCCCCACCCCCCAGCAGTGAGGGGCACCTGCCAGCAGGCCCCGACTCATGTCCCCCAGCACCCCCAACCCACAGCAGTGAGGGGCACCTGCCAGCAGGCCCCGACACATGTCCCCAGCACCCCCACCCCCCAGCAGTGAGCCTCAGGCCCAGACTCATGTCCCAACAAACAACATGTCCTAACAAAACAGACCCATGTCCCTAAAGCCAACCCTAAACCCCCTTGCCCCCAAATCCAAGCATGCAACCATCCACATAACTCACTCCCAAATTACCCATGCCATGATAGATTAAATGAACCACCATGCCCATGCAGGAATGCACAACGTAGCCACACAGTGGCAACACGTGACTGAGGAAATGTTCAATGAGACATGAACAAAACCAATTACAGAACATAACACCAATTCTGAAGTAATAAAAAATGTATTAAAAACATAAAGAACTGACTTTGAGGAATAGTAAACTGAAAATCAAGGTACAATGACCGATGTAGAAAAAAAATATTGTAAATCTAATGAAGTTAAAAAAAAGAAAAATCACGTAGAATAAAAAAGTGGTCCATTGCTAATGCCCATAATAAAAACATAATCCAAATTAAGAAAAAAAACATTGATCCATGGGAATATAAAAAAAGAAAGTATGCACAAGTCTGTAAATATATCCAATGTAAGTCCAAATGGTCCATGATCCATAAACAAAAGGAAACCTACAAAAAAGTCCTAGGAAGAAAAAACTATACACACGAAGTGGATCAATGTCCATTAACTCCAAATTAAAAGCAGAACAAAGGAAACCTAACACTATCTAACCATATACAATGGCAGCGGGCAAGTCCTGCGGCTCACTCTGTGATGTCCCGGGCCAGGGCATCATCGAACTCCAGGCCTCTGCCCTGGCCCCGAGGTCACGAAGGGATGCACTCATGGCCTGTTCCAACTCCCTGCGAGTTGCCTCGAGGCACTCAGCCCGCCTCAACGCCTGACGCATGAAGAACGCCGCCGCTCCGCATCTATGCGCTGGCCCAACCGCAGCCACACGGAAGACACTCCCATTCCAGGGTTCTCCTACCCTCTGGCCGATGCCTGCCGCTCTGATGTCGATGGCCCTGAGCCACCATTGCTCCCACCTAGAGCCTGCTACTGTTGCTGCTGTCCATGTGCCCTGTCCGATGCCTGCACATCCTCCATCTGCTGGACTCCAGTTGTTGGGGTGTCCACCCCTGCTGGACCGCCGACTCCCGACTCCCGACTGTGGAAGGGATGGGGTCTCCACCAAGCTGGCTGTGTTGGTAGGCCAGGTCCACAAGGAGCCCTGCTGGAATCTTGGCCGGAGGACGGCAGGGAGAACAACTGGCGCATATTCTCCACAGAGGAGAGGTCTGCCAGAGTGCGCAACACATGTAGGAACCCACCGACCAGGGCCCTCCACCCCAACAGTGCCATGTCGTGATGCTGCTGTTCGTGATGACGTGCGTGCTCCACCCAGGAAGCACGCATGTCATCACGAATGTCACGCGTGCGCAACGAGACACCAACCAGGACGGAGCCCATACGGTCGTGGGAGCCCTAGTCCGCAGGAGGCAGATGGAGAAGCAGATGACGTGGCACTCCCCCCTAGATGCGGACGGGCCTGGGACGGGGCATCCCTGCTGGTGCATGGTGGTGCAGTCACAGGGTCAAGGACAGCGACATGCACAGGCCCCTCCGCGGTGACCTGTGCTTCCTCCTGACCCTGGCCCTGGACTGCACCTCTTGCACCAGTGGTACTACCCTCACCAGGCCCCATGTGCAGCTCAGTAGCGGGCTCCTCCTCCTCTGTGGAGACCACCAACCTGGATGTCTCCACACCGTCTTCTGCCATTGCAAGCCCCTGTGGGGGCTCACCCGGCCCTTCCGCTACAGCCGTAGTGGCAGACGCGGCACCAGCCCCCTCGCTCCCAGATGATGGCAATTCCTGGGAGGGTGGCTGGGCCTTGTGTCGCCACCCGGTGGAGGCATCCCCGCCGCTTGGCTCCACAGCGCCTTCTCCGCCCTCTTCTTCACTTGACACTGCGTAGAGGGAGACATAGAACACAAGCATCAGGGTACAGTACAATATTGCCCTAGACAGGAAGCAATAACACATGAGTGGCACTGTCAAATGTCACTTCCATCCTGTCCCTCCACAACACATGGGTGAATGCACGCAACACACATGCAGAAACAGTCCCGGCACCTACAATCAACATCAGCATCCATGTACAAGGGCCTCTGTTAACAAAAATGTTGCCGTCAAACTCACATGCATCATGGCTCACACTTGTCCCATGCACACACATCACCGGAGGGTCATGCATCATGGCTTGTACACCACAGACACAGTGGATAGACACAGTGGATACAACAGTGACGGCACTGCATGAGTGAATCTACACATCATCACGGATATGTGTCATGCATCCATGGCATTTCAAGTCACACACACACACGTGCACCATACATGTACATGACAGCAGCACCCATCCCTCACCCCCCTCCATATCCAAGAGCAGAGACTGGCATTCATTCATGTGTGCATTGCGCATACAGCTCCCCATGTTGCATTGGAACACATGCACCATCCATGTGGTTCACACATTACTGGTCTCACATGCATGACCATGATGGCCCTGCACACACACATCCATACATGGCCTATGTCACACATACAGGCAAGTATCAGACTACCAGCATGCTGCAACATGCCCTGTCTCACACAGCAATGCTTGGCCACTTACCGCTCAACTCCAGACGGGTCTGCTCCTGAAGGATCTGGGCGTGGAACGCTAGGGCTACGTGTTCCAGGACCCTCATCTGGATGTTACTCATGCTGCCCCGGCCCCCCTCCGCGAGGCGCCGGGCCTTGTAGAGGGTCCTGGACCTCAGGTCCTCCCAGCGCTTCTTAACATGCTTGATGTCGCGGGTTGCCACCTCCTCCGCGTTGATGGCAAGCACTGCATCCTCCCAGATCCTCAACCGTCCTTCCTTGTTGGCGCGTGATGTTCCGAAGAGGGCATCATAATGCCCCAGGACATGCTCGAACAGGACACCAACTTCCTTCTCACTGAAGCTGGTGGCCCTCTGCCTCTCTGACTGGGGGTCGCCAGTGGTCTCAGATGGTGTTTGCCCCGACATGGCGACCCCCGAGGCAGGCGTGGGTGGGCAACTGGGTCTTGAGGCTGGGCTGTGGAGTGATGGTATCCCAGTCGGGAGTCTTCTGTTCCAGCAGGAGTGGACACAGCAACTGGACCCCTGCAGATGGCTGACGTGCAGGCACCAAATAGCAATGCACGTGGGCAGCAGCAGATGGCTGGTGGGAGCGTGCTCGGGGATCTTGGGGGTAGGAAAATGGCCTTTTGGGCAGGAGCATGGTCTTCTGTGTGTATTCGCGTGGCCAGCTTGATACGGAGTGATTTGGCACGTGAAAGAAATTGCACGTCAGCGTGTAATTCGAGGAAAGGCCCTTAGCGCGTGTGAATGCGTGTAATCCGAGGAAAGGGCCTACTCGCAGAAGTGAGGTGACGTGCACAGGCGTTTCCCTCAGCATGGGTTAAAGGTGAGCGGGGCCAGCAGTTCGCTGTACGTGCCTTTCGTGGAGACCGACGTGTGTTGCTACTTCGTGTTGTTTCGGGCGCCATCACAACTTCACAGCAGATCAAGGACGTATTTCTTCTTTTGGCGGGGGTATTGGCTACGCGTGTTTTTCATTATCACGCTAGTCAGACGGTGAGTCGCGCACGCTATTTTTCCCACTGCGGGTGCCCCTGTGTATTAAACTTTAGGCCCATAGTTGTTGGCACCATCGGTATCATGTCACCCATCATGCTGGGCATCATGTCACCCATCATGCTGATAAGATATATGATATGATATGATAGGGCATTTATAATGCACCTATGCACAAGTGTTTCAAGGCGTGACGAGGCAAGGGAAGGGGAACAGAGGGAAGACAGACAACGATCCTACTAGGCCAGGTGCCATTCAGATCGCGCAAGTGCATGGGGGGGGGAATGGACAGTGCAGTACATAGGATAATAGAATAAATAACAATACGTAAGTGTACTGCCAGCAGGTGGCAAGTGCAAGGGAAAGTGCAGTCAGTGCTGGTAGTGGGACTGTAGGGATACAGCAAACAGTCCCCAAGAGTGGGGGTTGCCAGGAAATCAGTGCAGGTAAGCAACTGGCGGGAGAGGGGACCTGGGCCCAAGATCAGAGGGTGGCCAGGTAACCAGTGCAGTTTCAGTTTCAGCCAGGAAGTCAGCAGGGGAGAGGAGGAGAAAAAGCGGAAGCAAAGAGTAAGGTTTTGAGGTGCTTCCAGAACCGGAGAGGATTATCCTCAAGTTTCAGGGAGACAGGGAGGCTTGTCGAGAGGGAGGCCCCAGTCGAAGAAAGAGATCTACCACCAACTTGTTGCTTGGAGAAGCGACTGACTCTGAGGGAGTTGGAGGTGGATTAGTGAAGAGCTTGAGAAGGAAGATATTTAGGAAGAGAGTGCTGAAGGTATTGAGGCCCAAAGCCCCAGAAGACCTTGTGGACAATGCAGAGGGTTTTTTACTTAATCCTCGCAGCCACTCGGAGCCAGTGCAGAGATTTCAGTCCTGTAGAGATACGATCCTTGGTCTTGAGGCCAAAGACAAGTCTTGCAGTTCTGTTCTGGATAAGTTGCAGAGGGAGGAGAGTAGAAGCAGGCAGATTTAGAAAGAGGCTGTTGCAATTGTCTAGCCTAGAGAGAACCAGAGCTCTGGAGACAGTGAGCTTCTGGGGGAAGGAGAGGAAAGGAAGAATACCTCTGAGGAGGTGCAGCTGGTAGTGTGACTTCTTAGAGACGTTGGAGATTTGAGGAGAGAAGGAGAGTGTGGAGTCGAAGATGACCTCAAGGTTTTTAGCCTCACAGGTGGGAGCAGGAAGAGGGCCAAGAGAGGCCGGCCAGAGAGTGACAGGAAAGGGGGGTGTGGGTGTACCAATGAGGAGAATCTCAGTCTTACTAGCATTAAGGCAGAGATCATTGGCGGCACACCACTCCTGGATGGCGGACAGACAGTCAGAGATGAGAGAGGGTGAAGAGGTGGCGGAGGGTCGCCTGAAAATGAGCTGAGTGTCAACCGCCTAGCACTGGAAGTTGGGGCAAAGTGCAGCAATGCGCTGGGCAAGAAGTGCCAGGTATTGGTTGAACAGCCAGGGAGAAAGGTTAGACCCCTGGGGAACACCACAAGTAGAGAGAGATAGGAGGAGAGGAAGGACCCAAGTTGGACCTGGGAGGGTCGATCAGAGCGGAAAGAAGTCAGCCACTCCAGGGCCTGACCGGTGATCCCCAGGTTATCACAGAGACGGTTGTGCAGGATGGCATGGTTGACCGTGTCAAAGGCAGAAGAGAGATCAAGTAAGATGAGGACACATGGGGTATTGGAATCAAGGTTGGAGAGCAGGTCTTCACGGATGTTCAGGAGAGCAGTTTCCGTGCTTCTGGCAGATCTGATGCCAGGCTGATACTCATGGAGACAACCAACAGAATCAGTGTGAAGACTGAGCTGGGAGATGGCCAGCTTTCCCAAGAGTTTGCCCAGGAAAGGAGTGATGGAGATTAGGCGATAGTTAGACCGGCAGGACGGGTCGGCAGAGGGTTTCTTAAGAAGAGGATGCACAAGGGAGTGCTTCAGGGGAAGGGAAGACTTGCGTGGTGATGGAGTGGTTGCAGAAGTCAGCCAGGGCCGGAGCCAGGGAGTCAATGTGGTCCTTGATGGTTTTGGAGGAACAGGGATGAACCTGTTTTGACAAGACTTTCATAGATCGGACTTGTCTAGAAACCTTGTCAGCAGAGAAAAGGGGAAAGGCAGACAAGGTGGAAGGGGAGATGGCCGAAGAAGGGCCAGAGGAAGAGCAGGGAGTAGAGGGAGGTAGGGGAGAGGAGGAGAGAGAGGACAGGATGTCCTGGGTTTTAGAGATGAAATGAGAAGCCAGTGCAGTTCAGAGGGCCTGGGAAGGGACAGGAGAGGTAGAGACTGCAGCAGGATTGGCCAGTTCCTTGCAGATTTTAAAGAGTTCATCCGAGTTGTTAGATGCCGCAGAGACGCGGGCTTGAATGTGAGCTCTTTTCTTGGTGAGGACAGAGAGCCGGTATTGCCTTTGGAGCAGGCGGCAGGCCAGTTTGTCACAGGATGTACATGAAGCATGCCATTTCCTCTCAGCCACCCTGCACTTGCGTTTAAGTGTGACGAGGTCTGAGTCATACCAGGAGTTACATTTGGCTTTGGGCTTCAGGCAGATCCTCATGACAGGGGCAAGAACATCAAGAGTATCAGATATAGCAGAGTGGAGCATGGAAAGGGCTGTGTCAGGGTGTGAGTCAGCCAAAGGGGGAGGGGGTGGTGAGAAAGTGGTGGCAAAAACCTCAACTGACACGTGCTTCATGGGTCGGATGACCGAGAAGGTGGGTGGCAGTGATGGAGTTGGCCTGGCCTGAGGGGTAGAGAGGGTGAGCTGGGAGGAAAGGAGAAAGTGATCACTCCAGGAGAGATTAGTGGTGAGAGGGATAGAAAGGGGAAGGTCTGTAGAGATCAGAACATCCATTGTATGCCCCACAGAGTGAGTCGAGCCAGAGGGGAGAATAGAGAGTGAGAGAGAGCCGCAAAGGTGACGAAAGAGTCTAGAGGAAGGACAGGAAGCATCCAGGTGGATGTTGAAGTCTCCAAGAAGGAGGAGTCGAGTGGTTGAGACCAGGAGAAAGAGGAGAGGTCCACCCAATCAGAGGGGAAGGAGGAGATCTGACCAGGTGGCCGGTAGATAGTAGCCACAGTAAGGGAATGGCTAGGAGAGAGAGTCTGCAGACAAGGCATTCAACAGAGGAGTAGGCCTGCATAGGAATGACAGAGGCAGGAATACACTCGGGGAAGATCAGGGCTAAACCTCCTCCGGAACAGTTGAACCTGGGCGCGGAGAGGATTTTGCAGCCATGAGGGAGGAGAGTGTCAAAGCTCGTGACAGAGCTGGCCATGAGCCATGTCTCGGTGAGATCGAGGACATCGAGGTCAAGTTCCTCCAGAAGGTGGCATAAGTCAGAGGAGTGTTTGACAGTTGAGAAAGAGTTAAGAGTGGCAATATGGAGAAGGTTGCCGTACTTGAAAGACTTCAGGAGAGGGATACAAATCAGAGGTAAATCCTGTAGAGGTGTAGAAGAAGCCAGAGGGGGAGGAGAAAGGGAAGGAGGAGTGGGCAAGGTAGCCGTGGAGGTGGGAGAGGGGACAGCAGTGGAAGAAAGGAAATTGGAGAGGTGCGGGAAGCGTCTATCGAAGAGGAGAAGGTTGGCCTGTGGGCCTTGGACCAAGACAGTACCATTCACATAAATATTAATGATGCCCTTAGAGGAGTGGAAGGAGGCCAGGAGGGCCTCCCACCGGGTGCCACCATTAATGGGAGAAGAAGAGAAAGGAGAGAGAACAGAGACCATGGGCCTCATTACAAGTTGTGCGCAAAGTGATATCGGGCACCGGTAAGGACACCGGTGCTAGTTATCCCTTTGCGCCCTATTCCGAGTTCCTTAGCGGGTCCCTTCCTTAACGCCTGGTCCCGTCCTTTACCAGGCATTAAGGACGGGACCCGTTAAGGGACGTTAAGGGACTTTAGAGCTAAAAACGGTACTGCAATTTGCGGTACCGTTATTAGCGCCTTCCCCCTTCCCATTGAGCCCTATGGAGGCTCAAATGGGAATGGGGAATGGCTTTTTCAATGGGGACTTACCAGTCCCACAAAGGTCGGAATAGACCGGTAAGTCCCCATTGAACGAGGGCGGACTCGGTACCGGTATTGGAGGTAGTAATGGCGCTAATAGCGCCATGATTACCTCCAAACTCGGAATGAGGCCCCATATGTAGGGTCCGTAGGTCTGGTGAGGGAACGATAAAGAGGATGTCGGTGAAAGTTTGCCTGGAGGAGGTACTGGTATAGGTGTCAGCGATAGAGAGGCCTGGGTTGGAGACCAGGATGTCCTTTTTAAACTTCTTCCTAGCAGATTTAGTGAGGAGAGCAGGATAGTCGATAGAGAAGCAGTTAGAGAAAATAGAAGAGACCGAGAGCACCATAGAGTAGGTAGGGAAAGGAGAGAAGAGGAAGAGGAGAGGGAAGGGGAGAGCACTAGGGAAGTACACAGGGCAGGGTGCAAGCAGAGGAGACAGAGAGGCAACACAGGTTGAACAAGACGACAGACACTCAGATTTAAAAGACTATCACAATGCAATTTGTTTTAAGAACAGGAAAAAACACACCTGAGTTTGAGAGTCCTAATAGAGGGAAAAAGGCCTAGGTTTCACAATGCAATTTTCAACACTTTCACAGTGCAATTTTAAGAAGAGGAGAAAACACACCTCAGTTTGAGAGTCTGCTAGGTAGACAGGGGTAAGCAGGGTAGCGTGCGGGTCAACCCTGTTGGAAGGCTGGCCACTGGCTACCCCTGCAGACACCTGCAGACACTAGCTGGAGCCGCCGCTGAGGGAGCCTCCCTTTGCCTGGTTCCTTTAGCCGCAGTGGCTGCCAGGCAGAGGGCTGCCCTTGGAGGGAGAATGATAACCAGCAACCCACCAATCAGGGGAGGGGGCGGGCTGGGAGGTGGGACAGGGAGCCGGAGCAAGGAAGTGGATGCCGGGGAGGGGAGGGGGAAATAGAGACACAAAGGCGCTGAGAGCGCTATGCCACTAAGTACAAAAAACAAACAGCGGGGCCCTGGAGGCTCAAATTAGAAGCATGCCTCACCTGCACAACGCCAGAAATGGACAACGTGTCACCCATCACGCTGGGCATCACGTCACCCATCACGCTGGGCATCGTGTCACCCATCACGCTGGGCATCACGTCACCCATCACGCTGGGCATCGCGTCACCCATCACGCTGGGCATCGCGTCACCCATCACGCTGGGCATCGCGTCACCCATCACGCTGGGCATCGCGTCACCCATCACGCTGGGCATCGAGTCACCCATCACGCTGGGCATCGCGTCACCCATCACGCTGGGCATCACGTCACCCATCACGCTGGGCATCGCGTCACCCATCACGCTGGGCATCGCGTCACCCATCACGCTGGGCATCACATCACCCATCAGACTGGGCATTACATCACCCATCACGCTGGGCATCACGTCACCCATCACGCTGGGCATCGCGTCACCCATCACGCTGGGCATCGCGTCACCCATCACGCTGGGCATCACGTCACCCATCACGCTGGGCATCGCGTCACCCATCAGGCTGGGCATCACATCACCCATCAGACTGGGCATTACATCACCCATCACGCTGGGCATCACGTCACCCATCACGCTGGGCATCGCGTCACCCATCACGCTGGGCATCGCGTCACCCATCACGCTGGGCATCACGTCACCCATGATGCTGCTCAGCAACCTCCATGTTCTTCTCAGATTACTTAGACATGGAGGACCTAAGCAGGAACATTGCAGAACTGAAAAGGAAATCGAAATTCATGCCGAACAGACAATGGTACAAAACTATCGATATATTTCACAAGGCTGTCACGCTTGACCTTGACAGGTTTGAAGACTACACAAGAAAAACCTGGAACAGATCTGTGAAGCTGGGCCTCAGGGACATGGGAATTTGAACCCGAAAGACACCATAAGCACAAAGGTAGTTAAAAACCCGGCAAGAGGAACAGAGTATAGGGATCTAGGGGAAACCAAGAGGAAACGGAGGAACCCACGACTCAACCAAGACACCGTGCTGGGGTAGCACCGATAATGGAAATTAACTGCATTCCGTATACAGGCATAAGAACTACTACGCCCATAATACATTTCCCGGAATCACATCAAACAGTCTACCATCTGCAAAGCCCTAAAGCCAAAACCGTTAAAACCCTTAGCGAAAGACTATTACCCTATCATCAGGTGGGAGGACTTTTAGGGTGGAAAGAGCACCGACAAGGTGAAGGGGACACTGTATGCCACAGGGTGGACGAAAAGAAGAAACGCCAAAAGTGGAAAACGGGTGAAGGGAGGGATTGTTTGAGTGGGGAGGTGGGGAGGAATCAACTACACCTTGGAAGGGGCGGGGTGGAGGAACATTAAGAACTACTTGCATAACTTCAGGGCTGTCTCTGTTTCTGGATCAAGGAGCGGTGCGAGGAGACAGGCGTGTGGACAGAAGACGCTGCCAGCTGGAACTGGGCATATTAAGTCGGAAAGAAACCAGCTAGGGAGGACTCCCTTTGCCAGAGAGAAAACAAAGGAGAAGCGGAGCCTCCACCCGAAGCGGCCAGGGGTTCTGAAAGGTTTTGCTTTGCACGGGAGAACCGGCGAAGGCAAAAGCAGTGTGTTCCCATTAAGGAACTTATACGAGCGTGACACTATACCGGCAAGGCTAAAAGTGCCTGATTCTTTGGCAGAGAACGCAGCTTCACGGAGGTCAAATGGTACCCATTTGGAACGTTAATTTAGGGGTCCGACCGACCTGAACATACAAAGCAGTGATTTGGTTTAAGTTGGTGTTTCAGTTCACGTTGACCGAGCCGGCCGGCTCACAGAGACATTGGTTTAACGTTGCCATAAGCCCCAAACTGAATGATTACCAAAGAGGACTACCAAGAATATTAAACTGCAGAATAAAGGTTCATTTCTTGTTAATGGATTTGTGACTCCCGCCTGCTGATTGACAAGATCCCAGAAGAACCTCGGGGAAACTAAAATCATTGAATAGTTTGAAAAAGAACAGGAGTATAATCATCAAGAAAGCAGAGCAAGGACTGAACAAAGTCATTTGGGACAGGGCTGACCACATCAAGATGGCCACCACCCACTTGGAAACATCTGGCTTTTATGAAACAATAGCCTCCAACCTCACCCCCATGACAGTGACAAAGGCCAACGAAAAGATAAACGAATGGCAAATACGTGGACAGATGAGGAACACAGATTCCTGAGGACAGACCACCCTCATATGTCACCTATTTACTTTCTGCCTAAAGTGCACAAACGGTTTACACTCATTCCCGAGGGAAGGCCAAAATTAAGTGGCATGGGATGGGTCATGGACCCGATCGCCCAATAAATCAACAATATTATAGACACAGAAGTGCCAACGATCCCTAGATACCTTATGGACACAATGCATGCCCTATATATACTACAAGACATTAAATGGAAACATGGGTATCTACTTGTCACATTAGATGTGAAGGCCCTATACACTATACACCTCCATCAATCATGTTCCGGCTCTCAAAGCCTTTGACTACACCTACGCCAAGGCCTCAGCATCTTTTTTCTCGCACCTCGAGCTGACCAAGGACTTTTGGAATTTTACCTCACTAACAATGTCTTTCTGTTCAATGGCACCTACTATCGGCAAACAAGAGGTATTGCAATGGGTGTTACTTATGCAACAGCAGTTGCCAACCTATTCATGTATTACTTTGAACAGATATTTTCTTTGGCCAACCCAGATTTCAACAGTCACATCTTCAAATGGTACCAGTACATCGACGATGTAATATGATCTGGTCTGGTACACCAGAACGACTCGCAGCCTTCAAAGAATATCTGAACAAAAACTCTTTTGGCATTCAAATAACTGGAAGTAACAGCTATGACACAATTGACTTTCTGGACATAAGAATCACAGTGGACATAAGAATCACAGTAGATCCCGAGGGACTACATACAAGAACTTACAGAAAACTCGGTCCTATTCGCCACAAGCTGTCACAGAAAGACAGTCATACAAAACATCCCCAAAGGGGAGTTCAGTCGAGACAGGAGGAATTGCAGCAATGAACACGCAAACCAATCAGAGAGCAGCCTGCTAAAAGAATGATCCACAGGCATAGGATATCTGAGAGAGCAGCCTGCTAAAAGAATGATCCACAGGCATAGGATATCTGAGAGAGCAGCCTGCTAAAAGAATGATCCACAGGCATAGGATATCTGGAAAATACTGTTGACACATCCATAAGGACAACCAGTGACATCACCAGGGACTCGCTCCGAACCCCTAAAGTGACCAAGTAACAAAGGGACGCCACATTAAGATACGTAATCCAATACAGCCAGGACAGCTACAAGCACCAGAAAATCATAAACAAACACTAGCACCTACTAGCCAAAGACGAAGACATCACCAATGGTACTCTCTCAAACCAAAATTCTCTTTCACCAAAGCACCAACTGTAAGAACCATCCTGATCCCATCATACAGGACACCAATCTCAGTAAACCACCCAAACTGGCTCATAGCCTCACAAACGGACGGGTTTCACAAATGTGGTACTTAACCACCTCCACCTCTCTAAGGGTCAGACGCTTCTCCGGGCAGAGAGTTCGGGGCAGATCTAGCTCCTCGGCTGGGGCACCCTTCTGGAACAGCCTGCCTGCCTCTCTCTGACTTGAGCAGAACCACCTCTGCCTCCATAAGAAGCTGAAGACCTTCCTTAAGAATGGCATTCACAGTAGTTAGATTGTGCACGGTCCTGAGAGGTTGTCTTTGATAATGGACAGCAGTGACCAGAAACATGCTCACTGTAGTCTACTGTGCATCTTCTGGGAAGAGTGTCCAGCCCCCAATGCTGCTGCGTCATCCAATGATGTCCCGGCACAGGCCAATCAGTGGTTTCTCCTCTAGGGCACGGCGTCCTATTGGACCATTTCGAAAATAAACCACTGTTGTTTCATTCCACTGCACTCGTTATGTTACGGTATCTTGCATTTGTATAGCGGTTATTGCCATAGTTTACGGCTTTGACACACTTTAGCTTGACCCTATTTTGGTGAAAGGTCATGGCGATGAAAGACTGGGTGCAAAATGTGCACTCGACACTAGCCAATGGCTAGTGATATTTGACCCTTGGCGAGTCAGAAAAGGTGTGCTGTGTGTATGCATAGAATTGAGGTGATGAGTGATTTAGGGCAGGCTAGCACCTTGTAACTTGATTTATGCCCCGTGTTGAAAGACATCCATTTAAGTCTGTGGGAATAGTTTGCAAAGTAGGCTCAGAGTATAGCCCTCAATGAACACAACCCCTCTTTAAATTGCATGTCACATGACCTTCAACTCAAGACAAGGCAAGCTCTATCGGGTGCCTTTGAGCAGTGCAGCTGTGCAATAAACGGAACCGGAATGGCCGCCCTCCGACGGGCGAGGCTGAAGAGGCGCTGTGTTCATAGGAAGTGAAGAAACGACATCAAAGGTCAGAAAATAAAGAGTTAGCTTGACTGTGTAGACAATAAACAACCCGTGCCACGCCTCTCAACTCACATGCGGAGACAGCCACCTGCCAAGCCCCAAAGCAGCCAATGCAATTCAATGGACTCGATCTCACCCGCCAAAAAGGAAGTCTTCTGTTCTCACCTCTCCTGGGGAGACACAGAAAGGGTGAGTGCTGTGCTGTGCTGTGCAGTGGGTGAAATGAGGGAAGCACCGCCCCCGTTTCGCTTTAGAGTCACAGCAGAAGTGGAACTCATGGCTTCCAGGCAGGGCAGAGTGCATTTAGCAGAGAGTGGACGTGCAGAGTAACAGAGGCTTATTCACTGTTCCCCACCCCTCTGAGAGTGAAAATAAACTGCATGCAGGTGACAGCACAGCATAGAAGGGCCAGTATTGGCGGTCCACTGCATGCAGGTGACAGCACAGCATAGAAGTGCCAGTATTGGCGGCCCACTGCATGCAATTACCACATGTCATCCAATGACCCGCTTAACGTGTGTGGTCATGGACACACGTGCGCTGCATATTACACGTTACACCCAATGTTTCACAACATGCGCTGTGTGTCACTTGGAGAGCTCGGGCACGTTCTTACCCGAGCCCTCATTAGCACCATTTAAACGCGGCCACGTCTGTACATTACAACATAATGCTTCTAAGAGTTCCACGCCAGTATGTGTGGCTCGGCCCTGGCTCGGCTCGCATTCTCTGGCTCTGCAACCCCTCCTAAAAGACGCATAGCGCCTGCCTGCGCCCCCTACCCGAGGCTGGCCTGGCACTCTCCTGTGGTCAGATGGCTGCCTCGAGGCCTGCAGCGATATCACAGTAGCAACGCTGAAGGGTGTGATAGGGCTGGTGGTGAGGGGGACGGGGGGGGGCTTCCTTACCGGCGGGGCGACCAATGCTTCCTTTCCAACCAGAATCTCGGAAGCTCCGCGGGTGTCACCCCCTGTCACTGAGCGTGCCCCATTGATTAGCGCCTCGAAGCCTGGCCCGGGAAGTAGCGTCTCTGCACTGAGCGTGTGCAGCTGTTAACCTGTCCCGTGTTCCCATCAGCTGCTTCAAGACCGAGCCTGCAGGGTCCGTGTTCACTAGGCAATCCCATCATGCACAGCGGGATTCGAGCGCCCCTCCCCCCCTTCGCTATATGTGACGGATTTGACCGTGCAGAGTGCAGGCTGGTGTTTCACTGGTGAGTGCTGTCTTGTTTCCTCCTAACACCTTTGCCGGCCCCTGTGATACCACACCAGGCCTGGGGGGAGGGGCGGCGGAAATCCTGTTCTACCAACCCCAACTAGCCTGCCTGCCACAGTGGCAGCGCCCGAGGCTGGCCATGCTGGCCATGCTGGCCATGCTGGCATCGTCAGTGTTTTGCAACGATCTCGCCTTGAATATAATGTGAGTCCGTTTAATGTTCTTCACATGTTGGGACCTAATCCTGCATGATTCGGACCCCAGCAAACATGGCTCCCCTTCCCAACCTATTGCAGGGCTGGTGCAGTTATATAACCACGCCACTCCAGTCTCAGAACACGTGGGAAGGTGTTGCCCAGTGGCTGAAACACATACCATTTACCCAGCGGTGATCAAACCACTGCATACCGATCAATCCCATGGATTATGATCTACTGCCAAAGACTAATTAGGGTCCACTCCCCCACCACGCAATGTAAAATGACACGGCATTGTGTGGATATGTATATGCACAGGGCGGGCGCCGAGTAGGGTGGCCAACTTTACAAAACGGTTTTGCAGGACCCTTTAGCCATTGAAAGCGGCCAGCAGTGCATACGGGTCCATGTAGTGTCAGTCCAAACCATCCACTTTTGGGGTAAATGAGGGGCAGAGGGCATTTTAACACACACAGCACAAAATAACTGTGGCACCATTGTACACGCAGGACCCTCATCTGTTAGAGCTGGTTCCAGGCGCTGTGGTCCAAAATATCTGCAAACATCCCAACATAAGTGAGGTCAGAGAAAGGTCACTGCCGGAAGCAGCACCAGTCTGTGATACTTGGAAGCACCAGGGGAAGAGGCTCTAGAATAAGCTGGAATGATTACCCTGCGGTGTGAAAAACATGGATGACACTATTCCCAGAGATGAAGCGATGCTATAGTCATGAAACAGCGAGTGGGGATTTTTTTTTAATTATAATAGCTGATTATAATAACGTGATATGACATAAACTATGGACTGAATCAGGGAGATTACACATGATGCCAGGGTCAGGCACTGTGGTTAGGGGGTAAAAACAGGATGTGGGCAATTTAAGAAGCTAACTACATGTCTTTCCAGGTTGAGGTGATATACATATGTATTAAGGCTTTGTTTAAAGAAATGTCTTGAAAATAATGCACACAACATACTAAACAACTAAACATACACTGTGTACATTTTCATAGAAACAGCTGGAGCATAATACGTGTGGCATTAGCTTTACTTTCCCCATCCTGCACGGCACCAGGGAAAATAATGCCAGACAAAACAATCGAAAAGGACTATGAACCAGGCCGTTGTGTGTCACAAAGAATTATTTATTTATTTTTAGAATTCAAATGAAAATCAGAGCAAAACGAAATTTAGGGCAGCAACCACCAGTGTGGTGAGAATATTTTTTTTTTTTTTTTTTTTTATTGTTTTATCAAAATATGATTTTACAATTTTATACTTTTTGTAGTTAACTACAAAGGATGATCAGAGAAAGACATGTCTTTGTTTTCTGTTTTGCAGACTTCTGTTTTGCTATTCATTGTTCGCATTTAGTAACTTTTCATCGATGTGTTCTAGCATTTTTGCAGTTGCTATTTGCCACGTTGTTTTGTCTCCCCCAATGAGTCTGCACCACCACAGTTGCTCTTCTGGCAGTGCGCTGAAACCTGATATCATTGGCAGATAGCACTGTCTGAGTGCTGCGGTCGCTGTGCATGTCATGAGTAAGTGTCTTATTGTCTCCGTTGGGGGTTGTGTGTCGTTGGAGCAGAATCTGCAGATGTTTGACTGTGATTGTCCTCGTATGTGTCTTATTTCGTTTGTTTTGAATAGGTTAAGCCTGGCGCGTAGGATTAAGATCTGTGCTTGCCTGTTTGGAAATTGCTTTATATAGTTTTGTAGTTCATTTCTTTTTGCAGTGAAACTTGGTAGGTGAGCGATGAGTTTTAACATCGAGGTGTCATCGATCGTTTTGGCCCAGTCCAAGTCTTTAATCTTCTTCAGCACTTTGCATGGATTTGTGATAAGTTCATCTTCATCTGAGTTGATTGTCTCTAATACTTTTTGATTTTGCCTTTGCCAGTTGGTTATCATGTTGCACGTGTTGTCATTCATTTCTTGTTTAATGATGCTGAAGATTTTGTTTTTGCTGTCCATTCTGCATTTGCAGTATAGCATGACTCCATTACAGGTTGCGGCGCATTCTAGGGATTGTAAACTAAGTTTGCGTCGTATTGCTGTCCCTGGAGTCGAATTCGGTAAATTAAGAACTTTGCGCCAAAAATGAGCTTCTAGTTTACACCAGACTTTCTGTGGAATCATTGGCATGGCTTCACTGCCGTATATGATGGTTGGTACGACTTTCATCTTGTAAAAGTTAATTATTGGTTTCAGGGAGAATTTTCCAAATTTGCTGTTGATTTTTTTTGCTTGCGCTGTTAGTTTGTTCATTTTTGTGTGTAATTCCTGCTGCATTGTGGTCTCATGGTGAGAGCTGTCCATGTGGAC